>NC_041385.1:549111011-549159133 GCF_002162155.2 Triticum dicoccoides
GAGAGAGACGGTAGTCGGGAAGGGGAGTGGAAGCACGAGTGTGCGGGTGTATAAACCTATCTAGAGGCTAGTCGGTAAATGTTTGTGAGAGAAATACGAGTCGGGGTGCGAAAGCGAGAGTTTTGTGTGTGTGAGAGAGAGACAGTAGTCGGGAAGGGGAGTGGAAGTAGGAGTTGCGGGTGTGTGTCTGTGTGAGAGAAAGAAATGGGGGGGGGGGTTGTCTGATCGGTAAACAAATGAATAATGTCAGTCTGGGATGGAGACGAAAAGGAGACCGCAACAAATGTTGTGTCTACATGAGAGAGAGAGTAATTTTAGTGGTATGAGTCATATCTAGAGACATATAGGGTGTGTGAGAGAATCCCATAGAGAGAAAGACAAAGTGAAAGATGAGTGGAGACTGTGTGTGTGGCGGTGAAAAATAAAGCTTAGGTACCGAGTGATACCATAGAACAGTAGAGACGTGAGAGATAATGAAAACCGTGTAATGTATAATGATAGGGAGAGTGTGACACTTCTCAAGGGAGACGTCGGGAGACCATGTTTGCGAGGATAGGAGAAACATGAAGTGATCGCGCGGGTGAGTTGGAGAAAAGAGAGTGATACCTACATGAAGGAGCATGCATGTGAGAAAGATGGGCGTGAAAGGAGTGAACATAAAAGGGATTCAAATATTTGAATTCGAGACGATGATACATGTAATCCATACTCGAACCAAAATTGATCTATCAAACATGCATACTCATATGAATTCACGCACATCTATGTTATTTAATAGGAAAATCCCTTAATCAGTCAAGCGTGAGCCAACTATTTAATATGTAGATATTACTAATCCATACATTTTAGTAGAACATAATTTGGTTAATTTTTTTTGAATTCAACCTTAAGATTTTGAGATCATTGTATTTGTAAATCATATTATACATATAAAGGAGCAGAATTCTTTGTTGTGCTTTTGAAAGTATATAAAAAAATGATGTATATAGAATGTAATTCCAATTGAAAATGGATCCCGCCTGAAAAAAATAGAATACAAACGGGATTCGAATTGAGTTGGCACGGTAAACGTGCACTCTACAAAATTTGAACGAAGCGGGGAAAGTCGCAGTAACTGCCTAAAACCAAAATCTGCGATATGGAAATTACTACTGCCTATCCCTGCCACGCAAAGCCTATCTGCTGGATTTCTATAGGTTTCGATAGGGGTAGGTTTGTAATTTCACCCAAACGTGACGTAACCGCCTCTCACCCGGATTCATACACGGTGGGCGCCAAAACATAGTGTGTCCTCGGCCGAAATCGACTCCCTCCCCGATTCATATTCATATATGGTGGCGCCAAAAACAAACTCTCGTCGGCAAATATTTGGTGTATGCGAGATTATCGTCCTATCCCCAACCGACTAATATTGTTGTGATGTAGGAAATTTGAAACGGGGGCTAAGTTTGTAAATTTCCTTGCATTTGAGACAAGCGCGCCCTGAATACATGGTTCCCCCTTCCTCTCTACCTCCCTTTTCCCCATTCGTACTCCGTGGGCGCCAAAACACCCTCTCCACCTCAGCCTCCTCCGTCCACCGACGTCCGCCACCCCATCCACCGCCGTCCTCCTCTACCATGCCAGAGCTGATATCCCGACGCCGCCGTCCATTACAAGAGATCGACCTCTCTCATCCACGGCTTCGGACCGGGATCCTTGCATCCCGTCCTCTCGCTTCATCCGCGCTGTCGCCCACCTTGCCGGTGCCGCTCCTACGACCGTCTCGTCCACCGTGCCCCGCCGCCACCGTCTACCCTCCTAGATCTGCTTCCACGCCGCCGACAGCCATCGCTAGCGCAGCACCGTCAAATTCTCAGCAGATGCATACACGACGCCGCACTAGAGGCGGTACTCTTTCGTATCTGCTCAACTTATTTATCGCAGCAAGAAAATAGATCGCCACTGCTTTACTCTGATTTCTTGTCTTGGTTGCGAAGTTGCCTTTGTCCGGTTTGCACCTTCAGATCCGCCATGGCATGCTCAACACTACACTCCCAATGCTTATGGTTTTCCCCTTTTATATTCCACACTAGTTAAATCACAGTAGACTAAATTTCAAAATTGGGTCAGTCGATTTTACAGAGCTCGCCGGAGTTGGCCGGTGTGAACAAAGGGGCTCGGGTGGTTGTGGGGCCTCACCGAACAAAGAAAACTTGACGCGGGTTGGGGGTGGGGGTGGCGGAGGAACACAGGTGATGGGGGCCGGTGGTTCGGCCGGTGCTACCTCTTGAGCACTGTGTTGGATTTCCCCGAAGAGGAGAGAATGATGCAGTAAAGTAGCGTAAGTATTTCCCTCTGTTTTTGAGAACCGAGGTATCAATCCAGTAGGAGATCACGCACGAGTCCCTCGTACCTACACAAAACGATAGCTACTCGCAACCAACGTGATTAGGGGTTGTCAATCCCTTCACGGTCACTTACGAGGGTGAGATCTGATAGAGATGATAAATAATATTTTTTTGGTATTTTCGATATAGAGATGCAAAGTGAAAAGTAAAAGGCAAAGTAAAAACAAAGCAAGTAATAAAGTAATGGAGATTGATATGATGAGAATAGACCCGGGGCCATAGGTTTCACTAGTGGCTTCTATCAAGAGCATAGATATTCTACGATGGGTGAACAAATTACTGTTGAGCAATTGACAGAATTGAGCATAATTATGAGTATATCTAGGTATGATCATGTGTATAGGCATCACGTCTGAGACAAGTAGATCGAAATGATTCTGCATCTACTACTATTACTACACTCATCGACCGCTATCCAGCATGCATCTAGAGTATTAAGTTAAAAACAGAGTAACGCCTTAAGCAAGATGACATGATGTAGAGGGATAAATTCATGCAATATGATAAAAAACCCATCTTGTTATCCTCGATGGCAACAATACAATACGTGCCTTGCTGCCCCTGCTGTCACTGGGAAAGGACACCGCAAGATTGAACCCAAAGCTAAACACTTCTCCCATTGCAAGAACTACCAATCTAGTTGGACAAACCAAATGGATAATTCGAAGAGACTTGCAAAGATAACACAATCATACATAAAAGAATTCAGAGAAGATTCAAATATTATTCATAGATAAGCTGGATCATAAACCCACAATTCATCGGTCTCAACAAACACACCGCAAAAAGAAGATTACATCGAATAGATCTCCACGAGAGAGGGGGAGAACATTGTATTGAGATCCAAAAAGAGAGAAGAAGCCATCTAGCTACTAGCTATGGACCCGAAGGTTTGAAGTAAACTACTCACACTTCATCGGAGAGGCTATGGTGTTGATGTAGAAGCCCTCCGTGGTAGATGCCCCCTCCGACGGAGCTCCGGAATAGGCCCCAAGATGGGATCTCGCGGATACAGAAAGTTGTGGTGGTGGAATTAGGTTTTTGGCTCCGTATTTGATCTGTCAGGGGTACGTAGGTATATATAGGAGGAAGGAGTACGTTGGTGGAGCAATAGGGGGCCCACGAGGTAGGGGGCGCGCCCTAGGGGGGGCACCCTCGTGACCGCCTCTTTTGTTCCTTGGAGCAGGGTCCAAGTCTCCTGGATCACGTTCGGTGAGAAAATCACGTTCCTGAAGGTTTCATTCCGTTTGGACTCCGTTTGATATTCTGTTTCTTTGAAACACTGAAATAGGCAAAAAATAGCAATTCTGGGCTGGGCCTCCAGTTAATAGGTTAGTTCCAAAAATAATATAAAAGTGGAAAATAAAGCCCAATATAGTCCAAAACAGTAGATAAAGTAGCATGGAGCAATCAAAAATTATAGATACGTTGGAGACGTATCAGGCATCCCCAAGCTTAGCTCCTGCTCGTCCTCGAGTAGGTAAATGATAAAAAAGAATTTTTGATGCGGAGTGATACTTTGGCATAATTTCAATGTAAATCTTCTTAATTGTGGCATGAATATTCAGATCCAGAAGATTCAAGACAAAAGTTCATATTGACATAGAAGTAATAATACTTCAAGCATACTAATCAAAGCAATCATGTCTTCTCAAAATAGCATAGCTAAAGAAAGTTATCCCTACAAAATCATATAGTCTGGCTGTTGCTCTATCTTCATCACACAAAGTATTTAATATGCACAACCCCGATGACAAGCCAAGCAATTGTTTCATACTTTAGTAATCTCAAACTTTTTCAACTTTCACGCAATACATGAGCGTGAGCCATGGACATAGCACTATAGGTGGAATAGAATGGTGGTTGTGGAGAAGACAAAAAAAAGGAGAAGATAGTCTCACAGTAACTAGGCGTATCAACGGGCTATGGAGATGCCCATTAATAGATATCAATGTGAGTGAGTAGGGATTGCCATGCAACGGATGCACTAGAGCTATAAGTATATGAAAGCTCAACAAAAGAAACTAAGTGTGTGTGCATCCAACTTGCTTGCTCACGAAGACCTAGGGCACTTTTGAGGAAGCCCATCATTGGAATATACAAGCCAAGTTCTATAATGAAAAATTCGCACTAGTATATGAAAGTGACAACATATGAGACTCTCTATCATGAAGATCATGGTGCTACTTTGAAGCACAAGTATGGTAAAAAGATAGTTGCATTGTCCCTTCTCTCTTTTTCTCTCATACACACACACACACACACACACAAACACACATATATATATATATATATATATATTTGGGCCTTTTCTCTTTTTTTATGGCCTCTTTTTTTTCGTCCGGAGTCTCATCCCAACTTATGGGGGAATCATAGTCTCCATCATCCTTTCCTCACTGGGACAATGCTCTAATAATGATGATCATCACACTTTTATTTTTCTTACAACTCAACAATTACAACTCAATACTTAGAACAAAATATGACTCTATACGAATGCCTCCGACGGTGTACCGGGATATGCAATGAGTCAACAGCGACATGTATGAAAATTATGAAGGTGGCCTTGCCACGAATACAATGTCAACTACATGTTCATGCAAAAAGCAATGACAATAATGGAGCGTGTCATAATAAACGGAACGGTGGAAAGTTGCATGGCAATATATCTCGGAATGGCTATGGAAATGCCATGATAGGTAGGTATGGTGGCTGTTTTGAGGAAGGTATATGGTGGGTCTATGATACCGGCGAAAAGTGTGCGGTATTAGAGAGGCTAGCAATGGTGGAAGGGTGAAAGGGTGCGTATAATCCATGGACTCAACATTAATCAAAAGAACTCATGCACTTGTTGCAAAAATTTAGAAGTCATCAAAAACCAAAGCACTACACGCATACTCCTAGAGGGATATATTGGTAGGAAAAGACCATCGCTCGTCCCCAACCACCACTCATAAGTAAGACAATCAATAAATAAAATTGTGCTCCGACTTCATCACAAAGCGGTTCACCATACGTGCATGCTACGGGAATCACAAACTTCAACACAAGCATTCTTTAAATTCATAATTACCCCAATTAGCATTGCTTTGATATTATCACCTCCATGTCTCAAAACAATTATCAAGCATCAAACTTATCTTAGTATTCAACGCACTCAAAAGAAAGTTTCACATATCTTGAATACCGAGTATATTATCTTTAAGCAAATTACCATGCTATTAACGACTCTCAAAATAATCTAAGTGAAGCATGAGAGATCAATACATTATTTAAAACAAATCCACCACCGTGCTCTAAAAAATCTAAGTGAAGTACTAGAGCAAAAATTATCACGCTCAAAAGCTATAAGTGAAGCATTATGAGCAAAACTATCAAGCTCAAAAGATATAAGTGAAGCACATAGAGTATTCTAGCAAATTCCAAATCATGTATGGCTCTCTCAAAAGGTGTGTACAGCAAGGATGATTGTGGTAAACTAACAAGCAAAGACGCAAATATTACAAGACGCTCCAAGCAAAACACATAACATGTGATGAATAAAAATATAGCTCCAAGTAAATTACCGATGAAAGTAGACGAAAGATGGGATGCCTTCCGGGGCATCCCCAAGCTTTGACATTTTGGTGTCCTTGGATTATCTTGGGGGTGCCATGGGCATCCCCAAGCTTAGGCTCTTGCCACTCCTTGTTCCATAATCCATCAAAATAATTTACCCAAAACTTGAAAACTTCACAACACAAAACTCAATAGAAATCTCGTGAGCTCCGTTAGTGAAAGAAAACAAAAGACTACTTTAAGGTACTCTAATGAACTCATTCTTTATTTATATTGGTGTTAACCTACTGTATTCCAACTTCCTTATGGTTTATAAACTAATTTATTAGCCATATATGCATTAAAATAAGCAAACAACACACGAAAAACAGAATCTGTCAAAAACAGAACAGTCTGTAGCAATCTGTAACTAACGAAAACTTATGGAACTCTTAAAGTTCTACCAAAATAGGACGTACTGGAAATTTTGTTTATTGATCAGAAGAAAAAAGAATCAATGCAAAATCACGTTTCTGTGATTTATTGAATTTTTTCTCGTGAGTGCAAAGTTTCTGTTTTTCAGCAGAATCAAATCAACTATAATCGTAGGTTATCCTATAGGTTCTACTTGGCACAAACACTAATTAAAACATAAAACCACATATAACCAGAGGCTATATGGATTATTTATTCCTAAACAGAAGCAAAAACAAAAAATTAAAAATAAAATTGGGTTTGCCTCCCAACAAGCACTGTCATTTAACGCCCCTAGCTAGGCATAAAAGCAAGGGTAGATCTAGGTTTTGTCATCTTTGGCACTTGATGCATAAGTAGCAAGAGAGGATCTACTTTCTATGGTATTCATCCTTCTATTCAGGTTAAGAACATTGCCATTAATGGATGAGGTGATATTAAGCATGTTACGGAAATTTGCATCTAAGCTAGACTTCATCTCTTTGATAATTTCATTTTGATAAAAGCACAAGAGGGTAGTTGATTCAACTTTATCATTTAAAGGGTGCCCAAATATGGTTTTCATTTTTTCATAGGTACCTATAGCATCCCCTTCAAGAAAACCTTCTTCAAAAATAGAATCTAGAACTTGTTTGAAAGAAGCGGGCAAGCCAACATAGAAACTTTTTAAGTAAACCTCAATTTGATATTGTGGCACATAACTAGCCCGAATCCTTATTAACCTATCCCAAGCATCTTCCAAAGATTCTTCAAGTAAATAGCGAAATATTCCGGCATCATCATCATCAAAATTATCTAAATTCTCATTGGTGATCCCGGTGGGTCTTTCCGTAGCATCATTGTTTATGAGCTTAGAAAGGATAGAGGGGTTATCCAAGGCACTAGAACTTGGGAGAAATCCCTTAGTTCTTTTTGGTTCGGCCATGGCAACGGGAAGGCAAACAAAAAGGCAAAAGGGAAAGAGAGGAGGAGATTGGGAAAGAGAGGGCGAATAAAACGGCAAGGGTGAAGTGGGGGAGAGGAAAACGAGAGGCAAATAATGTAATGCAAGAGATAGGGATTGTGATGGGTACTTGGTATGGTTGACTTTTGCACAAACTCCCCGGCAACAGGGCCATAAATTCTTCTTGCTACCTCTTGAGCACTGTGTTGGATTTCCCCGAAGAGGAGAGGATGATGCAGTAAAGTAGCGTAAGTATTTTCCTCAGTTTTTGAGAACCGAGGTATCAATCCAGTAGGAGATCACGCACGAGTCCCTCGTACCTACACAAAACGATAGCTACTCGCAACCAACGCGATTAGGGCTTGTCAATCCCTTCACGGTCACTTACGAGGGTGAGATCTGATAGAGATGATAAATAATATTTTTTGGTATTTTTGATATAGAGATGCAAAGTGAAAAGTAAAAGGCAAAGTAAAAACAAAGCAAGTAATAAAGTAATGGAGATTGATATGATGAGAATAGACCTGGGGGCCATAGGTTTCACTAGTGGCTTCTCTCAAGAGCATAGATATTCTACGATGGGTGAACAAATTACTGTTGAGCAATTGACAGAATTGAGCATAATTATGAGTATATCTAGGTATGATCATGTGTATAGGCATCACGTCTGAGACAAGTAGATCGAAATGATTCTGCATCTACTACTATTACTCCACTCATTGACCGCTATCCAACATGCATCTAGAGTATTAAGTTAGAAACAGAGTAATGCCTTAAGCAAGATGACATGATGTAGATGGATAAATTCATGCAATATAATAAAAAACCCATCTTGTTATCCTCGATGGCAACAATACAATACGTGCCTTGCTGCCCCTGCTGTCACTGGGAAACGACACCGCAAGATTGAACCCAAAGCTACACACTTCTCCCATTGCAAGAACTACCAATCTAGTTGGCCAAACCAAACGAATAATTCGAAGAGACTTGCAAAGATAACTCAATCATACATAAAAGAATTCAGAGAAGATTCAAATATTATTCATAGATAAGCTGGATCGTAAACCCACAATTCATTGGTCTCAACAAACACACCGCAAAAAGAAGATTACATCGAATAGATCTCCATGAGAGAGGGGGAGACCATTGTATTGAGATCCAACAAGAGAGAAGAAGCCATCTAGCTACAAGCTATGGACCCGAAGGTTTGAAGTAAACTACTCACACTTCATCGGAGAGGCTATGGTGTTGATGTAGAAGCCCTCCGTGGTAGATGCCCCCTCCGATGGAGCTCCGGAACAGGCCCCAAGATGGGATCTCGCAGATACAGAAAGTTGCGGCAGGGGAATTAGGTTTTTGGCTCCGTATTTGATCTGTCGGGGGTACGTAGGTATATATAGGAGGAAGGAGTACGTCGGTGGAGCAAGAGGGGGGCCACGAGGTAGGGGGGCGCGCCCCCACCCTCGTGACCGCCTCTTTTGTTCCTTGGAGCAGGGTCCAAGTCTCCTGGATCAGGTTCGGTGAGAAAATCATGTTCCCGAAGGTTTCATTCCGTTTGGACTCCGTTTGATATTCTGTTTCTTCGAAACACTGAAATAGGCAAAAAAAACAACAATTCTGGGATGGGCCTCCGGTTAATAGGTTAGTCCCAAAAATAATATAGAAGTGCAAAATAAAGCCCAATATAGTCCAAAACAGTAGATAAAGTAGCATGGAGCAATCAAAAATTATAGATACGTTGGAGACGTATCAGCCAGCGGCCCGTGCGGTGTTCTGTATGGGAAGAATTAGAGACGAGGAGGAAGAAGGGTTAGGACACGTAGGATCTTCATCCAACCGCCTGAAATGGTCGAGAGACAGCTAGGAGTTGTGTTCTTAATGCGCTCTGGTTCATCATGTGTGGGCACTACGCAACCAACATTTTATTATCCAAAATATGCTTGCTCTTCTTTACCATGTTCCTCTTCCGTTCTTCCTTAATATGCACTCTCTCCGTTCCTAAATACAAGTCTTTGTATAGATTCCACCATGGACTACATATGGAGCAAAATGAGTGAATCTACACTCTAAAATGTATCCGGATACATTTGTATGTGATCCATAGTGGAAATCTCTACCAAGACCTATATTTTGGAACGGAGGGAGTATGATAGTAGTACAGTATGTTCCTTGTACTGAAGATGAGCAGGGACATTTGCAGTTTAGAGGTCTATAGGGTCGGTTGTGATGGAAACTTTGAGCCTCTTTGATTCGTAGGATTTTGTAAACATAGGAATAGGATTTGTAGTGACCTGCCCACTTGAATCCTATAAGAATAGCAAGGAAATGCGGGGAGCTATATCACCTTTGAGAGTTACACTTGTCGGATATTGGGTTCCGGCAGACCCTTAAGGTTTGAACTCTGGAGTGCGTGCGGAGATCACTCCTCTACCAACTCACGTATCATCGCCTCGCAAAGGATCTAGGCTACACGTAGAATGACACAAGGGACGCAAGGTTTATACTAGTTCAGGCCACCATTGTGGTGTAATACCCTACTCCAGTGTGTGGTGTGTGGATTGCCTCAGGGGCTGATGATAAACAATACAAAGGAAGAACAACCTCGCGAGGGGAGGAGTTCTTGTGTTGGTGTGGGTGGTTCTGGCTAAGGTTCGATTGGTCGATCCGTCCTCCCTGCCTCGAGAATGGCTAGTCCTATTTATAGAGCGAGGCCCTGGTCCTCTTCCCAAATATTGAGCGGGAAGGGCGCCAACAATTGGCCATTTTGAAGGGGAACATCTAGTACACTTATCCTAACTAAAGTTGGTCCTCGCCTGCCAAAGACTCTGATGATGACGCCTTCCTGGGCTCCACGATGACCTCGATCCTGCCATTCTGCTAGTCTTGGTCTTGTTGCACCGAAACGGTAACCTTTGCTTGATGCCTTGGCCTGTGCTTGCCCCCTTTGCACCGAAGGGGAAACAAGGACACTGCCCAGGCCGGCGCCCGCCTAGCTTCGGTCGTCATGGCTTGCGTCATGGGCACCTCGTGAGGTACCCCACCTTGATCTCTCTGCCTCCTCGCGAGCCAGCCTGACGAGGCTGCGCCTGAGGAAGCTTCATGTCGTCCGCCCCGCGAGGCTTGGCCCCTCACGAGGGTCTTGAGCTTGTGTTGACGAAGATGGGTCATACTGGGCCACTCCTTGAGCCACGCTGCAGGCCGCAGGCAGGCAAGTCAGGGTACCCCCGTTCCCAGAACGCCGACAATAGCCCCCGGGCCCAAGGCGCGCCCGGACTTGGCTTAGCAGAGAAGCGAAGGGGCAAGTGCGAAGCGCCGCGGTCCCCAATAGCCTGCGGCCTTGGGCGCCGCGTGGCGGTTGATTGGATGTGGGTGTCCCCGTTTCCCCACGCCCCTCATTACGCACCCGGCTAGGCAGACCCGTGGTTGCACACAGTCATTCCCCTTTTCGTCGTTCGCGCATCTCCTGTTCTTCCTCCCCCTTGAGCTCCAACCTCTGCTTCCAATCCAACCTCGAACTCTTCCCCCTTCCCGTCGCCATGGCGCCAACGAAGAAGGAGAGGGGGAAGAAGCCCACGCCTTCGCCCCGCTCGCCACCGTCGGCAGCTCCTGCCGTCGATTGGTCAATCATATTGAACCTAGAAGCTCTGGGCAAGGTCGGCTCTACTCTAGCCACCGTCTTCAATGAATGCGGGAGGACGACGGTCTGGCCTGCATCCCATTCATCCTTCGACAGGGTTGTTACAGAGGTCCGATTCTTCGTTGACGCCCTGTGGGCGGGTCCGGTTCCCCCCTTTTCCGCTTTCTTCAATGCCATGCTCTCCCATTACCAGATCCACATGATGCACCCGGGTCCTGAATCCATTACTCTCTTTGCCGTGTTTGCCTTCTTTTGCTAGGCCATGGTGGCATTCCTCCTTCTGTTGCCCTTCTGCGCCACTTCTTCTCTTTGCACTTGAGCGACCCCACTCAATGCTTGGGGTGCGTGAGCTTCCTTGCCGTGCCAGAGACGGCTGCCTCGGGAATCGATTTCAGCCTTCCTCCTCCTGCGGCTAGGTTCCGAGAGCGGTGGGTGTATGTGGATGTCGGAGTGCCCAGCCCCCTGCTCTCGCACCCAACCTTGCCCGCTGTCCCCAACTCAAGCTAGGGTCATGAGGCGCTCACGAGCCCCCTGCTCGCCTTCGTCTGGCATCGCCTCCGGGGTTTGAGGGCGCTCGATGTGACGGCGCCTGTCGGTGTCAAAACCGACAGATCTTGGGTAGGGGGTCCCGAACTGTGCGTCTAGGCGGATGGTAACAGGAGAGAAGGGACACGATGTTTTACCCAGGTTCGGGCCCTCTTGATGGAGGTAAAACCCTACGTCCTACTTGATTGATATTGATGATGTGAGTATTACAAGAGTAGATCTACCACGAGATCAAGGAGGCTAAACCCTAGAAGCTAGCCTATGGTATGATTGTTGTATATTGTATATCTGTCAACTAGCCTGGCCCTAGTTTATATAATGCACCAGAGGCCTAGGATAACAAGAGTCCTAGCCAAATACGCCAGTGGGGAGGAGTCCTTGTCTTGATCGCAAGGTCTTGTGGAATCTTCCTTGTATGCGGCAACTGTCCGGACTGGCCCATGAGTATACGGCCATGGGGGTCCTCGGCCCAATCCAACTGATCGGGAGACGACGTGGTGAGTACCCCCTAGTCCAGGACACCGTTAGTAGCCCCCTGATCCGGTCTTCAAGTTAGGGACACTCCTTGATTCTTCTGAACTGTTCTTCATCTTCGGTTGCCGGTCTTGAAAACTAGTTCAACAAATCTTCTCATCTTCGATCTGGAGGTTCACCGAAATGCATTCGACAAGTTTATACGTTGGGTATCCGAGGAGCCCCTTTAAGTTTCCGGGCTTTATCAATGCCTTGTTATTTTTATATCACGCCTCAGGTTTGAAGTTGTTCCCAGGTGGCAATGTCCTCTTGCGTTCGAGCTCCAACGCCGGACTGCATTCGAGGTATCTTTTGCAGCCGAGCACCAATGCCGGACCGCTTCCCAGCTCTAACGCCAAAATGTATCCAAGCTCCAACGCCGGACTATGTATCCCAGCTCCAACGTCGGACTGTATCCGAGGTGTCGCAAGTCACCTTGGTTCAAAGAAGTTTGAAGGAGTTTAGCCGAGCTTAATGCCGGAAATGCCCTCTAAGGAGCCAACCACTTGCATCCGAACTATATGCCGAATTGCTTCCGAGGTGGTGCACCACCCCAAATGTGGGCTGATTTTTGGTCAATATTTTTTATTGATGCAATTTATTCTCTGACGAGATATATAGCCAGTAGCCCTCAAGGTGTGTATCGGTCTAAAACCCGAGATGCACCTGAAGGATGACATAAGACCGCTGATCCCAGTAACCGCTGAGACTCAGGTTGATTTGCCAAATCGGCCTGAGGATCAAGTCCTAGCTCGGCAGAATACTTCAGGGCGCAAAAAGCGGCATGCTCAGACCTCGAGACTCAGGTTGGGTGCGGCCGACAAACCTGAGGATCAAAATCTCCTCGGAAACTGTATTGCACTTAAGATTTTCTGCATAGAACAAGCAATGCAGTAGCCCCCGAGACACTGGTCGGGTGGCAACACTAGATCAGGGGATCAATGTGCCCCTTTAGTATTTGTAAATAATAAGCCCGAAGCCCAGTAGCCCCCGAGCCTTAATGCGGGCACGGGTGGCCGAATTAAGGATCAATATCCATAGTAAAATCACAAATTATGTGTAATGACTCAATGTATCCAAGTACTTTATGTCACTAAAGCTCGGATCCGCATTGTACAAAACTTTGTTGACTGACCATCGGCTTCAACCTCCTCGGCCAGTAGCCGAGGAGTGTTTGTCCTACTTTATAAAGCCTTTATGAGGGCAAAGATTTACGACAAACAAGGCAATCTGGCCATATAGTTTTATAAACAAAGGTACGCAGAGAGATATGTTATATTGCTGTTTAACAGAAGAAATGTCTTCCAAAGAAAATAGTCCCGCTATCGGTTCCTTTCTTTGGGTTGTCATGCTAAGCATGATCATGAAACCTCAGCTCCAATGTAAGAGCAAAAGATCGAGGATTAAGTTTGGGAGGCCAGTTAATAGCCCCCGGTAGTGTTCGGCGACAGTCGAGGTCAAGCCGGAAACACTTCGGCCAATGTTATGAATGGCCTGTCATTTAATATAGTCATCGGATCGCTGACCAGTTTACACCTATTGTGACAGTCAGTTTTCGGCTTTCTCCACTGAGGTGCTTGACCATGCGAGCTGGAAGCACAATCGCAGTGGTTCTCCCTTTGCACACCTAGCCGAACAAAGCAGAACGTAGGAGGCAAGCGTGGGAGCCGGGCAACCCAACTATTGACCGAAGACACAATTCGAAACTGATGCATACATAGCAATATCCGAGAATGTTTTTGCTGAATCTCTAAAGGTGTCCGGCGTTGCACTGCGAGACTTGTGCTGAAAACACACAAATAGTTAAAAGTGCCAAAAGCTTGGAAAACCAAAAAAACGTCAGTAAAAACATGACGTCCAAACAAGATCAAGTGTTCGGTGCCAATCCGAAAATTGGACTTTAGAAAAAAAAGTGCTTCTGCCGTGCTCTAACTTTGCAACGACTAAGAAAAAAAAGAAACACTTAGTATGAAACGGCTCAAATAAACATAAGAGCCCCCAAGTGACTTGGGTAAAAGTTGACTATAAAATGTAAGGTGACAGTAGAATGCCTTCTAGCCGAATTGTAGATCATTTGTCGTAGCGGACCTTTTCGCTTCAACCTCTGGACCCAATAGTCCGGAGTGTGTCCGAATACCCTCGCGGTTATAAAAAACGGGGCATGCGTGGAGACCAGGCGTAGGGGTCATTAGTGCTTTATCAGACAAGTGCCCAACTAGTTATGTTATATTACATGGTTAGTAAGAAACATCTTCCAGGGAGAATAGTTCCGTTAGGGGTTCCTTTCCCTGGTAGGCATGCCCTAATGCATGTCCGGACTGCGAAAAGAGCAGAAAAACATCTGGGGGCCAATAAATAGGTAAGAAATCATCTTTTAGTTCACCGACTGAGTATTCCCTTAAGAACGCTAGCTTTCGGCTTCACCCAGTCTGAGGTACACATCCGGCTGACCCGACAGTAACAATCGCAGAGGTGCTCCCTTTACCACCTAGCCGAACAATCGGGAACGTAGGGGTAAGCACAGGAGCCAGGCAACCCAGCTTGGCCAAAACTTAAGTCATATCGATGCATATAATGGTGAATAAAAGGTACATGCGGAAGTGTGACACATGTGTTGGGCATAAAGCCCGTATTAATAAGCTTCTGTTAAAGAAGCCCACAGGTATAATGAGCGCGAGTAGCGCGTCAAGTGTGTGGGAACAAAGTTTCGACAAGGAAAATTTTTACAAGCAACTTTTTTCCAAAAAAGTATAATGCTTGGTCGAACCAAACACAAGTTAGAAATTTAAAACTTTGAGCATGAAGGAAACTTAGCTGGTTAATGTGTCCGGTATTGACGATGCGGTCCGAGCTTGATGCGGGACAAGGTTCTATCCCCCAAGCCTGTCCCGAGGTGGCGGAGCAAAGAGCTCGGCACTGTGAAGTGGTGACATAGCACGGTCAATGCAGGACGGCAGAGTGATGCCGAAGTCCCTGGCATGGAGTAATGAAGTGTTGACGAAGCCCCCCGTCCAGCCGAGGTGACGTCAAAGGATATAGTCCGGCTGGATCATTTTCCTGTGCACAAAAAATAGTGCAAACCAAAGATAATAAAAAAATTGTTGCATAATAAATAATTTATGCAAAGTGAGTAATAAAAGAAATATGGCCTGGCGCCGAAGTCGGTGTAGGGCGGCGGCGTGATGCGGTAAAGGCATGGCAAGGCCTGAATTCGTAGGTCGGTTCGAGTTCCGGATGCGGCATTCGCCAGACTATGTACGGAAACTGACCGAACCATCATGCGACCGTTGATAATGCGGCCACCACTTGATAGACCTGTGTACATATGATGGACAAACCAGAGTAATAATTCCTTGGGAAAAATGAGCCCAAACAAGCAAAAAATACTAGGATTAATAGCACCTGGTTTATTTGTTGTAGTAATCTGAAGGAAGGTGATTCCCAGAATCGGGACTCGATCCGCGCACCCATTGCCTGATGGGCGATAAAACGATGGCATGGTAATGCTGTCAAAGGTTGGCTCGCCAAGGCAAAGCCCTCGGCCCAGCTAACGTGACGGAGCTGGTCGGCTAGTGACGCCGAAGTGTCCGGAGTAGGTTGATGAAGAGATGATGAAGCCCCCGGTCCAGCTAACGTGATGAGGCCTTGGTGTCAGCCAATGAGTCGAAGTTGGTCTGCGTGATGTACACCAGCTTGAAGAAGCAATAGTGCGGCCCTGCCGATGTAGGTCGTGACGTGGTCGATGCCGGCTTGATGAAGCGACCATGCGGCGATGCCGGTATGCCCGCTCCGTGTAATCCGTGGGGCGGTGATGTTGGTGATGATTTATCCTTCGCGATGCTGGACTCTTGTTCGGCTTGCCAAGATGATGATCCGAAGAAGTTGAGCTTGGCTCAACAATGTGACGACGTGTCTAGCGTAGGTCGGCAGCCGTGGAGCAATATTGCCGAACTGGTTTGACACCAGCATGATGTTGAAGATCATGTTCAAAAGATCTTAAATTTAGTGGGATGTGTTCGGGAACAAAACACAATACCCCATACAAAACTTCCTTCAAAAAGGATGTCCGAAATCCCGTTCATAAAAAAGACAAACTCGGGTCGGATTCGTTTTTGCGCAGAAAACAGATCCAAAAAGTGATGCACTAATCGGAAGGTTCCCGAAGTTTGGACAGTCGGATCGAGTTGAAATTTTGAGGGGTGATAGATATAGGAATTCCACAGCCGATCAATGGTTGGATCTTCCAAAGGAAGTCCGAGCTAGAATCTGGACACCACGCCCTAAACTCGTCTGGATTCTCGTCCAGATTCAATGCAGCTCCGGTATATCGGAGATTGCCAGAGATTCCTCCATCGGAACTCGACGAAATTTTCCAGGGTTGTTGTAGACTCAATTCCGCACAATTCCACCGAAGCAATCGTTAAAACGATGCTTGAGGAGGCGGTGGCGGCGGAAACAAGTCCGCTGTCCAGAAAAATAGTACGGTCACCCGAGGGCAATGTAGACATTGAGCCCCCGGGCTCCCTAGATGATTCCTCCATGATCTTGATAGAGATCGGAGTTGATGTTGATGAAGGCCCTCATCCGAACATGACGATCGGCGGTAGGGCGCAGTCCTGGATCGAACCAAGGTGACCAGTCGAGCTGGTGACGAAGATGCCGAAGTCGCAGTTGATCTACAGGCGAGCCATTGACCTTTTGACGAACACACAGAGGAACTCTCAATGAAAGCACCAATTTCGGTGTCAAAACCGGCGGATCTCGGGTAGGGGGTCCCGAACTGTGCGTCTAGGCGGATGGTAACAGGAGACAAGGGACACGATGTTTTACCCAGGTTTGGGCCCTCTTGATGGAGGTAAAACCCTACGTCCTGCTTGATTGATATTGATGATGTGGGTATTACAAGAGTAGATCTACCACGAGATCAAGGAGGCTAAACCCTAGAAGCTAGCCTATGGTATGATTGTTGTATATTGTATATCTGTCGACTAGCCTGGCCCTGGTTTATATAATGCACCAGAGGCCTAGGATAACAAGAGTCCAAGCCGAATACGCCGGTGGGGAGGAGTCCTTGTCTTGATCGCCAAGTCTTGTGGAATCTTCCTTGTATGCGGCAACTGTCCGGACTGGCCCATGAGTATACGGCCATGGGGGTCCTCAGCCCAATCCAACTGATCGGGAGACGACGTGGTGAGTATCCCCTAGTCCAGGACACTGTGAGCGCCCAAGGTGGTGAAGGAGTTCCTTCAGCGCCGCATTGCTCCCCTTCAGCGCCATTCCCGTCGGATGTGGGCCTTTGCGGGGCATGAAGACTGCATGAGGCTCCAGGAGGAAGATCTGGCGCCCGAAGTGCTGAGGAAGGTCCTCACGATCCTGACTAGTGATCCTTCCCCAGGCAGCCTTCGGCAAGGGGCTTCCCTATTGTATCTTGGCTTGGGCAGGGCCGACTTTGTGAAGCAGATGCCCAGCTTTGATGAATGGGGGCCACGCCCAGCCGGCCTCTCGGGGCCTCGCGAGAACCTGATTGTCGTGGTTGCTCTTCCGGTTGCCCGCGACGGTCCTTCCTCAAGTGGTGGAGCCGGGAGGCGAGGGCCGCTAGTGGCTGAGGGGGCCGTTGTCGAGATACTGACGCTGCGGGGAGCTCCTGAGGTGGCATCTTTTGAAGCCTACCTTGGAGCAGTGGCAGGCGTGGAGTTGCGGCCTGCAGCTCCTGTGGCCGAGGCTCCCGAGGCCCCGGCCATCCTCCACGAGGCGGCGCCTGGCGGTGTGCTCCAGGCCAATGCCTTCGACGCCGATCACCTTGACGCCTCTTCCTCGCCGCAGGCAGACCCTTGCGTCGAGCGCCTAGGCTGCTTCCGCGTAGACTCCGAGGCCCTCCGAAAGAGGAAGGAAGCCTTGGGTGGTGATGATTACCCCTGCCGCCTATTGAAGCGCAGGAAGTACTTTGCCATCGACGAGTAAGTCTTCTCCTTTCTTGGTCCCTTATTTTCCCGTTGCTTCAGCTAACCATTGCCTTTTAGGGCCCTTCCTGTCGAGTTCATGGAAGCGGTTGAGGAGCCATCCCCTCAAGCTTTGCCCTCTCCACCGATTTTGAGCGCCCCGAGCTCGAGTACCGCTCTTGTCGTGGGGCTGGTCGGAGAAGTGAGCCGTCCAGCGGAGCATCTTGATCCTGCGCGCCTCATGCACCTCCTTCGCGAGCTCTCCTGGGGCACAACCAGCCTGCCCCGAGCTCCTCCCTTGGTCATGGATGGTGACTGGCTAAGGTCGGTCTTGATTTCCTCTTCTGGGAGTGGACCGGCGCCAGTTTGGATTCCTGGCGGGGTCCGTCGAGCGATTGCTAGGGCGCCAGCCCCTGGCCCCTCACGGGAAGGGGGCACGCCTCCTCAGGGCCCTCCACGTTCGCCAGCGGCGGAGGATGACACCGAAGACGTGCTCGGGCATGCTCGGGAGCGCCGCGCCCTTCGCCAAGAGTTTCTTCAGAGGGCGGCTGATGCAGTGAGCCAGCTCGGCGCAAAGCTCGTCGGCGAGGACGCGCGCCTTGAGGCCGAAGGCCTGCGCCTTGCTAAGGAGAGGCGCAAGCTGAAGGTAGCTGTTGCCCTTGCGCGTCATCAGCGTGACCTTGACAATGCGAAGGCCAAAGCGTCACTGGCGGCCTCGCGGGAGGCCTGCTCCCAAGCCATCGAGGAGGCTCGGGAGGCAGACCGACGGTGCAAGGCCGCAGAGGAGCGCGCGTGGGAGCTCCAAGCCTGGAGCAACTCTCTAGAGCAGCAAGTGGAGCTGCGTCAGGCGGCCCTTGTGTCGCTGAAGGGGGCTTCTGTCGACCAGGCGGAGCTCCTGAGGCGTGAGGAGGCGCTGACGCTGGAGGCCGCTGAGCGCACCCTTGACCTCGAGCGGTTGGAGACGAGGGAGCGCCTGGTGACTCAGGCGGAGGATGATGTCGCCGCGCGGGAAGCCTGAGTCCAAGAGGAGGTTGACCGTCGCGTGGCGGAGGCTCGCTCAAATCTTGAACGCGAGTACGGAGGAAGGCTGGAGCTGATCAGGGCCGAAACGGAGGGCAGGACCGCCACCCTTAGGGCCAAGCTGAACAAAGTGACGCAGCATGCGTACGCCTCCGGGGCCGCCCTTGGCGCAGCGCAGACGGAGCTGGCTTCTTCCCGCGCCGAGGTGCTCCTTCTTCATCAGAGGGTTGATGATGCTGAGGCCGTTGCTCGGCGGAACGAGGAAGAGATACGTCAGTGGCAGACTTTGGAGCACGTGCATGGCCCCATGCTCCGCGCGCTCAGGGAAAGGGCTAACACGGCCTTGGGTAACATCTGTGAGGTGGACGTTGAGGAGCCTCGTGTGATTAACTATGCTGGCAACCTTCGGTTCTTCACAGATGTGGTGACGCAGCTGGAGACTCGGTCGGGCAGGGCCGACAGGCTTGTTGAGGAGAGGAGCCGTGCCCTGCTTGGACGTGCTTTCTCTCGCGTCTTCAGTTATCTTCAGGACAGGGACCCCCACTTTGATTTCGACGTCGCCATCACACCGGTGCCCGTGGCCATCCGGGGCGATCTGGCGTAGTGGGTGGAAGACAACGTGGACGCCCTTGTTAGGGCCTTCACCACTGATGACGATTGCATGGTCGTGGCAGCCGATGAAGGCGGCGTGGTGAACGATCCGGATGCCGATGACGGCGATGGCGTGGGTGATGGTGAGGCCAGCGACGCCAGTGATGACTCTGGGGGTGCCCCTGAAGATGCATTGGGGGATTTATCTGATTGATCGCGCGTCTCCTCCGCTATTTACCCTGTGCGAAAACAGTCGGGCTTGGACCTGAAGGTTGTAAGAGCATTTTGGGAGGGGGAGCCCCTCGTGTAAAGGTTTGCGGTTGGCGTCCTTGTGGGCATAACGCCGCATGCACGCTTATGCGGAGCCATTGGCCCTATGATGGGATGGTCGACTTGTTTACCTTTGGCCCGGATGGGTCCCGAGCGATCCTGCGGGGGTCGCAGTGCCCCAAGTGTCTCCTGAGTGGACCCATTGATCCTTTGATGAGAACCTCCTGAGAGGGTGCAGTGACAGCAGTCCGGGCTGCATACGTGCCTGGCCTGGCCCGACTCGCGAGGGGCTCGCGAGGGGAGGCAGCTGATGCTGATTGGACGCAAAGCGGCAACCAGAACGTGAGAGATTGCTCGAACGAGACTAAACACCCCTTCCCCGAACACATGCAAGTCTCAAGCTCAAATCCAACTTAAATTCAAACTGAGGACACTCGACAATCAAGAGAAAGGCAAAAAAGCAAAAAACCCGCGTCCGGCACCTAGTCTAGTCTTCGACATCTTCTCACCAGCGCGGAGGTATGTGCTGCCACTGGGTGTGGGCAGGAGCCCCCCAGGCCCGAGGGCGGCTCTCCGGAGACTCCGGGGCGTGTACAGCCCCACTCATTATTACGTGAGAGCGTCACGGGGCGGCGAGCTTCACAGGCACTGGGCCTTCTTCACAGGTACCGGCTTTGCTTCATATCGCCAGACGAGGGGCCTGCCTTGCGCCACACTCTATTGCCACTAACGACGGCCGGAGACCGAGGACGTCGCCGATGGGATAGAGCGGTCGCCAGCGGTTCCCCCGACGACCACGGGTCCTCTGCCGGGGGCAGGCCCTGGGGCACCTCCCCGGCAGAGGGCCTACCTCCTGAGGACGCCTTGCTCCGAGCGCTGCGGGGGTGAGGCCGGATCTCGGCCCCTCTCCGGCAGCCCCCGGTGCCCTCCTCCTGAGGGGTAGGAAGCTGCTGGATTGGGACAGCCATCTGCCGCGGCGACCTGTACCTCTTGTGACCCATGGTTAGCGTAAGCTTGCTCCTGAGGAATTAGCGGTACCCGATAGTTGCTGCCACCAGCGCGGTCGTCGAGGCTCTCCTGGGGTTCCCGAAAGAGCTCAGCTTCCGGCGTCTCTTCCCCCCATCCTGGGCCAAGGAACGAGCCATGGTCTTCTTCCAGTGCGCGCCCTTGATCTACCATGTGGGGCACATAAGCTTCCGGGGTCGCCACCCCGAATGCCTCGTTGTAGTGCCCCACGTGCCATGCAGTCCTGCTCGAAGTGCTGTCTTGGGGGTGGTAGCGTGGCGGCCCGCCGAGGCCGTGGGCTGTTGTGAATGCCTCTTCGCCAGGCGGAGGCGGAGCCGGCACTGCTGGTCGCCCGGTGCTGACGGCCAGGTTAGCGCTGGGGAGGCCTTGGAACCCGCTCGGAGCTGCGTGGGCGCGTATGGGGCCTCCATACGGTCCGTCCTGGACCTGGGGTGGCAGCTGGGCACAGAAGGGATGAACCCCCGAGGCGGCGGGGCCCAGGAGCTCTGCCACCCGCTCCAGTAGCACGTCGTGGCCGCCCTACAGCAGCCTGCATCATAGTAGTTCTCGGGCCACCGTGAGCGCGACCCTTGAATTCGCCTGCTCCCGTCGGGTGTACGATGTTGTGGCTGCAGCGTGGCTTGAAGCCCTTGCTGCTGACCGCACCTGCCGCGACGTGAGAGCAGGCGGTGCCTGGCCATATCGCCTGCGGCCTGCAGCGCCTTGCGGAGCGCGGGCTGCCTGGGGCACAATGTTGAGGTCGCCCTGGGCGGGCGGCTCGGTGCGGGCGGGCCAGGCCGCCCAGGGGTCGGGGTTGCCCGTCGGGTCACCGGACATGAGAATGACGACGCGACGGAACACGAGGCGGCGGAAGAAGGATTCCGGCGCACCCCTACCTAGCGCGCGAAATGTCGGATTTCGGGTTCTGGCAGACCCTTAAGGTTCAAAATCTGGGGTGCGCGCAGAGATCACTCCTCTACCAACTCACGTCTCGTCGCCTCGCAAAGGATCTAGGCTACACAAAGAACAACACAAGGGACGCAAGGTTTATACTGGTTCAGGCCACCATTGTGGTGTAATACCCTACTCCAGTGTGTGGTGTGTGGATTGCCTCAGGGGCTGATGATGAACAATACAAAGGAAGAACAATCTCGCGAGGTGAGGAGTTCTTGTGCTGGTGTGGGTGGTTCTGGCTAAAGTTCGATTGATCGATCCGTCCTCCCTGCCTCGAGAATGGCTAGTCCTATTTCTAGAGCGAGGCCCTGGTCCTCTTCCCAAATATTGAGCGGGAAGGGCGCCAACAATTGGCCATTTTGAAGGGGAACGTCTAGTACACTTATCCTAACTAAAGTTGGTCCTCGCCTGCCAAAGACTCTGACGATGACGCCTTCCTGGGCTCCACGATGACCTCCATCATGCCGTTCTGCTGGTCTTGGTCTTGTTGCACCGAAACGGTAACCTTTGCCTGATGCCTTGGCCTGTGCTTGCTCCCTTTGCACCGAAGGGGAAACAAGGACACTGCCCAGGCCGGCGCCCGCCTGGCGCCCGCCTGGCTTCGGTCGTCATGGCTTGCGTCACGGGCACCTCGTGAGGTTCCCCGCCTTGATCTCTCCGCCTCCTCGTGAGCCAGCCTGACTAGGCTGCGCCTGAGGAAGCTTCATGTCGTCCGCCCTGCGAGGCTTGGCCCCTCGCGAGGGTCTTGAGCTTGTGTTGACGAAGATGGGACGTACTGGGCCACTCCTTGAGCCACGCTGCAGGCCGCAGGCTGGCAAGTCTTGGTACCCCCGTTCCCAGAACGCTGACAACACTGATATTAACAGTACCGCACCTTCAGTTGAAGAGAACTGGTATCCGAAGCCTTTCTAGCCGTACCGGGCAGTACTAGCAGATATATTCCAGCAAGTTCCACTTTGCTGATTTTACTCTGATGCTTACGGTTTTCCCCATTATATCTACACTATGATCGTTGTAGCTGCTTTGTGTCGCACTAGCAGCAGTCCACTCTTGAAGCTAAACACTATAATGACTTACAAAATTGGCACCCAGGCATTGAGTGCCATTCTGGATGCAATGAAACTCATACGCTCCCCACATGTTGATTCTGTAAGTGCATCTAGTGCCCCTTAGTGATTTTGGTGTATTGAAGACTTATAGGATAAGAGACTTATGCGTTTGTGAGTGTACACATGTCTATAAGTCTATGAGGAGTTTGATATTTACAGAGAAAGTCGACCCCTAAAAATGAAGTTCTTCAACTGAAGACTTTGTATTTCTGAAGACTTTGAAAGTGAAGAAATTGGTGTGACCTTGAAGACTTGATATTCATTCGAGGAACATGAAGCGCGATGACTTTTGTTTTCATAGTTTCATTTTCTCTTTCTTGAGTCATAGGAAACACTGTACTGTTAAAGGGGGTCGAGGAAATACTAAGGAGAAATTTCCATGTGATGCTCAACTCAAAATCCTACACCTACCAATCCCTTCAAGTGAAGCCATTGGAAATCTCGCACAGTTCAGCCATATTCTTCAGTGACAGAGACGAAGTTCTTCTGGTCTCTGAGGAATTTGTTCTGATTGAAGAGTTAGGAATTCGCCAGTGCGGATTGCCTACCAAGTGAGGAACATGATAGCCCTGAGGAATTCGAACCTCAAAATTTCGACCGTTGTTGTGCTACGCGTCAGCTGTCCCAAAATATATACCCACCTAATGGTCATATCAGACAAGGGCATTCATGTCTTATCATGTCGGGCTGCTCCCTAGGCTATAAATAGCCGCCCCCCTACAACGACTAGTTGGTTGGCTGCTCCGAGAGAAGCTGACACTTGTCATTTGAGAGCAACCCATCCTCCGAGGACTTTGAGTGAAAATCATCAAGTGAGGAAATCCCAAACACAAACCTACAAAACCCCAAGTGATTGAGCATCACTGAAGAGATTGATCCTACATGGATCCGACGCTTGTTTCCTTTGAAGACTGTGCTTTTTCCAGACGGTTAGGCGTCAAGGTCTAGAGCACCAAGAGGAATTGTGCATCGCCGAGTGACCGAGTTTGTGGAGTTTCGAAAGTCACCTGAAGACTTACCATGAGTGATTGGGCGAGGTCTGTGTGACTTTAGCTCAAGGAGAATACGGTGAGGGTTGTGTGTCCGGGACTGGGTGTCCTCGAGTTTAAATACTCAGCCGCTCCAACCAGATGTACAACTGAGACAGCAGTTGGAACTGGTCTACCAAATCATTGTCTTCACCGAGCTTACTGGTTCTATTTCCTCAACTCTTTAATTTCCTCATGAATGTTTTTGTGTGCTTGTTCATATCTATTTGAAGACATTGACTGAAGACTTTCTCAATTTCCTCATCTCTATTTCTTCAGTCTGTCCGTCTTCTTCCCTTGTTATCCTGTGTTTACGCTTTCTGTACTCCTCGCTTGTCTTCATTTCATCATGATGACTATGCTTGTGTTCTGTTATGCTTCCTTCTGAGTACTTATTCCGCTGCAAGTAGTTCTTCATTTAGGAATTTCCTCACCAGCAAATTCCTCAGTGAAGAATTCATAAAAATCGCCTATTCACACCCCCCTCTAGTCGATACAACGCACTTTCAATTGGTATCAGAGCAAGGTACTCCCTTGTTCTGTGTGATTTTGGTTTAACCACCTAGAGTTCTAGTTATGTCGACTGCAGGATCGAGGAACATTTCCTGCCCCATCTTTGATGGTCATGAGTATCCTCGGTGGAAGGCCATGATGAAGAAGCGACTCATGGCTATGGACAGCGAACTGTGGACTGTCACCGAGATCGGTCTTACCGATCTATGCAAGATGGCTGAGGCTGATGACATTCACAAGTATACTCTACTTAACCTCACATCAAAGGATGTCATCTGGTCAGTTCTGTCCCAAAATCAGTTCAGGAACTTCATGCATCTCAATCACGCGAAGCTAATCTGGGACCGTCTCTCTGAGGTCTATGATGGACATCTAACTCGTCATGATCCTTGGTTTGAGGATTACAAGGAATCTCTCAAAGAGATGACATTCGAACTAGAATCATCATCATCCAACCCCTTCCTTATGGCAAACAGTGCTAAGGTAACTGAATGCTACCTATCCGAGTCCAGTGATGATGAATCTGGCGATGAATTTGGACCTAGCTATGTCAAACTTGCTTCCCTTGCCACTAAACAACAAAGAGCTTTGGAAAAAGTTCAATACATGCTAAATAAGAGCGATGATATGTTGGGTGAAGAAATGGATCAGTTAAAAGCCTTGGCTGAAAGTCTTAAGGGACTCCATTCCAAGTTTGACGATCTCCGAGATCATCATAACGCTCTCTTATCTGATCACGAGAAGCTTTCTCTTGAACTTCTTCAAACAAAGCAAGATCTTGAGATGCTAAGAGTGAGTTATGAAGATCTTCAAAAGGAGCGTGATTCATTACTTGCTCAACAAATCAACGCTACCCAGGAAGAATTTGTTCCTCCTTGTCTAAAGTGCATTGAACGTGAATCTGCTAAGTCTTCACCTGAATGTTCAAATGCTTCAAATGTTACAAATTCTTCACTTGTCTCTGCTATCACTAATTCCTCATCTGAGGACATTGCTAGTACTACTGATGATGCAGGGCTGAAGGAATTGTACACAACAGGCATGTACAAAAGCCTCAAAGGGCATCAGATTCTTTGTGATGTGCTCAAAAAGCAGATCCTCAACGGAAACCCTAGGAAAGAGGGTATTGCCTTTGAGAGGAAACTTAATGCTGATGGAACATATTGGAAGCCTGAGCAGTACCCCAAAACCTCATGGGTTGCTGCAAAGGGACCTCCAGTTGATCCATCTAACTTATCTGGCTTTACATGTGAATCTTCTCATTCTTCTGATGAGTCATTTGACTCCAACTATAAACTGTTCAAAAATCAGAATGGTGAAGTATTTGCTAGATATGTTGGTACTAACTGCAGGAACAGGTCTCCTATAAAGAAAATCTGGGTTCCCAAAAGTTATCTTGAAAGTCTTCAGGTGAATGTCCTCATGACACCACCTATGAAGAACAGGAACCCCAGATCCAATTCTTCATATGGACCTAATTCTTCACATGGATCAAATTCCTCAAATGGATCAAAGTCCTCTTATGATCATCGTCATGCTAACCCTTCTATTTCGCAGGGTAGAGCTAAGGGCTATGAATATACGCATTATTCTCCAAATCATTATGTTCATAAGTCCTCGAAGAATTTCTCTGCTTATTCATATGCTTACCCTAACCACTCTTATGTGAAATGAAGCGGACTAGCTTCTATGCCACCTTTCTCATATGGTGCTCGCAAAGTGATGAACTCTTTGCCACCCCTTCAGATGTGGATGGTGAAGAAAAAGAACTAATCTCTTATGTAGGGTCAGGTCTCCAGACGTGCTCAAAACGTCTGAAGAATTTGCTGGAGACCTGAACATTGCCTAAAAGGACGCAGGCTAATCATGAAGAAATGAATTTTCATTTCTCACGTCCTCATACTGTTTTATCTGTGCTATTGCTTGATGAAATTGAACTGATGAAATTGATGTCATATTCTTCACTGATGAAGTATATGAGTTCCTAAGGTGCACTAATTCATCTGCAGGATGATCAGCCTAAAGCAAACGAGTGGGTCCTTGATAGTGGATGTACAAATCACATGACGGGTGAAAAGAATCTATTGATGGATGCTCCTTTATCACCGTCACATCTGAAGCATATTATCTTCGCTGACAAAGGCAAAAGTCAGGTATTGGGTCTAGGTAAGGTTGCGATCTCAAAGGATCGACACATGGACAAAGTCATGCTTGTCGAGTCCTTAGGATACAACCTCATGTCTGTATCAATGCTTTGTGATCTCGATATGGTTGTTGTCTTTGGAAGATATCGTTGTGTTGTGATCATGGAAGCTGACCATTCCAAAGTCTTCGAAGGCTTTAGGAGAGGAGATCTGTATATTGTTGATTTCTCTACAGGACCACAACCAGCCGTGTGCTTACTTGCAAAAGCTTCAGAAGGCTGGCTATGGCATCGACGACTTGGTCATGCTGGCATGAGGAATCTGAACATGCTTGCGAAGAAGAAGCATGTCATTGGCATTGAGAATGTCAAATTCCTCAAGGATCACTTATGCGGAGCTTGTGAAGCTGGAAAGATGGCAAAGGCCAAGCATCCAGCAAAGACTATCATGACCACCACTCGACCATTTGAATTGCTTCACATGGATCTTTTCGGTCCTAATCATTATTCTGCTGTTTCAAATGATGCATCTCTATATGGCTTTGTTATTGTTGATGACTATTCTCGTTACACATGGGTACACATTGTCACTTACAAACATGAAGTGCAGGAAATCTTCAAACGATTTTCCTCAAGGGCTTCAACCAACTTTGGTGTGAAGATCAAGCACATCAGAACTGACAATGGGACTGAGTTCAAGAATTCCGGTCTTGATGGCTATCTTGATGAACTTGGTATTACTCATGAGTTATCTGCTCCTTATACTCCTCAACAGAATGGCGTCATGGAGCGCAAGAACAGAACCCTCGTTGAAATGGCTCGCACTATGCTTGATGAATACAAGACTCCTCGTCGTTTGGCAATTGATACTGCGTTCCACGTCATCAACAGGGTATATCTTCACAAATTCTTCAAGAAAACTGCTTATGAACTCCTCACTAACAAAAAGCCAAATGTGAGTTATTTCAAAGTCTTCGGTGCTAAATGTTGGATTAGCGATCCTCATCACACATCTAAATTCTCACCGAAAGCACATGAAGGTTTTATGCTTGGTTATGGAAAGAACTCGCACACCTACAGAGTCTTCAACAACGTTCTTCACAAAGTTGTTGAAACTGTAGATGTACGGTTCGATGAAACTAATGGCTCACAAAGAGAGCACCTACCTTTTGTGATAGATGAACTAGCACCTGAAGATTCTATCAAGTTCAAGGCTACTGAGGATGTCATTCCTACCGAAGAATCTGCTGAAGAATTCATTCCTAATCGTGATGATTACCGAGCTGGCGCACCTGAAGAAAATGGTGCTAAAGAAAATGCTCCTGAAGGGAATGCTGGTCAAATTCCTTGAAGAAAACCCACTCATCCTCGCATCACTAATGAAGTGCAAATTGAGAAGATCATTGATGACATTGAAGCACCAGGTCCTCTCACTCGCTCAAAATCTTCACATTTATCTAACTTTTGTGGGCACTTTGCTTTTGTCTCTATCGTAGAGCCCACTAAGGTAGATGAAGCATTTCTAGAGCCTGAGTGGATTCAGGCTATGCAAGAAGAATTACATCAGTTCGAGCTCAACAATGTCTGGGAACTGGTCAAACGTCCAGATCCTCGCAAGCACAATGTCATTGGCACAAAGTGGATCTACCACAACAAGCAAGATGAAAATGGCCTTGTGGTGAGGAATAAGGCACGGCTTGTAGCTCAAGGCTACACACAGGTTGAAGGAATTGATTTCGATGAAACTTTTGCACCTGTTGCTAGACTTGAGGCTATTCGCATATTACTTGCTTACGCTAACCATCATGACATTTTATTACAACAAATGGATGTGAAAAGTGCATTCCTCAATGGTAAGATTGAGGAAGAAGTATATGTTGCTCAGCCCCCAGGTTTTGAAGATCCAAAGAATCCCGACAAAGTCTACAGACTCAACAAGGCCCTGTATGGCCTCAAGCAAGCCCCTCGGGCGTGGTATGACACGTTGAAGGAATTCTTCGTGAAGAATGGCTTCAAACCCGGTTCACTCGACCCAATTCTTTTCACTAAATCTTATGATGGTGAACTGTTTGTGTGCCAAATATATGTTGATGATATTATCTTTGGCTGTACTGACCAACGTTATAGTGATGAATTTGCTTATATGATGAGTGAAGAATATCAAATGTCTATGATGGGAGAGTTGAAATTCTTTTTAGGTCTTCAAATTCGTCAACAGCGCAATGGTATATTCATATCGCAGGAGAAATACCTCAAAGAAGTATTGAGAAAATTCGGCATGCAAGATTGCAAAGGGGTCAAAATTCCAATGCCCACAAATGGCCATCTATGCACTGATGAAAACGGTCAAGACTTTGATCAAAAGGTATACCGCTCCATGATTGGCTCTTTATTGTACCTATGTGCATTTAGGCCAGATATTATGCTTAGTGTTTGCATGTGTGCCCGATTTCAAGCTATACCGAAGGAATCACACCATAAGGCTGTGAAGCATGTTCTTTGATATCTAGCTCACACTCCAACACTTGGATTATGGTATCCCAAGGGCTCTTCATTTGATCTCGTTGGATATTCAGACTCTGACTATGCTGGCGATCACGTGGTCCGCAAGTCAACATCAGGCACATGCCATTTCCTCGGACGATCTTTGGTCTGTTGGTCCTTGAAGAAACAGAACTGTGTATCACTCTCCATTGCAGAAGCTGAGTACATTGCTGCTGGATCATGCTATGCTCAATTATTATGGATGAAGCAAACTCTTAAGGACTATGGAATCAATGTGAAGAATGTGCCTCTCTACTGCGACAATGAGAGCGCTATCAAGATTTCTCGCAACCCAGTTCAGCACTCGAAGACAAAGCACATTCAGATTCGTCATCATTTTCTTCGTGATCATGTGTTGAATGGCGATATCTCCATCTGCCATGCAAGAACTGAAGATCAGCTGGCCGATATTTTCACTAAGCCCTTGGATGAGAAGAGATTTAGCAAGTTTCGATGTGAGCTAAATATCCTAGAATCTTCGAATGTTCTCTGAAATGGACACTCATCCTAACACTTATGCTGACTTGATGACTTAGATGCGCAGCACACGAAGTAACGTTTTTCTTCAATCAATGAAGACTAACCCTCTAAGTGTGAAGAAATTAATGAAGAAATTGTCTCTCAGAGCCCTACAACAATTGTACGCGGTGTCTTAAGCCAACTTTCTTATACAGTGGGTTACGCCACCACAAAAGTTGAAAATCTTCAAATTTGAGTTTTTCCTTAGTTTTTGAAATTCCTCAGTTTTTCAAATTCTTCAACTTGCAATGTCTTCACCATTTCCATCGTTTGTCTTCAGTTGAATATATATATATATATATATATATATATATATATATATATATATATATATATATATGAGTTTATGTCCTCTACATCATTCACTTATTGCTAATTCTTCAAGTTGACTTTTTCGCTAAGTGAATGTGATCGGACCCTTCCCCCTCTATGCTAAACTCAACCCAGTCTATTCACAAATTCTTCATGTGCGTTCTAATTTGAAACTCGTTCAAAATCTTCACTGTGTCCTTGACAACTGAAGAAATTGCGAACGGTAACTTAAAACTTATCTTATCTAAATTTTCGGTTTTGCCACTCAAACCGTTCCGCTTCTCACGACAAATACTTATCTATTCACCGACGATCCTACACGATCACCACCTCACAGTACGTGGGTGACACATGTCACGTGAATGAGAAGAGCCAGGGGCACGCTCGTCCGAAATCCTCGGGCGCATAGTTTTTCACTACCGCTATAAATACCCCTACCTCTTCCTCACTTCACTTTTACTCCGCTCGACCTCTCTCTCTCCCGCTCGAGCTTCCCAAACCCTAGCTCCACCGCTACTTCATCGTCGCCGGTGAGGAAGAGCTTCACTGCCTCGACCTCGTCACCGTTGTACTCGCGCCGGTTGCGGATTTCCTCACTCCGCCGCCGCCGTAGCCGTCTTCCTCCGCCAAGTTAGGGCGTGGAAGATCTGAATGGACGAACTTCACTTCAACACTTCCCAGTTCGTCGTGTTCTTCACTTCGGGTAATTAAAAGTTACTTTTATTGCCCGTTTTGATTCATGTGATTTCCTAAAAATCTTCAAAGGTGTTTATTCTTCAAATCTTCACACACTAAAACACCTCACATGTTATATGCTCTTGATTCGTTTCTCTAAGCAATGATTTTCTTCAAGATTCCTCAATTGTGTGGATTTTCAAATCTATACAACTCTGGAACCTAAGATAAAGAACGCTTAGTGAAATTCTTCAAGACTCATCGCTCAAATTCCTCAAACCTATTCTCTTTTGAAAAATCTTTTGAGAACGCATATGACCTCTCCAAATTCCTCGCAACTATACTCTGTTCACAGGTACAAATGTCCGCTGCTGAATCACTAGGTTCTCATCAACTTAACTCATTTTCAGCATTTGCATACATCTTCAGAAACTTCAGTTGTTAATCCTCAGCTGAAGAAAATGGCTAGAGGTCAACACATCATTTGAAATCCCTGAGGATATATATGCTGGATATTGCACTCCAGATGAGGCCAAGTTTGGCAAGGAGGATAAGAATCAGCGCAAAGTGCGCATACATTGTATTGAACAGAGATGGGCACGAGAATGGAGGGAGTACAGATATGTTACTCCCAAGTACATGAAGAAATTCGCGCTCAACCCTCCATGCTCAAGACCTCCATTGAGGCCTAGCCAACTAGAAGATCCCACCAGCCTCAAGCGCGGTGAGGACTATGCTACTGAATGGGCTAGGCGCTAGGCCAAACTAGCCAAGCAAGCAAAAGAAGTAGTGAGGAAATTCAATGAAGATTCTACTACTGCTGCTAACACTGCTGAGGCCTCCGGTAGTAAGCCCAGGAAGGCTATGCCAAATAAGCCTGCTCACAAGTCCAGTGCTTCTCCTTCAATGCCCTCACGGCCAAGTTCCTCAGCAATGCCGTCACGGCCAGCATCTTCAATGCCCTCACGGCCAATTTCTCAGTCTGCTCCTCCTCCAAAGTCCTCAGCACCTCCAACAAAGTCTTCAGCTGATCCTACAAAAACTTCGACACCTGTGCATCTTGCCACGTGCCAAAGGACTCAAGGCTTCTCTATTGCCTCAGGAGCATCTGCAAGCTCCTCAGTTGCTCGACCTTCCTCAGTTGGTCCCTCACTGCTAAAGAAAAAGGCCACTGCTGGACTAGGTATTTGACCAAGTCCTCACAAGAAGCAAGTCGCTTTCCAAGTGCCCTCTGATGATGATGAGGCGGATGATGATGAACTTGCTGAAATCATCAGAGACAGGCAAACGAGGGCCGCTAGAGCCAAAGGCAGCAATGTGCCACTGCTATTGGATCCAAAGTTGGTCCTCGACTTCATTGACTTATGGCACAAGGACCCTAACATGCCTCTGCTGGAGTTGAACCTCACTCCTGGTCAAAGCCATGTTCTCACTCACTTCATTGAGGAAGAGAAATGGAAATATGAAGAAGGTCGAAGGCTGAAGAAAGCGCAATACAAGAAGCAGCGCTTCCTCAAGGATAATGTCCTCACTCTCACTCCAGAAAACTCATTGATGTACAAGCTGAAATCAAGCAGTTGAGTGATGATTTCAATTGGTATCATGCTGATTGGAAGGGAGCAAAAGTACATTTTGTCAATCTGACGAAGACTTTCACTTCAACTGCCACTGCTCCGGTGCAGGTTGAAATTCCTCAAGCTGGAGAATCTGCTCAACCCACCGAGGAACATGCCAGCACTGCTGATGTCAGTATGGCTGCTGAAGAAAGTGAGAATACCAAGGATGATGACTCCATTCCATCCACTGATGATATTGCCAGGGCATCCACTACTGATGTGCCTGAAGAAAATGATCGTGCTAGGGCATCCACTAGTGATGCGCCTCAGGAAAGTGAACAAGCCAGGGCAACTGCAACAGTTGCGCCTGAAGAAAATGCACCTCCTGCGCCTACACCAACTCCTATCCTTCCATCTTCTCTTGATGTGAAGAAGACCAAGGCTATAGAACGTGTAGCAATGAAGAAAAGGAAGGCATCAACTTCATCAAATTATTCAGCTCCGAAGAAGATGAAGACTCTGATCAGTTCAATTGACAATCCAATTGATGTCGTTCCCGTCTCCTTAATGCCATCAAAGGACCTTGTTCCTTATGGTGAAGAATATAGGATTCCCGAGGAATATGATGAAGAAACTCCATCTGCTGCTTCTACAGAGCAGTTGGACGAAGAAATTGAAGTGGATGCTATCCCTTCAACCGCAGTCATTTCCTCACCTATGCCTCAGTTCACTACTGAAGGAGCAGGTGTTGAAGAAATTAACAATGAGGATGTGGACATTGGATGCACCACTCCTGTGCTCAATGATGAATTTTGGGACAGTCAGCATCCAAACTCACCAATGTTCACTCCTCTCCAAGCTATTCCTCAGTCCCCAGCCACTACTGGAGTTCAAGTGGGATTTGATGAACCTCGTGCAACTCCGTCCGTCAATGAGGAAATTCCAGCCACTAGCGCTGATGAAAATCAAAATGAAGAAGAAATGGCTCAGGCTGCCACCGCAGAAGAAGTTGAAATTCCTCAGCATGAGGAACCTGAGATTGCGATTCCTGAGGTGATACTGCAAATCACCGACACTCCTCAGCCCAAACCAAAGAATCCCTTCTCAAAGAAGCCAAAATTCAAGGCTGATGATTTCTTCGGCGAGCACGTCTTCTTCACTGAATTCAACCCGTATGATAATGCTCGTCTTAGAAGGAAGCGTTTCTGGACAGCCAGCCAAGCCAACTTCTATTCCTCAGTTCTTTTTGAGAAGGACAAAATCTTCGATCATGAGCACATTCCTCACGTGGAGATGGAATCTATGCCATGCTTCACGCCGGTTCTCAGTCTGCTTCACGATGCAGGCTTGCTGAATTTCTGCACTGACATTGTTGACTGGAATGAAGAGCTAATTCTTCAGTTCTATGCAACTTTGCACATCACAGGCAACGCAGCTGACGTTAACTCTTGGGTGTTGGACTGGATGACTGAAAACACTCACTACAAGGCACCAGCCACTGAATTGCTTCGTGCCTTGCCAATCAGTCCTCCACCAGAAGGCGCTCGCTGTCTGTATGATGAACCTGAACTTACTGATCATTATATGCAAGTGCTCATGAAGCCGCTGAAGCCAGGACAAATTCACATGACCAAATTCCTCGTGAAGGAATTGCTTTATGTGCCCAGAACCATTTACCGCATTCTGACGAAGACTATCAGCCCAATCAAAGGACATGATTCTTCAGATGAAGAAATTGTGGGGATGATGAAGAATATGCTCTTCAACATCATGCATGGTATTCCTATCAATTACCATGATTTCTTCATGAGGACTCTTGCAAATGTTGCACTTTCACCGTTTGAGCTGAAGCCTTATGCACCATGGATCATGATATTCCTCATAGCAAGGACTTCACTCAACTATAAGGCCGACAATCTTAACCATGGCAGCTAATTGCCCCCAATTTAAGTCCTCAAGCGGACCATTTCCTCATCACATGGGAAGGGCAAGTCACCAGCTGTGATCGATGAAGGCACTCGTCCATTGGATGGTCAATTCCGCAAAGCTGCATCCTATTCCACCAATGATGACTCTGCCACACATGATTCTGCTGCCAATGCTCCAAAGTCAAGTCATCAAGCCACTACTCCATGTGTGATGACTAACCGTGAACTGCTCATAAGTCTTCACCAGAAGGTCGACCGGAATCACAAATGGGTTAAGCGTTAGTTTGGCTCTATTCTTCACAACATGACTTCTACACATAATGCAGTGAAGAAAAACCACTACTACCTCCATGAAGTGTTTGATCGCACCTGGGCTATAATGTCACATCTATATGGTGAAGATCTGAAGCAAATGGGCTTCAAGGAATACTTTGACTGGTCTGCACCTCCACCGAAGAAATTCAAGAAGGTCAAGGTTCCTTCTTTGGTGGCCAGCTCTTATTCTTCATCACGCGCCACGGACGAGAATGAAGACTTGGACGACACTACAGCAGGCCCTACAACGACTCAAGACCCTGACAATGTTGGCGCTCCTCCATCGTCATCATGAAATTCTTCAAGGGCGTTAGTCCTCAGTATCAACCCTTTTGGTCTTCGATGACAAAGGGGGAGAAATTTGAGTTAGTCTTCAAGCGGGTCTATATATATGGGCTTTTTTTGCTAAGTTACAACTCTCGTTCTTCTGATGACTTTGCTGGATCGAGTTGTAATCTTAAACTCTATGGTGGCTTGATACTTTTGTTGTGTTCTTCTGCATGCTTATTCCTCATTAATGTTAATGGACGCGTGATGAATTACATCAGTCACCATATTTCATCTTGCATTTCAAATTCCTCATATTATATATCAAATGCTTGTATGAATTACAAGATATAGGGGGAAATCTCCATGATTATACTCTTCAAGTGTGCATTGCTTCAAAAGCAAATTCCTCACTATGCACATCTTCAGGGGGAGTTCTTCTATATCTTGCAATCAAATTCCTCAATATCGGTATTTACACTTCACATGTTTATCCCCATTGAAAACTTAACATATATTGTCATCAATCACCAAAAAGGGGGAGATTGTAAGTGCATCTAGTGCCCCTTAGTGATTTTGGTGTATTGAAGACTTATAGGTTAAGAGACTGATGCATTTGTGAGTGTACATAGGTCTATAAGTCTATGAGGAGTTTGATATTTACAGAGAAAGTCGACCCTTAAAAATGAAGTTCTTCAACTGAAGACTTTGTATTTCTGAAGACTTTCTGAAGACTTTGAAAGTGAAGAAATTGGTGTGACCTTGAAGACTTGATATTCATTCGAGGAACATGAAGCGCGAAGACTTTTGTTTTCATAGTTTCATTTTCTATTTCTTGAGTCATAGGAAACACCGTACTGTTAAAGGGGGTCGACGAAATACTAAGGAGAAATTTCCATGTGATGCTCAACTCAAAATCCTACACCTACCAATCCCTTCGAGTGAAGCCATTGGAAATCTCGCACAGTTCAGCCATATTCTTCAGTGACAGAGACAAAGTTCTTCTGGTCTCTGAGGAATTTGTTCTGACTGAAGAGTTAGGAATTCGCTAGTGCGGATTGCCTACCAAGTGAGGAACATGATAGCCCTGAGGAATTCGAACCTCAAAATTCCGACCGTTGTTGTGCTACGCGTCAGCTGTCCCAAAATATCTACCCACCTAACGGTCATATCAGACAAGGGCATTTATGTCTTATCATGTCGGGCTGCTCCCTAGGCTATAAATAGCCGCCCCCTACAACCACTAGTTGGTTGGGTGCTCCAAGAGAAACTGACACTTGTCATTTGAGAGCAACCCATCCTCCGAGGACTTTGAGTGAAAATCATCAAGTGAGGAAATCCCAAACCCAAACCTACAAAACCCCAAGTGATTGAGCATCACTGAAGAGATTGATCCTACATGGATCCGATGCTTGTTTCCTTTGAAGACTGTGCTTCTTCCAGACGGTTAGGCGCAAGGTCTAGAGCATCTAAGGGGAATTGTGGATCGCCGAGTGACTGAGTTTGTGAAGGTTCGAAAGTCACCTGAAGACTTACCATGAGTGATTGGGCGACGTCTGTGTGACTTTACCTCAAGGAGAATACAGTGAGGACTGTGTGTCCGGGACTGGGTGTCCTCGAGTTTAAATACTCAGCCGCTCCAACCAGATGTACAACTGAGACAGTAGTTGGAACTGGTCTACCAAATCATTGTCTTCACCGAGCTTACTGGTTCTATTTCCTTAGCTCTTTAATTTCCTCATGTATGTTGTTGTGTGCTTGTTCATATCTGTTTGAAGACATAGACTGAAGACTTCTCAATTTCCTCATCTCTATTTCTTCAGTCTGTCCGTTTTCTTCCTTTGTTATCCTGTGTTTACGCTTTATGTACTCCTCGCTTGTCTTCATTTCATCATGATGACTATGCGCGTGTTCTGTTATGCTTCCTTCTGAGTACTTATTCCGCTGCAAGTAGTTCTTCATTTAGGAATTTCCTCGCCAGCAAATTCCTCAGTGAAGAATTCATAAAAATCGCCTATTCACCCCCCTCTAGTCGATAACGCACTTTCAGATTCTTGTTCAGAATATCATCCTAATGACTATTCTAACCTCGATGAGTCAAAGGCAGATGGCATGTCCTGTTCACCCATCAAGGTGCCTGTTCTAATTTGGCAAGGTTTTATTGATTGCGCGTATCTTGCATATGTTGTCTTGTATTTCTTCTACTTTGTTGCACCACCATCTGCTTAGTTTACTCATCATATAACTCGAGATGCCATGGCCATCCATTATCAATATATATTCCATCTGTCATCATACCATGTTTTTCCACTCAAATGTTGTTCTTGTGCATCAGACATCAAAAAGGAAGAGGGTGATTGCCGAACCTGAAGGAGCACCAGCAAAGTCCTTGGAAAACGTGGTGGTGCCGGAGAAATCAGACAGCACCCCACTTATATTGGCTGTACAACGAGTGACACAAAACGTAGGACCAACTCCAATAGACTGTACCCATACTTCACTGGCTACACCACTAGCCCCACCACACACGACCTGCACTCCAGCAAAAGGTATACCGATTTCATTTGCCATAGCACCAGCCGTACCACAGAAAAATCCCACTCCAGCAAAAAGTACAGCAAGTCCACCGGCCGAAGACCTATCCCAACTGCAGAGACGGCCAATTCCTGCAGATTGGAACCCCATTCCATTTATTCCCAGTTTAAAAGACAATGATTTCAATGTTGTTAGGGACTACGTGCATATATTCCCATCATGGGAAGATTATAGTGAAGACAAACACCATTTTCACATCTTCCTGTCCAACTTACGTGTAAGTGCTATTATTCATGGTTATTATTTTCCTTTTTTCTGCTGATTGAACACATCAATGATTTACATTACATTGTTGTAACTAGGCAAGGGTCAACCTGGATAGTCATGACGAGCAGAGCTTGCTTGTGCTTTTCAAGGAAGCATTGCAGCAGTATCAGTGTTACCTAAGGAAATCACACTTTGATGGTAAGTCTATAAATGAATTTCTGGTGAAGTCTCTTGTGCTAAATTTAGAAGACATTGAATGGAAAAACCTTGTTATGCACTGGTCTCGTTCCCAGAATGAGGTACTGTCTATGAAATCACATGACAATTTGAACTTCTACTTTTCCGCATGTGCCTTACGGATCTTTTTTGCAGGAAATCTACTCGAAGAAGAATTCCGGTTTGAAAAGAACGACATGATATCGCAAATATGCTGTCCACTGCTTTGCTCTTGTTAGTACCTGTTGTCCTATATCACTGTACTTGCATAGCTATCTGGTTCATTATGTGACAGCAGTATGCATGATAGCTTGCTTATCAATTGTTCGCTCCAAATTATCTGATCTGTATGAATGGTTACATTAGTGTAGAATATATCCAATGCCAATGAATTTTTTTAGCTCTGCATTGTTCTTGTAAGTACATGCTGTCCTTTATCAGTGTACTTATATTGACAGGTAGTTGTTCATGTACCATCACTCTGCAGCTTATTTTCCTTTGCCCTCCATTTTCTACACATCAGATCTATATTTACTCTTACCATAAGGTTGGTACTGAAGAAGTTTAGCTGTGCATTGCTCTTGGCTATGCCTTTTGCCTGTATCGCTGCACATACATTTATAGCTACTTGGTTATGTAGCATTACTCTTCATCTTATCTTAAATATTCTCCATTTTTTCGTATATTATCACATCTATATTTACTCTTAACAAAATGTAGAATAAAGGCAATGCTTATGAAGAAGATTCTGTGGTAAACTTCTTGAATTGCCGCCCCCCCCCCATCAGCATGGACAAGGGCTCTATAGAGCCTGTCTTCACCAGTAACGTAAGTTTGTCCTTCTCAAGCCTTCAAACTTTGTTGTGTATATTAGGTTAGGAATGACTGCAACAACTGTTTATTTTTGGTGTTTGCATCAAATTGCATGTTTAAAGTTTATTATGTAGTTCATAAACAAAAGTTTGTCCTTCTCAATTTAAGTTTTTAGTTGTACAACCAAGTTCCTTCTTCATACCATGTAAATTAAACTATATAGAGCAAGTGATCTTCTTTTGCACTGCATGTATGCTTCTGTTCTTCATCCGTAATCCAGTAGTGTGGTGAACCTACCCACTATAGCACAATGTCATATTCTGCAATGTCTTAACTATGAAAAATGTCATATCATTCTACTATTATTTAAACCGTCTCTTTATTTTCCATTCTAAAATGGGATAAATTGACAGCACACTAACCATTGATACTTATGAGTTCTTGATCTGTAATCTAGTGGTGTCGTGAAGCTGCCAACTCCTTCCCAATGTCATTTCCTGCCATGTCTTGACCTGAACAATACCATATTGTGTTAATGCAATTTTAAACTGTGTCACTTTATTCGTTAGTAAGAAATGTGATGAATTGTCAGCACTGATACTTTTATGTGCAAAACCTGTCATCTGTCTGATTGTTTATCTTTGAGAGTGAGGAAGATATAAGTGTTTAACAAGCGCAGTCTCATCATATTGCTCAGCTGCTTGCGCTCCAGCTCCCCAGCAGGGCTAACCTTTCTTGAACTCTATTGAAGTGTTGTCGGTTTTGTATATTATTTTGTGGGCGTGTTTATTTACATTGGTGGCGATCTTTGATGCCCAGTGTATGTTATCTGCTGTCTGTTTGTGCTTTATTATCATAGTGGCGAACTTTGATGCCCAGTGGATGTAACATGCCGTAATTTCTTTATTGTATAGTCTAGGTTTTTTCTTATTCACGATGCTGCAGTTATTTTACTGTATATATATCCTGTCTTCGCAGTAAACCGGCCAAACCGTAAAATTACGGTACATAATAGGGCCGTCATGCAATCATGATGTATGATCCGCATCATGGGCCCCGTCATCTTGGTTCGTTAAACGGCCAAAAAAACTGGCCCACTAGTAGATAAGGGCCTTTAATAGGCCGAGTAAACCCCGACCCTCTTTTCGCAAGAAAACTCAATGGGCTTTTAGGTGGCTGAGAAGTAGGTTGGGCTAAAACATGCCGAACAGCTCACGGGCCGGCAGCAGCCCGAAATGGACCCCGACCCATGAATGTGCGAATCAAATCACGGGCTTTTAACAGGCCAAAAAATTGTCTCGGTCCTTGTTTGGCCCAATCAGATATCGGCTGCGAGCAGGCTGGATGCAAACCGGGCCGTAGTTAGGCCCAACTATATGACGGGCTTTTAACAGGCTGAAATTAATATAGGGACGAAATGTTAAACGGGCCCTTAACAGGCCAAAACTAATATCAGGCCGAATTACTAAATGGGTCTTTAGCAAGTGGGCCCAAAAGCATAGCGTCCAGTTGACGGGCCAAATCTGATATGGGCCATAATTTAGCCCAAAGCCTGTTAAAGGGCCGGACCTGATCTGGGCCGTAATTTGGCCCAGAACGTGGTAGGATTTTAATGGATCGGATCTCATATGGGCCATTATTAGGCCCGGAACGTGGTAGGCCATTAATGAATTGGATCAAATATGGGCCGGCATTTGGCCCAAAACATGGCAGCCAGTTAATGGGCCGGCCTACTAGGGTCGTCAAAATCTTGTGGGCCTACAGCTGGGCCGGCCCATTAATGTTGGCAAAATCTCGTGGGCCTTTAGCTGGGCCGGCCCATTATGATCCGCAAGAATCTTGTGGGCCTTTACCTGGGCCAGCCCATTATGGTACACAAAAATCTTGTGGGACTTTACCTGGGCCGGCCCATTATGGTCCGCAAAATCTTGTGGGCCTTTAGCTGGGCCAGCCCATTATGGTCTGCAAAATCTCGCAGGCCTTTAGCTGGGTCGACCCATTATGGTCTTCAAAATCTTGTGGGCCTTTAGTTGGGCCGACCCATTTAAACTTGATGGGTCGGTCCACGTGTCAACATATCATAGGCGTGTCTGGCCCATTGGATGAGTGACACCTGTGCCAACGCGGAGTTGACACATGTCTCCTCCAGCCAATGATGATTTTACACATGGAAAATCCCCATTGGTCGGGGCTGTTAACGGGTTATCGGATCCAAAACCCGACCCGATAGCTTAATGGTGTTCCGTTATGGTGGATGTCACGTGTCGGTCACCCTTGACGAAAGCACTTCTGTGACACGCGATTTATCGTCATGGAAGTGGACACTTCCATGATGATAATTTTGGTAATGTCATGGAACACTTCTACGACAGCACAGGTATGACTATCTTGATTCTGTCATAAAATCGTCATGGATGTACATGCATGACAGAAAACGCGACCTACTGTGACAAACACGTATCATCACAGAAGTGTATTTTTTTGTAGTGTTGCAAGCCATGTGCGGCGCCCCCTCTCCCTCTAGTTCTAGTTCCTCCTCCGTCCACGTCTGTTGTGCTTGGAGAAGCCCTATGGAATAGTTTCACCACCACCGTCACCACACCACCGTCACCACACCGTCGTGCTGCCGGAACTCATCTACTACTTCACTAACGGAGTTTTAGTCATCTTGCCCATGAGGCATGGTTCGCAAGTATCAAATGATTCATAATCAAGTGATTCCAAAAGTCCATCTGCATGGAGTTTCTTCGTGCGCTTTATACCAATATGACTTAAATGGCTGTGCCATAAGTATGTTGCACTATCATTATGAACTTTGCATCTTTTGGCATCAATATTACGAATATGTGTATCACTATGATCGAGATTCAATAAACCATTCATATTGGGTGTATGACCATAGAAGGTTTTATTCATGTAAACAGAACAACGATTATTCTCTGACTTAAATGAATAAACGTATTGCAATAATCATGATCTAATCATATTTATGCTCAATCAAAACACCAAATAAGATTTATTTAGGTTCAACACTAATCCCGAAGGTAGAGGGAGTGTGCGATTGTGATCATATCCATCTTGGAATCATTTCCAACACACATCGTCACCTTGCCCTTAACTCGTCTCTGTTCATTTTGCTACTCCTATTTTGAGTTACTAATCTTAGCAACTGAACTGGTATCAAATACCCAGGGGCTACTATGAAAACTAGTAAAGTACACATCAATAATATGTATATCAAATATACCTTTGTTCACTTTGCCATCCTTCTTACCCGCAAAGTATTTGGGGTAGTTCCACTTCCAGTGACCATTTCCTTTGCAGTAGAAGCACTCAGTTTCAGGCTTGGGTCTATATTTGGGCTTCTTCGTGGGAGCGACAACTTGTTTGTTGTTCTTCTTGAAGTTCCCTTTTTCTCCCTTGCCCTTTTTCTTTAAACTAGTGGTCTTGTTAACCATCAACACTTGATGCTCTTTCTTGATTTCTACCTTCGCCGATTTCAGCATTGCGAAGAGCTCGGGAATCTTTTCCATTATCCCTTGCACATTATAGTTCATCACGAAGTTCTAGTAGCTTGGTGATAGTGACTAGAGAATCTGTCAATCACTATCTTATCTGGAAGATTAACTCCCACTTGATTCAAGCGATTGTAGTGCCCAGACATTCTGAGCACATGCTCACTAGCTGAGCTATTCTCCTCCATCTTGTAGGCAAAGTACTTGTCAGAGGTCTCATACCTCTCGACACGGGCATGAGTCTGAAATACCAATTTCAAATCTTGGAGCATCTCATATGCTCCATGGCGTTCAATTTTTTTTGAAATCCCGGTTCTAAGCCGTAAAGCATGGTGCACTAAACTATCAAGTAGTCATCATATCGAGCTTGCCAAACATTCATAACGTCTCCATCTGCTCCTATAATAGGTTTGTCACCTAGTTGTGCATTAAGGACATAATTCTTTTGTGCAGCAATGAGGATAATCCTCTTTTTTAGATCATGGACCCAGTCCGCATCATTGCTACTATCATCTTTCAACTTAGTTTTCTCTAGGAACATATCAAAAAACATAGGGGAGCTACAATGCGAGCTATTGTTCTACAACATAATTTGCAAATACTATCAGGACTAAGTTCATGATAAATTAAAGTTCAATTAATCAAATTACTTAAGAACTCCACTTAGATAGACATCTCTCAAGTCATCTAAATGATACATGATCCAAATCAACTAAACCATGTTCGATCATCACATGATATGGAGTAGTCATCAATGGTGAACATCTCTATGTTGATCATATCTACTATATGATTCATGTTCGACCTTTTGGTCTCCAGTGTTTCGAGGCAATGTCTGTACATGCCAAGCTCGTCAAGTTTAACCCGAGTATTCCGCATGTGCAAAATTATCTTGCACCCATTGTATGTGAACGTAGAGTCTATCACACCCGATCATCACGTGGTGTCGCAACACGACGAACTATCGCAATGGTGCATAGTCAGGGAGAACACTTATACCTTGAAATGTAGTTAAGAGATCATCTTATAATGCTACCGCCGTACTAAGCAAAATAAGATGCATAAAAGATAAACATCACATGCAATAAAAATATGTGACATGATATGGCCATCATCATCTTGTGCTTTTGATCTCCATCTCCAAAGCATCATCATGATCTCCATCGTCACCGGCTTGACACCTTGATTGTGGCACCCCGGCTCAGAGAAACCGAAACGTCGTGTATTTCAACCCAGAGATGAGATGAAGTCTTCTGGAATACGACACTGCTTGACATAGAACAAATCAACTCTTATTACAAAGGATAATACAAAGGTCTAATGTCACAAAGGTTCACATCACCACAGCGACACTACGCCTGCAATACTACACTTGCTCTATGCTAGCAGCAGAACAACTCATAGCAGCGGAAATCTTCTAGCAGCGGAACAACGATGAAGGTGGTGAAATCCACTCCGTAGGGACTCTGGCTGGGACACGATCTAGCTCGCACGAACAAAAACCACGACAAGCAATCAAGCAATCACGGCATCAACTGCAATCTGGCATGACACGCCAGGTCAGTACATTGAATGTACTTGCAAGCTCACAACAACCAAAAGCATCAAGGCAAGACAACAACATAGCATTAAGCAGGTTAATTAAATTAATAGCTACCATGATACGAAAGCAACTACTAAGCATGATATGAAGCTACTACAATACTGATAAACCAACATCTCATTCCCAACAACAATCTCACTCTTGGCTAACCGGCCAAGCAACATACCATCTTGATCACCTCGTGACCAAAACCAAATGGTGATCGTTTACGGATCACAAATGGAACAACCACATGATCACCTCGTGACCACATCACAAACTCCATCATCATCCTCAAGATCATCATCAACATCCTGCCAAATTGTTATTGCTCCCATACATCATATAAATCATCTATAAGTCATTCCGTCATGTGAGTGTTGATCAAATGGTGTGACCTAGTACAAACTTGTGCCCATGACCGAGGACGCGGCTATCGATAGATTAAACACACACACACACACACACACACACACACACACACACACACACACACACACTGCAGAGGTAGCACACTTTACCCACACCACCGAACCCATGGCCTCGCACTCCCATTTGAGTGGACCAACGACGTTCTGACAAAACCGATCTACTGCCATGACACTCTCCCGGCCACTTCGACCAACACTCCTTTTTGGGTTCAGTCCTAGGTGACCGAGCCTACCAAAGGCAAAATAGTCACCGTCGTGGAAAATAAACGGTCCCAAACGGGGACAAGGTACCATAACAACAACATGTCCACAAGGTTTATGTCCGCCTACCTGATCAGGGTAGCGCGTGCCCATAACCTTCCCTAGTTGGAGGCACCGGCGAGAGGCATGACAATAGACCACGTCAGGGCCTCCCCATACTAAGGCAAATGTGGTTGCACTAGAAAAAGCCCGTTTCAGTGGCACATGACCAACTTAATGATCGAATTTATCCCCAAAATATAATTGTGATAACTGATACTCCGATATCAACTATCAAACTGTAATCCAAGTCATAGCAATATCCAACAAATAATCTAAAGCATACCAACGTCATATCAAAATACTCCGAGGATAGCATAACACTTCTATCATGATGAATCCGAAAACAATAATCCTACTACACCAATAACAAGAACAAAGCTATCCAGCTAAGATCCACATGTAAACATCACCTCCGAAAATAATACTCCAAGCAACAGAACATCAACTATCATCATAAAGTAATCATACTAACCACTAATGATCCAAAGGTAGCATGACATCCAAAGTAATACTCCAAAATATAATACCAGATAGCAACATGAAAGTAATCATAATACCAGCCACTAATAATCCAATGACAACATGATACTCATCAACTGCAAGCATAACTCCTAGTAATCCTAACAATAGCATAGCAACAGCAAGATCAAAATAATACTCCGAGAAATGCCATGCACAAAGTCATGTAGCTAAAGAAATATTTTAAACAAGTTCAGATAATTTAAACCATGTCACTGCATTACAGTGATGCAAATGGAGGGTGTGGCTTGCCTGGGGTGGAAGAAATCACCGATAAAAAAAGTGCGAGAAACTCGCGGAAAGGATTGCCGGAAAACGTTCTCCCTCGAAGGGGGCTGAATAAGGGCAGGGGCAAAATGGTCATTTCTATAATGTCAAAACATGGTGAAAATGATTCCATCAGAATGGGCTCGACGAAACGAAGGTGTGGGATTTGGAATCACCTGATTTGGAGTTGCGAGCAAAAACATACAACGTTTTTTCTACCAGGGACTTTTCTACAAATATTTTATTTACATACGGGTCCTGGATAGTTTTTTTCTTTCCACTGATAAAAGAAAAACGCACTGCTGCACTGGGCCGTCCTGGGCTAAAACTGCCGCTGCTGCTACTGTGCATATGGGCCGAGCCTGACTGCACAACGGGGTGACACAGTACCCCCGTTACGCCTTCATCGAAGCGTTAGCGCACTCAGGGAAGTGCGCCTCCACTTAAACTGACGGGCGGGACTGGACAACACATCAGGAGGCTGACGAGTGGGACCGAGGGCCCACTGGCAGGCTGAGCTGGCCGTCTCCTTCATCTTCTTCTCACGCGTGCCAGGCAGAGGAGAGGGGCGCGGCTCCGGTGAATTTAGCCAGAGGAGGCTGGCGACCATGGCAGCAAAGGAGGTCGAGGAGGACTCCAGCAGGTTTGGGAAGAGGCTCGAGAGGACTAGGGGAGCGAGGTGAGGCTGTTGGTGCAAAGAAACGGCACCGGGGCGGCCTTATATAGGCAGGGGAGAAGGGGGTTGAGCTGGCATCACCGCGGACGCGTGGCCAGAGCCACGAATGCGCGTGCACGCGCTCGAGCTCAGAGGTAGGCGACGGGGAAGGCAAAGAGAGAAACTCACGGGGCAGAGGCGACCAAGGGAGCACGGGGAGGATGACGACGGCAACGAACCGAGCCAAATCGCCACTGTTCGCCCGCTGGCACGCGGCGTTTTGCATCGGTGAGGAAGCTGTCGGAGGGGAAGAGGGGTCCAGGGGAATGGAGACGATGAGAGTAAGACAAGGGACACGGTCACGTGCTCTAAGACGATGAGAGGGAGTGGTGTCGAAGCACAAACAATGCTCTGGACACGCGACACCGCACAAAGCGCGTGAAACTACATGCCAGCTGCGCGGTCACCACGAGACAATGCACAGGGAGGTCACAAGAGGCAGGGAAATGGTGTCTAGCGCTATGTCCTTCCAAGGTGGATCATAAATGAAGCATTGGCTTGACCTGAGGCACTGTGGTTGGGTTGGAATGAAGCTCTAAAGTTTGCTGCAGTAATCTTGGCCGTGCACTAGTGATCAACAGGAACTTGATTGGGGTCAAATAGTTTGTCCGGGGTGTTTATCTATGGAAGGACTACAGTCCTAGGGGTTTAGAGAAGAAATGGACCAAGGATTAATATAGTTGATTTTCAACTGCATTTTTGGTCCAGAAACTTGATCAGCATGATGCACTCACATGGAGAAGCAACTTGGGCTGAAATTGGGCAAAGCCTCATGATATGGACATATAAAGATGTTGTAAAAAGCTCATATCAGATGGACAAGCCAAAATGGTACTTGCTTCACAAACATCATTTCTATCCAGAAACTTAGAATATTTTTGGTGATCAAATTTCTCAATGAAATGATGCCAAATTGGGTGGATAGATGTTTTATAAGTAGAAGGATGATCTGGTAATTTATCAGAATTTTTGAAGAAACATAAAATACACTTGCTTCACAACTTGAAAATATTGCCAGAATCAAAGATTTGCTCCTGTGCTCACATAGATGATTTGATGGGGCTTAAAATGGGTGGAATGGGTTAATATGAGCACATGAAGGAGTGTGCAAAAGTTCAACTCATTTGGATACTTGTAGCTAGTACTTCCTTCACAAAGCCTTGTGTCTGGCAGAAACTTTGAAAAATCAGTGAGGAAGATTGGCTAGGCAAATAAAATTGAATTCTTGCATGAGGCAATTATTTGGACATATAAGCATGCCCAAAAATCTTGGGAGCCACTAGGAAAATATAAATGACACTTCCTTCACAAAGTGCCATTCAGGACAGAAATGAAGAATAATTATTGGGGAATTATTTTTGAACTGGCCAAGGAAAGGTTTGGGCATATTTGAGAAATATATGACCCAAAAGAATTATTAGAATTATTTCGGGATTTTTGGATGGACAGAAATATAGGCTGCTTCATAACCTAGGGCAGATAGGGTTATTCCTTTAATAGAAAAAGGAATATTCCCTAGAAAAGATTTTAGGGTTTGGTCAAGAAGTGAAGTGACATGATCTTGGCAAGGTTTTGAGAATGATGGGCAACTTGGGAGGGGGATGAGGATGATTTCCCAGGTGGCAAGGCCACAGAACCACTCCAAAAAGAAAAACAGAGCAAAAACCAAATAAATCAAAATAAAAACAGAACGGCCAAAAGCCAGGCTGTTACGCTGATCTCGATTGTAGCATCGTGGTCATCTCGCCAACTATTGCTTCTACAATTATCGCTAACGCATAGTGATAAAGTGTGACGCCCAGATAATTAGGCTACAGTAATCCCACGTTACCGATGCCACGTCACCACGGTTACTGTTGTTAAATCTCGTGTTAATTCGAAACCATTTCAAAATTCAAATTTAAATTAATGGCAAACAACAAAAGTTTTTTTTTAAGTTAAAACAAAAATGTTCGGGCGGTGCCATATTTTGCTTAAGTAAATATGGTGTAATAAACACATTTTTATAAAGTGCTTAGATAATTTAAAATGATTTAAAACAGGAAAGAAAATAAATAAAAAGAAAAGAAACTACAAAAATAGAAAACAAAACAAAACTAAAAAGAATAAAAAGGCCCCCTGGCCAACTGGGCCAGACGGCCCAGCTCACCGGCCAGGCCGGCCCACCTGGCCCAGCCGGCCGACCCGCCCCTGCCTTATCCCCACGAGGGGGGAAACCCTAACCGCACTAC
>NC_041385.1:549159503-549161022 GCF_002162155.2 Triticum dicoccoides
GATGCCGCCCGGTGCTACCCCGCCTCACGACGGCGCCCCGCCGGCACACGATGCCGCCCCGTCCTCACCTCCTCCCCGACCAGCCACGCGGGGTAGTGGCGCCCCTCGCCGCACGTCCGACGCCGCGCCTCCTCGGATTTCGTCGGTGGAACCACGTCGCCATCACCGGACTACCTCCCCGTCGCCTGGTCGTCTCCGACTTCCTCCTCAACCCCCCGCTGCCTGAACCCCTACACCACACAGTGAGCTGCCCCCTATTCCCCTCTGTCCCCGCGGTCACCGCGCCCGGCTACCATTTCGCCCGTGCCCAAGAACGTCGTCGCCGTGCTCCGGCACCTCCGTGCTGCTCCCTAGTTGCGAGCCCATCGTTTGCCTCTGCTCACGCCCCCGCGCACGTTGCCCCGTTCGTGCCTGGACTGTTGTGTAACGATAGCTGCTGCTGTTCATTGCGGTCGTCGACAACCGACACGGCTCGCCGAGGCCACCTTGGTCAAGGCTCCGCCACCGCTCCCGTGCCCTTCTCTGCCTGCTGCTCTCGCCCGCTCCGCCTCCTTGCAGGCCCAGCGCTCGCCATCATCGGCCACGGTCGCCGCCGAAGCCCCTGCTGCCCGAGCCTTCCCCCGCCCGCGCCCGCATCCGCCAGGACCCGGCGCCGTTCCTGCCGGTCCGGCTCCGCCGCTCGCCGGCGTTGGCCGTGCCCTCCCGCTCGCGCACCCGCCTGTCCACTGGCCTTGCCCGCCGCTCCCTGTGGGCGAGCGCCCGCACAGGCGCCCGTAGCGCCCGCTAACCCGCATCGGCCCAATGGCCCTATGACAAACGGGGCCCAGCCCCAGAACGTTTTAAGAAAAATAAAAATAAAAATGAATTAATAAAATTTATAATTAATTAACTAATTAATACTAATTAATTAATCTAATTAACTAGTTAATTTAATTAAGCAGTAATTAGATTAGTTAAACCCTAATTAGACTAAACAGTCTATGACCAGTGGGACCCACGTGTCAGATTGACCAGTCAACCCCTCTGTTGACTGCTGATGTCATGCTGATGCAATAATACTAATTTTGAATTAATTTAATAACAATAATTTGGAAAATGATTTAAAACTTTAAAAATTAATATAAAATAAACCGTAGCTCGGATGGAAAAACTTTGTACATGAAAGTTGCTCAGAACGACGAGACGAATCCGGATACGCAGCCCGTTCGTTCGCCACACATCGCTAACATACCGAACTCGCAACTTTCCCCCTCCGTTTCATCTGTTCGAAAACGCGAAACACCGGGAATACTTTCCCGGATGTTTTCCCCCTTCGCCAGTGTCACCTATCCCTGCGTTAGATCACCCCTGGCACCGCGTATTGCCTTGTTATATTTTGTGATGCTTTGTTTGCTCTGTATTCATTGTTTCTCCCCCCTCTTCTCTCGGTAGACTACGAGACGGATGTCGCTGCTGCCTCGATCGACTACGGTGTTGACGACCCCTCCTTGCCAGAGCAACCAGGCAAGCCCCCCCCCCC
>NC_041385.1:549161342-549227198 GCF_002162155.2 Triticum dicoccoides
CTACTTGCATTAGAGTAGTGTAGCATGTTACTGTTCGGTTACTCCTATTTTGTTGCATAGCCTGTCATTGTTGCTACAGTCGTTGATACCTTACCCGCAATCCTAAATGCTTAGTATAGGATGCTAGTTTACCATTAGTGGCCCTACATTCTTGTCAGTCTGCCTTGCTATACTATCGGGCCGTGATCACTTGGGAGGTGATCACGGGTATATACTATACATATATACATCCTATACAGATGGTGACTAAAGTCGGGTCATCTCGTTGAGTACCCGCAAGTGGTTCCGATGTGGGGGCTGGAAGGACAGGTGGCTCCATCCCGGTAGAGGTGGGCCTGGGTTCCCGCCGGCCCCCGACTGTTACTATGTGGCGAAGCGACAGGGCAGGTTGAGACCACCTAGGAGAGAGGTGGTCCTGGCCCTGGTCGGCGTCCGCGGTTACTTCATAATAACACGCTTAACGAGATCTTGGTATTTGATCTGAGTTTGGCCACTGGCCTATACGCACTAACCAACTACGCGGGAAAGATATGGGCACTCGACGTCGTGGTATCAGCCGACCGTCAGCGACTGAGCGGCGCGCGCCGGATTGGACCGCGTAACGTGACTTCCTTTGTAATGGAGGTTGCTAGGTCTGCTTCCGGCCGCCCACGCAACATGCAGGTGTGCAATGGGCGATGGGCCCAGATCCCTGCGCGTATAGGATTTAGACCGGCGTGCTGACCTCTCTGTTGTGCCTAGGTGGGGCTGCGACGTGTTGATCTTCCGAGGCCGGGCATGACCCAGGAAAGTGTGTCTGGCCAAATGGGATCGAGCGTGTTGGGTTATGTGGTGCACCCCTGCAGGGAAGTTAATCTATTCGAATAGCCGTGTCCCTCGGTAAAAGGACGACCCAGAGTTGTACCTTGACCTTATGACAACTAGAACTGGATACTTAATAAAACACACACAGACAAGTTCCACAGACATCCCGGTGATCGCTTTTCCACAGGGCGACGAGGGGAGGATCGCCGGGTAGGATTATGCTATGTGATGCTACTTGGAGGACTTCAATCTACTCTCTTCTACATGCTGCAAGACGGAGGCTGCTTGAAGTGTAGTCTTCGACAGGATTAGCTATCCCCCTCTTATTCTGACATTCTGCAGTTCAGTCCACCGATATGGCCCTTTACACATATACCCATGCATATGTAGTGTAGCTCCTTGCTTGCGAGTACTTTGGATGAGTACTCACGATTGCTTTTCTCCCTCTTTTCCCCCTTTCCATTCTACCTGGTTGTCGCAACCAGAAGTTGGAGCCCAGGATCTAGACGCCACACTCGACGACGACCAGGAGTAGTTTAGGAGGATCCCAGGTAGGAGGCCTGCGCCTCTTTTGATCTGTATCCCAGTTTGTGCTAGACATCTTATGGCAACTTGTTTAACTTATGTCTATACTCAGATATTGTTGCTTCCGCTGACTTGTTTATGTTGAGCACTTGTATTCGAGCCCTCGAGGCCCCTGGCTTGTAATATGATGCTTATATGACTTGTTTTACTTTTAGAGTTGTGTTGAGATATCTTCTCGTGAGTCCCTGATCTTGATCGTACACGTTTGCGTGCATGATTAGTGTATGATTGAATTGGGGACGTCACATAAAGTAAAGCAATTACATGGCGTTTGCATTTCATACAATAAATAGACAACCATAAGGCTCCTGCCGGTTGCCAATAACTTTTACAATACATGATCATCTCACACAATAACGTATATCACATAATGTCTTGACCATATCACATCACAGCATGCCCTGCAAAAACAAGTTAGACGTCCTCTACTTTGTTGTTGCAAGTTTTACGTGGCTGTTACGGGCTTCTAGCCAGAACCGTTCTTACCTACGCATCAAAACCACAACGGTGTTTCATTAAGTTTGTTGTTTTAACCTTCTTCAAGGACTGGGCGTAGTCAAATTCGATTCAACTAAAGTAGGAGAAATAGACACCCGCCAGCCACCTTTATGCAAAACTAGTTGCATGTCTATCGGTGGAACCGATCTCGTGAACGTGGTCAAGGTTGGTCCGGGCCGCTTCATCCAACAATACCGCCAAATCAAAATAAGACGTTGGTGGTAAGCAGTATGACTATCATCGCCCACAACTCTTTGTGTTCTAGTCGTGCATATCATCTACGCATAGACCTCGCTCTGATACCACTGTTGGGAAACATAGCATGCAATTTCAAAAAAAATCTACGCACACGCAATGATCTATCCATGGAGATGCATAGCAACGAGGGGAGAGTGTATCTACGTACCCTTGTAGACCGTAAGCAGAAGCATTTCACAATGCGGTTGATGTAGTCGAACTTCTTCGCGCTTCAAGCCATCAAGTACTGAACGCACGACACCTCCGTGTTCTGCACACGTTCAGCTCGGTGACGTCCCTCACCTTCTTGATCCAGCAAGATGTCGAGGTAGTAGATGAGTTCCTTCAGCACGACGGCATGGTCACGGTGATGCTGAAGTGATCTCCGCAGGGCTTTGCCTAAGCACTACGAAAATATGACCGGGGTTGTAAACGGTGGAGGAGGGCGCCGCACACGGCTAAGCAATTCTCTGTTGTGTGGTAGGCACCCCCTCCTCATATATATAGGTGGGAGGGAGGGAGGAGCAGCCATAGGAGGCGTCCAAGTAGGAGGAATGCTACTTGGAGTCCCTTCCAAGCCACGCGCCCCCTTGCCATATATAACCGACGAGGAAGGAACGAGGGGGGGGGGATGGAAGGAAGTAGGAATCCTAATCCACACTTTGTTTGCCCTTGACTCTTTCCTTCTCCTCCTCATAGGGCATGCCTCTATAGGGGCGCACCAGGGCTGGTGTGTTCCCTCACTTGGCCCATAAGGCCCATATCTTTGCCGGGGGTGCCCGAAACTCCTTTACAGTGACCCGATAAGTACCTTGTACCCTCCGGAACACTTCCGGTGTCCGAATACCATCGTCTTGTATATCAATATTTACCTCTCGACCATTTTGTGACTCCTCATCATGTCCGTGATCTCATCCGGGACTCCGAACAACATTCGGTTACCAAATCACATAACTCATATAATATTATATCATCATCGAACGTTAAGCATGCGGACCCTACGGGTTCGAGAACTATGTATACATGACCAAGACACCTCTCTGGTCAATAACCAATAGAGGAACCTTGATGCCCATATTGGCTCCTACATATTCACGGAGATCTTTATCAGTCAAACCGTTATGACAACATACGTAATTCCCTTTGTCCATTGGTATGTTACTTGCTCGAGATTCGATCGTTGGTATCTTTATACCTAGTTCAATCTCGTTACCGGCAAGTCTCTTTACTCGTTCTCGTAGATTTTCATTGTCCTATCGGTAATTGGTGAATTGCTATGATTGGTTTAATTTGCTTGTGGTTATGTTGTTGTCCTACTGTGCCCTCCGTGTCGCGCAAGCATGAGGGATTCCCGTTGTAGGTGTTGGAAATATGCCCTAGAGGCAATAATAAATTAGTTATTATCATATTTCCTTGTTCATGATAATCGTTTATTATCCATGCTATAATTGTATTGAAAGGAAACTCAGATACATGTGTGGATACATAGACAACACCATGTCCCTAGTAAACATCTGTTGACTAGCTCGTTGATCAATAGATGGTTACGGTTTCCTAACCATGGACATTGGATGTCGTTGATAATGGGATCACATCATTAGCAGAATGATGTGATGGACAAGACCCAATCCTAAGCCTAAGCACAAAGATCGTAGTTCGTATGCTAAAGCTTTTCTAATGTCAAGTATCTTTTCCTTAGATCATGAGATTGTGCAACTCCCGGATACTGTAGGAATGCTTTGGGTGTACCAAACGTCACAACGTAACTGGGTGGCTATAACGGTGCACTACAGGTATCTCTGAAAGTGTCTGTTGAGTTGGCACGAATCGAGACTGGGATTTGTCACTCCGTGTAGAGAGGTATCTCTGGGCCCACTCGGTAGGACATCATCATAATGTGCACAATGTGACCAAGGGGTTGATCATGGGATGATGTGTTACGGAACGAGTAAAGAGACTTGCCGGTAACGAGATTGAACAAGGTATCGGTATACCGACGATCGAATCTCGGGCAAGTACAATACCGTTAGACAAAGGGAATTGTATACGGGATCAATTGAGTCCTTGACATCGTAGTTCATCCGATGAGATCATCGTGGAACATGTGGGAGCCAACATGGGTATCCAGATCCCACTGTTGGTTATTGACCGGCGAACGTCTCGGTCATGTCTGCATGATTCCCGAACCCGTAGGGTCTACACACTTAAGGTTCGATGACGCTAGGGTTATAAAGGAAGTTTGTATGTGGTTACCAAATGTTGTTCGGAGTCCCGGATGAGATCCCAGACGTCACGAGGAGTTCCGGAATGGTCCGGAGGTAAAGATTTATATATGGGAAGTCCTGTTTTGGTCACCGGAAAAGTTTCAGGTTTTATCGGTAACGTACCGGGACCACCGGGAGGGTCCCGGGGGTCCACCAAGTGGGGCCACCGGCCCCGGAGGTCTTCATGGGCCAAGTGTGGGAGGGGACCAGCCCCAGGTGGGCTGGTGCGCCCCCCCACAAGGGCCCAAGGAGCTTAGGGTTGGGGGAGGGGGCGCACCCACCTAACTTGGGGGGCAAGTTTCCCCTCTCCCCCCATTGGCCGCCACCCTAGATGGGATTTGGGCAGCCGCACCCCTTGGGGTGGAAACAGTAGAGGGGGCGCACCCCCTCCCTCTCCCCCTATATATACTTGAGGGTTTTGGGGCTGCCAACACACGAGAACCTCTCCCTCTTGGCGCAGCCCTACCTCTCTCACTTGTCCTCTCCCGCGGTGCTTGGCGAAGCCCTGCAGGATTGCCACACTCCTCCACCATCACCACGCCATTGTGCTGCTGCTGGATGGAGTCTTCCTCAACCTCTCCCTCTCTCCTTGCTGGATCAAGGCGTGGGAGACGTCACCGGGCTGTACGTGTGTTGAACGCGGAGGTGCCGTCCGTTCGGCACTAGGATCTCCGGTGATTTGGATCACGACGAGTACGACTCCTTCAACACCGTTCTCTTGAACGCTTCCGCTTAGCAATCTACAAGGGTATGTAGATGAACTCTCCTTCCCCTCGTTGCTGGTTTCTCCATAGATAGATCTTGGTGACACGTAGGAAAATTTTGAATTTCTGCTATGTTCCCCAACAGTGGCATCATGAGCTAGGTCTATTGCGTAGATTCTTTGCACGAGTAGAACACAAAGTAGTTGTGGGTGTTGATTTTGTTCAATATTCTTACCGTTACTAGTCCAATCTTGTTTCGACGGTATTGTGGGATGAAGCGGCCCGGACCGACCTTACACGTACACTTACGTGAGACAGGTTCCACCGACTGACATGCACTTGGTGCATAAGGTGGCTAGCGGGTGCCAGTCTCTCCCACTTTAGTCGGAACGGATTCGATGAAAAGGGTCCTTATGAAGGGTAAATAGCAATTGGCATATCACGTTGTGGTTTTGCGTAGGTAAGAAACGTTCTTGCTAGAAACCCATAGCAGCCACGTAAAACATGCAAACAACAATTAGAGGACATCTAACTTGTTTTTGCAGGGTATGCTATGTGATGTGATATGGCCAAGAAGAATGTGATGAATGATATGTGATGTATGAGATTGATCATGTTCTTGTAATAGGAATCACGACTTGCATGTCGATGAGTATGACAACCGGCAGGAGCCATAGGAGTTGTCTTTATTTATTGTATGACCTGCGTGTCATTGAACAACGCCATGTAATTACTTTACTTTATTGCTAACCGGTAGCCATAGTAGTAGAAGTAATAGTTGGCGAGACAACTTCTTGAAGACACGATGATGGAGATCAAGATGATGGAGATCATGGTGTCATGCCGGTGACGATGATGATCATGGAGCCCCGAAGATGGAGATCAAAAGGAGCAAAATGATATTGGCCATATCATGTCACTATTTGATTGCATGTGATGTTTATCATGTTTATGCATCTTATTTGCTTAGAACGACGGTAGTAAATAAGATGACCCCTCATTAAAATTTCAAGAAAGTGTTCCCCCTAACTATGCACCGTTGCGAAAGTTCGTCGTTTCGAAGCACCACGTGATGATCGGGTGTGATAGATTCTTATGTTCACATACAACGGGTGTAAGCCAGATTTACACACGCGAAACACTTAGGTTAACTTGACGAACCTAGCATGTACAGACATGGCCTCGGAACACAAGAGACCGAAAGGTCGAGCATGAGTCGTATGGTAGATACGATCAACATGAAGATGTTCACCGATGATGACTAGTCCGTCTCACGTGATGATCGGACACGGCCTAGTTGACTCGGATCATGTAATCACTTAGATGACTAGAGGGATGTCTATCTGAGTGGGAGTTCATGAGATGAACTTAATTATCCTGAACATAGTCAAAAGATCTTTGCAAATTATCTCGTAAGCTCGTGCTTTAGTTCCACTGTTTAGATATGTTCCTAGAGAAAATATAGTTGAAAGTTGACAGTAGCAATTATGCGGACAGTAGAAAGCTTATGTCCTTAATGCACCGCTCAGTGTGCTGAACCCCAAACGTCGCCTGTGGATGTTGCGAACATCGGACATACAGGTTTTGATAACTACATGATAGTTCGGTTAAACGGTTTAGAGTTGAGGCACCAAAGACGTTTTCGAAACGTCACGGAACATATGAGATGTTTCGAGGGCTGAAATTGGGATTTCAGGCTCGTGCCCACGTCAAGAGGTGTAAGACCTCCGACGATTTTCTTAGCCTGCAAACTAAGGGAAAAAGGCTCAATCATTGAGCTTGTGCTCAGATTGTCTGAGTGCAACAATCACTTGAATCGAGTGGGAGTTGATCTTCCAGATGAGATAGTGATGTTTCTCCAAAGTCATTGCCACCAAGTTGCTAGAGCTTCGTGATGAACTATAACAAATGAGGGATAGATATGATGATCCTTGAGATATTCATGATGTTTGACACCGCGAAAGTAGAAATCAAGAAGGAGCATCAATTGTTGATGGTTGGTGAAACCACTAGTTTCAAGAAGGGCAAGGGCAAGAAAGGATACTTCATGAAACGGCAAATCAGCTGCCGCTCTAGTGAAGAAACCCAAGGTTGAACCCAAACCCAAGACTAAGTGCTTCTGTAATAAGGAGAACAGCCACTTGAGCAGAATTACCCTAGATACTTGGTAGATGAGAAGGCTGGCAAGGTCGATAGAAGTATATTGGATATACATTATGTTAATGTGTACTTTACTAGTACTCCTAGTAGCACCAGGGTATTAAGATACCGGTTCGGTTGCTAAGTGTTAGTAACTCGAAATAAAAGGCTACGGAATAAACGGAGACAAGCTAAAGGTGAGCTGACGATATGTGTTGGAAGTGTTTCCAAGGTTGATGTGATCAAGCATCGCACGCTCCCTCTATCATCGAGATTGGTATTAAACCTGAATAATGGTTTGGTTTTTGCGTTGAGCATAGACATTATTGGATTATGTCTATCACAATACGGTTATTCATTTAAGGAGAATAATGGGTACTCTATTTATTTGAATAATACCTTCAATGGTCTTGCACCTAAAGGAATGGTTTATTGAACCTCAATCGTAGTGATACACATTTTCATGCCAAAAGATATAAGATAGTAATGATAGTACCACCTACTTGTGGCACTGCCATGTAAGTCATATTGGTGTAAAACACATGAAGAAGCTCCATGTTGATGGATATTTGGACTCACTCGTTTTTGAAAAGTTTGAGACATGTGAACCATGTCTATTGGTGTATACGCATGAAGAAACTCCATGCAGATGGATCATTTGGACTCACTTGATTTTGAATCACCTGAGATATGCAAATCATACCACATGGGCAAGATGACTAAAAAGCCTCGTTTTTCAGTAAGATGGAACAAGATAGCAACTTGTTGGAAGTAACACATTTTGATGTATGCAGTCCAATGAGTGCTGAGGCATGTAGTGAATATCGTTATGTTCTTACTTCACAAATGATTCGAGTAGATGTTGAGTATATTTACTTGATGAAACACAAGTCTGAATTATTGAATGCTTCAAGTAATCTCAGAGTGAAGTTGAAGATCATCGTGACAAGAGGATAAAATGTCTATGATGTGATCATAGAGATGAATATCTGAGTTATGAGCTTTGGCACACAATTAAGACATTGTGGAAATTGTTTCACAATTAATACCGCCTGGAACACCATAGTGTGATGGTGTGTCTGAACATCATAGTTGCACCCTATTGGATATGGTGTGTACCATGATGTCTCTTATCGAATTACCACTATCGTTCATGGGTTAGGCATTAGAGACAACCACACTCACTTAAATAGGGCACCACGTAATTTCGTTGAGACGACACCGTTTGAACTATGGTTTGGAGAAACCTAAGTTGTCGTTTCTTAACAGTTTGGGGCTGTGAAGCTTATGTGAAAAGTTTCAGGTTGATAAGCTAGAACCCAAAGTGGATAAAATGCATCTTCATAGGACACCCAAAACAGTTGGGTATTCCTCCTAATTCAGATCGGAAAGCAATAGGGATTGTTTCTTGAATCGGGTCCTTTCTCGAGGAAAAGTTTGTCTCGAAAAGTTGAGTGGGAGGATGGTGGAGACTTGATATTTTTATTGAACCATCACTACAATTAGCGTGTAGCAGGGCACAGGAAGTTGTTCCTATGGCACCTATACCAATTGAAGTAGAAGCTTATGATAGTGATCATGAAGTTTCGGATCAAGTCACTACTGTACCTCGTAGGGTGACAAGGATGTGTACTGCTTCAGAGTGGTATAGTAATCCTGTCTTGAAGGTCATATTGCTAGACAACAATGAACCTACGAGCTATGGAGAAGCGATGGTGGGCCCAAATTCCGACCAATGGTTAGAAGCCATGAAATCTGAGATAGGATCCATGTATCAGAACAAAGCATGGACTTTGGTGGACTTGCCCAATGATCGGCAAGCCATTGAGATAAATGGATCTTTAAGAAGAAGACGGACGTGGATGGTAATGTCACCATCTATGAAGCTCGACTTGTGGCGAAGAGTTTTTCACAAGTTCAAGGAGTTGACTACGATGAGATTTTCTAATCCGCAGCGATGCTTAAAGTCCATCGGAATCATGTTAGCATAAGATGCATTTATGAAATCTGGCAGATGGATGTCAAAACAAGTTTCCTTACCAGTTTTCGTAAGGAAAGATTGTATATGATACAATCAGAAAGGTTTTATCGATCCTAAGGATGCTAAAAGGTATGCTAGCTCCAGCGATCCTTCCATGGACTGGAGTAAGCATCTCGAAGTTGGAATGTATGCTTTGATGAGATGATCAAAGATTTTGGGTTTATACAAAGTTTATGAGGAACTTGTATTTCCAAAGAAGTGAGTGGGAGCACTATAGAATTTTTGATGAGTATATGTTGTTGACATATTGATGATCAGAAATGATGTAGAATTTCTGGAAAGCATATAGGGTTATTTGAAAGGTGTTTTTCAATGGAAACCTGGATTAAGCTACTTGAACATTGAGCATCAAGATCTATGAGGATAGATCAAGAACGCTAAATGGTACTTTCAAATGAGCACATACCTTGACATGATCTTGAAGGTGTTCAAGATGGATCAGTCAAAGAAGGAGTTCTTGCCTGAGTTGTAAGGTATGAAGTTAAGAGTTAAAGCTCGACCACGGCAGAAGAGAGAGAAAGGACGAAGGTCGTCCCCTATGCTTCAGACGTAGGCTCTATAGTATGCTATGTTGTGTACCGCACCGGAAGTGTGCCTTGCCATGAGTCAGTCAAGGGGTACAAGAATGATCCAGGAACGATCATTGGACATCGTTCAAAATTATCCTTAGAGGAATAAGGAAATGTTTCTCGATTATGGAGGTGATAAAGAGTTCGGCGTAAAGGGTTACGTCGATGCAAGCTTTAACACCTATCTGAATGACTCTGAGTAGCAAACCGGATACGTATAGTGGAGCAACCATTTGGAATAGCTCCAAGTGGAGCGTGGAAGCAGCATTTACAATATGACCTATAGATTTGCGAAGTACATACGGATCTGAATGTTGCAGATCCATTGACTAAAACCTCTCTCACAAGCAAAACATGATCAATCCCCAGAACTCATTGAGTCTTAATCACATGGTGATGTGAACTAGTTTAGTGACACTAGTAAACTCTTTGGATGTTGGTCACATGGCGATGTGACCTATCAGTGTTAATCACATGGCCATGTGAACTAGATTATTGACTCTAGTGCAAGTGGGAGACTGTTGGAAATATGCCCTAGAGGCAATAATAAATTAGTTATTATTATATTTCCTTGTTCATGATAATCGTTTATTATCCATGCTATAATTGTATTGAAAGGAAACTCAGATACATGTGTGGATACATAGACAACAGCATGTCCCTAGTAAGCCTTTGTTGACTAGCTCGTTGATCGATAGATGGTTACGGTTTCCTAACCATGGACATTGGATGTCGTTCATAACGGGATCACATAGTTAGCAGAATGATGTGATGGACAAGACCCAATCCTAAGCCTAAGCACAAAGATCGTAGTTCGTATGCTAAAGCTTTTCTAATGTCAAGTATCTTTTCCTTAGACCATGAGATTGTGCAACTCCCGAATACCGTAGCAATGCTTTGGGTGTACCAAACATCACAACGTAACTGGGTGGCTATAAAGGTGCACTACAGGTATCTCCGAAAGTGTCTGTCGGGTTGGCACGAATTGAGACTGGGATTTGTCACTTCGTGTAAATGGAGAGGTATCTCTGGGCCCACTCGGTAGGACATCATCATAATGTGCACAATGTGACCAAGGGGTTGATCACGGGATGATGTGTTATGGAACGAGTAAAGAGACTTGCCGGTAATGAGATTGAACAAGGTATCGGTATACCGACGATCGAATCTCGGGCAAGTACAATACCGTTAGACAAAGGGAATTGTATACGGGATCGATTGAGTCCTTGACATCGTGGTTCATCCGATGAGATCATCATGGAACATGTGGGAGCCAACATGGGTATCTAGATCCCGCTGTTGGTTATTGACCGGAGAATGTCTCGGTCATGTCTGCATGATTCCCGAACCCGTAGGGTCTACACACTTAAGGTTCGATGACGCTAGGGTTATAAAGGAAGTTTGTATGTGGTTACCGAATGTTGTTCGGAGTCCCGGATGAGATCCCGGATGTCACGAGGAGTTTCGGAATGGTCCGGAGGTAAAGATTTATATATGGGAAGTCCTATTTTGGTCGCCGGAAAAGTTTCGGGTTTTATCTGTAACGTACCGGGACCACCGGGAGGGTCCCGGGGGTCCACCAAGTGGGGCCACCGGCCCCGGAGGGCTGCATGGGCCAAGTGTGGGAGGGGACCAGACCCAGGTGGGCTGGTGCGCCCCCCCCCCCCATAAGGGCCCAAGGCGCCTAGGGTTGGGGGAGGGGGCGCACCCACCTAACTTGGGGGGCAAGTTTCCCCTCTCCCCCCCTTGGCCGCCACCCTAGATGGGATTGCGGCAGCCGCACCCCTTGGGGTGGAAACCCTAGAGGGTGCACACCCCCTCCCTCTCCCTCTATATATACTTGAGGGTTTTGGGTCTGCCAACACACGAGAACCTCTCCCTCTTAGCGCACCCCTACCTCTCTCCCTTCTCCTCTCCCGCGGTGCTTGGCGAAGCCCTACAGGATTGCCACGCTCCTCCACCATCACCATGCCGTTGTGCTGCTGCTGGACGAAGTCTTCCTCAACCTCTCACTCTCTCCTTGCTGGATCAAGGCGTGGGAGATGTCACCGGGCTGTACGTGTGTTGAACGCGGAGGTGCCATCCGTTCGGCACTAGGATCTCCGGTGATTTGGATCACGACGAGTATGACTCCTTCAACCCCGTTCTCTTGAACGCTTCCGCTTAGCGATCTACAAGGGTATGTAGATGCACTCTCCTTCCCCTCGTTGCTGGTTTCTCCATAGATAGATCTTGGTGACACGTAGGAAAATTTTGAATTTCTGCTACGTTCCCCAACAGTAGGGTGTTGCAATAGGTTCATGATTCCCTTATAGTGGGTTGCTTGAGTGACAAAAGCATAAACCCGAGTAAGGGGGTTGTGGCGTATGGGATAAAGGGGACTTGATGCTTTAATGTTATGGTTGGGTTTTACCTTAATGATCTTTAGTAGTTGCGGATGCTTGCTAGAGTTCCAATCATAAGTGCATATGATCCAAGAAGAGAAAGTATGTTAGCTTATGCCTCTCCCACATAAAACTTGCTAACGGTCTAGTAAGGTAGTCAATTGCTTAGGGACAATTTCACAACTCCTACCACCACTTTTCCACACTCGCTATATTTACTTTATTGCTTATTTATCTAAACAGCCCCTACTTTTTATTTACGTATTCTTTATTATCTTGCAAATCTATCCTATCACACCTACAAAGTCCTTCTAGTTTCATACTTGTTCTAGGTAAAGCGAACATCAAGCGTGCGTAGAGTTGTATCGGTGGTCGATAGAACTTGAGGGAATGTCTGTTCTACCTTTAGCTCCTCATTGGGTTCGACACTCTTACTGATCGAAACAGGCTATAATTGATCCCCTATACTTTTGGGTTATCAAGACCTTCTTCTGGCGCCGTTGCCGGGGAGTCATAGTGTGGGGTGAATATTATCGTGTGTGCTTGTTCGCTTTATCACTAAGTAATTTTTATTTGATGTTCTTAGTTGTTTTCTATCTTTAGTTATGGGTAGGAAACGCAAAATACCAAAAAAATTAGTTGTACCTACTGAACTAATGGTTGAAGAACAACTCAAAATCTATCACACTCCTGAAGCTTTTTTACTTGGATCATCTTTGATACCTTTGTGCTCGTGCTGAAACCCCCACTAGCTTAGTTGAGGGCAAATCTTTAGATGAGCATGCTTGTTATGTGTGACACCGCTTATCTCAAAAGGGGAAATTTTTACTGGATCAAATTCATCGTTTGCAATGCTATGCTTGGAATTTATGTGAAATATATGATTTTACTTGTTGTTCTGAAAACCCTAAGAAACACCTTCCCTACCAATGTGAGTTCAGTGATAATGGAATTGTATCTTCATATGCTAAGGGTGTTTATAATTACTATGATGTTCAACAAATTGAAGAATTTGTTGCTTTTAAGGGTGCTTATGAAATTGCTTCTTTGATTGAAAAGTATGATGCTACTCTCTACAAATCTGAAAATTTTGCCATACTTAAATATTGTTATGATAATTATGCTTCTAAACCTTATGTTAAACCATATATTGAGGACTCCTCAGCTGTCCAAGAAGAGACTAATATTTTGCAGGAGTCTATGGAAGAAGAAATTGATGAAATTGTGAGCTCATTGGATGAAAAAGATGATAAGGAGAGCGAAGAACAAAGGGAGGAAGAGCGGATTAGCTACCTGTGCCCACCTTCTAATGAGAGTAACTCTTTAACTCATACATTGTTTAATTTCCCTTCATGCTTACCGAAGGATGATTGCTATGATGATTGTTATGATCCCATTGATTCTCTTGAAATATCCCTTTATGATGATGCTTGCTATGCTTGTGGCCAAGATGCCAATATGAATGATGCTTATGGAGATGAACTTGCTATAGTTCCTTATGTTAAACATGAAATAGTTGCTATTTGTAAGTGCATCTAGTGCCACCCCTAGTTGGTTTTGGAGTATTGACGACAAAGTTGGTTGAGGGACTAATGCGTTTGTGAGAATTGCAGGATAACGCAGGTAGTGTCCCTCATTGATTCGGTTTACCTACCGGAGATGACCCCTAAAAATGTATGAAGACATTGACGACAATGGTGGTATGTGAAGATATTCACATTGAAGACTATGACACGAGAAGACAATGAGTGAAGACTATGGAGCACGAAGACTGTGTTGTTTCGTTGTTTCCTTTTCTTCTTTGTTGAGTCATAGGAACCACCGTACTGTTAAGTGGGGTCCAGGTGAACAAAGTCAGAATGACTGAAGTGATGCTCAACCCAAATCCTATGTCTTCGAGCGAAGACAATGTGAGCAAATCTTATCCAGAGCTGGATGAGTCAGCTTTGCTTGTAGCCCAAGTAAAGTTGTTGTGTGTGTTTGAAATCTGACCGTTGGAACACGTGTCAGTTCCTTAGTGACCCAGGGTCATTTCAGACATATCAGGTTGGGTTGCCTTGTGGCTATAAATAGCCCACCCCCTACACCATAAATTGGTGGCTGCTCAGAGTTAGTTTACGGCTTTTGTCGTTTGAGAGCAACCCACCTCGAAGCCTTTGAGAGAGAGAAATCCTTGCGAGGACAAAGCCCAAACACCCAGAGCCAAAGAGTGTTAGGCATCACTGAAGTCTTTCTGTCTGTGTGACCTGAAGACTTATTACACTTGAGGACTGTGTATCCTCCAGCCGGATAGGCATCGCGTTCTGAGCATCCAAGAGTCATTGTGGATCGCCGGTGAACAAAGTCTGTGAAGGTTCGGAAGTCTACCTTGAAGACTTACCAGAGTGATTGGGCGAGGACTGTGTGTCCTTAGCTCAAGGGGAATAAGGTGAAGATGCGGTCTTCTGAGTTGAATCTTAGCCTCCCTAACCAGATTTACAGTTGTCACCACAACTGGAACTGGTCCAACAAATCCTGTGTCTTCAACAAGTGACTGGTTCTATCCTCTAACTCCCCTTACCTTAAGTTTGTCTTCGTGAAGTCATTGCCTGTTTGTCATACCTGTTTGACTTCATTGCTTGACTGCTATCATTGATTGGATTCATACTATCTTCCATCCTGATCCTTACTACCAAGCTGTTATTAGTCTTTGTACTTTCACATTATTGCATACTTGACTATGGCTTGCTTGTTGTAGTTTATCTTCCGCTGCATATCAATTAGGTCACTTCTATTGTTTGTCTTCAAAACTTTCACGTTTTGAAGACTTTGATAAAAATCGCCTATTCCCCCCCCCCCCCCTCTAGTCGATAACTAGCACTTTCAATTGGTATCAAAGCAAGGTACTCCCTTGTTCTGTGTGATTCGGTTTAACCACCATGAGTTTATCTATGTCGACTGCAGGATTGAGGAATGTATCTTGCCCCACCTTTGACGGTCATGAGTATCCTCGGTGGAAAGCCATGATGAAGAAGAGACTCATGGCTATGGATAGCGAACTGTGGACCGTCACTAATATTGGTCTTACCGATCTATGCAAGATGGCAGAGGCCGATGACATTCGCAAGTACACTCTACTGAACCTCACAGCGAAGGATGTCATCTGCTCCTGTCTGTCCCGAAATCAGTTCAGGAATGTCATGCACCTCAATCATGCGAAGCTAATCTGGGACCGGCTTTCTGAGGTCTATGAAGGTCATCTTAATCGTCATGATCCTTGGCTTGATGACTACAAGGAGTCTCTTAAAGAGATGACCTTTCCACCTGAATCGTCTTCATCTTTACCATGCCTCATGGCAGGGGGTGCTAAGGTAACTGAATGCTACCTCTCTGAAACTAGTGATGATGAATCAGGTGATGAATTTGGCCCCAGCTATGTCAAACTTGCTTCCCTTGCCACTAAACAACAAAGAGCCTTGGAAAAGGTTCAAAACATGCTTAGTAAGAGCGGTGATATGTTGGGTGAAGAAATGGATCAGTCAAAAGCATTGGCTGAGAGTCTTCAGAGACTTCATTCCAAGTTTGACGCCCTTCAAGATCAACATAATGCTCTCTTGTCTGATCACGAGAAGCTTTCTTCTGAATGTCTTCAAAGAAAGCAAGATCTTGAAAAGATAAGAGTGGACTATGGAGATCTTCCGAAGGAGCGTGATTCATTACTTGCTCAACAAATCAGCGTTACACAGGATGGATTTGAACCACCATGTATAAAATGCATTGAGCGTGATAATGCTACCTCTGTTGTTGAATGTTCCACTGCTGCTGCTGTTGCATTGTGTTCAACTATTGATGTGGAAACTAACCCCTCTATGGAGGATACCACTGCTATTGCTGATGAAAATGCTAGGTTGAAGACATTGCTTGAAACAGGGATGTATAAAAGTCTGAAAGGACATCAGACACTTTGCGATGTCCTCAAAAAGCAGATTCTGAACCGGAACCCTAGGAAAGAGGGTGTCGGGTTCGAGAGGAAAATGAATGTTGATGGTTCCTATTGGAAGCCTGAGCAGTATCCCAAAACCACATGGGTTGCTGCAAAGGAACCTTCAGTGGATCCATCCACCTTATCTGGCTTTACCTGTGCTAATCCTATTATCATTGATGAATCCTTTGATGCAAACTATAAACTGTTCAAAAATCAGAATGGTGAAGTGTTTGCCAGGTATATTGGTACTAACTGCAGGAATGGACCACCTATGAAGAAGATCTGGGTTCCCAAAAGCTGTCTTGAGAATCTTCCAGTGAATGTCATCATGACACCACCAGTGAAGAAGACAAATCCCAGACCTAAGGCATCATATGGTCCAAAGGCTTCATACGGGACTCACCTGAGTCACCCTAACGCCAATGTTTTGCAGGGAAATCATACTCAGACCTATGAATATGAGCGTGTGTCCTCAAAGCGCTATGTTCATAGAACTAAGAATTTTTCTACTTATTCATATGAGTATCATTCATCTCCTACAAGGCTATTTGCTAGGGCTTCAAAGCCAAAGTTCTCAGATGCTGCACTTAGACTCATTGCTTCTAAGCCACCCCTGAAGATGTGGGTGGTGAAGAAGAATTAACTCTCTTTTGTAGAATATGGTCTCTGGCCAGCAATCAAAGGCGTCCGATACTATTGCTGGGGACCTAAAACACATTAAGGGACGCATGATAAAATGACTTACTATGTATTTCACATATGAATCGCTTACCTGTCATACTGTGTGTTCTAACCTTGATCTAAGTTGTGATAATCCTAGTGTGCGTCAAATGCTTATGCTTCACAACATACCTTGTGAAGCCTATCCTCCTAACTGCACTGTAGGGTATGACACCTCGTGCTTCAGAATGGATTATGGACAGCGGATGCACTAATCATATGACTGGTGATCGAAGTCTACTCATGGACTCAACCTTATGTCCATCCGACAAGAGTCTCATCACATTTGCTGACACTGGTAAAATCAAGGTATTGGGTCTAGGTAGAGTTGCAATCTCAAAGGATCAACACATGGATAAAGTGATGCTTGTTGAATCCCTTGGGTTCAACTTAATGTCTGTCTCAATGCTTTGTGACTTGAACATGATTGTGCTATTCGGAAAATATCGTTGCCTTGTACTAATGGAATCTGACAAGTCTCTAGTCTTTGAAGGGTATCGGAAAGATGATCTATACATGGTAGATTTCTCAGCAGGTCCATAGCTTGCCGTATGTCTTCTTGCAAAAGCTTCAGAATGCTGGCTCTGGCATCAGAGGCTGGGGCATGCTGGCATGAGGAACTTACACACACTCGTCAAGAAGAAGCATGTCATAGGAATCAAGGGTGTCAAGTTCAAGAAGGATCATTTGTGTGGTGCCTGCAAAGCTGGAAAGATGACTAGGGCAAAACACCCCTCTAAGACAATCATGACGACATCTCAACCCTTCGAGGTGTTACACATGAACTTATTTGGCCCTACTCACTACTCTACCCTCACAACAACAGCTTGTCTCTATGGCTTCGTCATTGTTGATGACTACTCAAGATATACATGGGTGCACATAATTCTCTACAAGACTGAAGTACAAGATGTCTTCAGACGCTTCGCCAATCGAGCCATGAACAATTATGGCGTCAAGATCAAGCATATCAGAAGTGATAACGGCACTGAATTCAAGAACACCGGGCTTGATCTTTATCTGGATACAATGGGAATCACTCATGAGTTTTCTGCTCCATACACACCTCAGCAAAATGGCATTGTAGAGCGCAAGAACAGAACCCTCATTGAGATGGCTCGAACAATGCTCAACGAGTACAAGACACCAAGAAAGTTCTGGCCTGAAGCTATTGATACAGCATGTCACATCATCAACTGTGTTTACATCCACAAGTTTTTGAGCAAAACATCCTATGAGCTCCTTACTGGCAAGAAGCCAAATGTCAACTACTTCAGAGTCTTTGGTGCTAGGTGCTGGATCAAGGATCCCCATCACAAGTCAAAATTTGCACCTAAAGCTCACGAAGGCTTCATGCTCAGTTATGGAAAGGACTCGCACTCTTAAAGTGTCTTCAACCCAAAATCGTTGAAACTGTGGACATGCGATTTGATGAAACCAATAGTTCACAAAGAGAGCTCCTGCCAAGCACACTTGATGAAGCTCCGTCCAGCAAATCAATCAGGCTGATGGGAATAGGTGAAATCATGCCCTCTGAAGCACAGCCTGAAGAGGAACTTATCATTTCTGCACCAAACCAACCTGAAGATAATGCTCAGACCGAAGACAATCCTCCCAATGATGACAATGATCAGCAAGAGCAAGGTCTTCGTCCAGTTGATCCTCGTGTTACTTATGAAGTACAAATTGAGAAGATAATTGATAGCATCAATGCGCCTGGTCCACTTACTCGCTCAAGAGCAACACAGTTAGCCAATTTCTGTGGGCATTTTTCATTTGTGTCAATATCAGAACCCAAGAAAGTTGCTGAAGCCTTTATGGAACCTGAATGGATTCAAGCCATGCAAGAAGAACTTCAACAGTTCAAGCTGAATAATGTTTGGGAACTTGTCAAGCGCCCTGACCCTCGCAAGCATAACATTATTGGCACAAAATGGATATATCGAAACAAGCAAGATGAGCATGGTCAAGTCGTCAGAAACAAAGCACGTCTTGTGGCTCAAGGATACACTCAAGTTGAAGGAATTGACTTCGATGAAACATTTGCTCCTGTGGCTAGGCTTGAAGCTATTCGCATACTGCTAGCCTATGCAAACCACCATAACATCTTACTATATCAAATGGATGTGAAGAGTGCATTCCTCAATAGCAAAATTGAAGAAGAAGTGTACGTTGCTCAACCACCTGGCTTTGAAGATCCAAAACATCCTGATATGGTGTACAAGTTAAACAAAGCACTGTATGGCCTCAAAAAAGCTCCTCGCGCTTGGTATGATACGATCAAAGACTTCCTAAAGAACAAAGGCTTCAAACCTGGATCCCTCGATCCCACACTCTTCACGAAGACATATGATGGTGAACTGTTTGTGTGCCAAATATGTGTGGATGACATTATCTTCGGCTGCACCAACCAGAAGTATAGTGATGAGTTTGGATACATGATGCAAGAGCAATATCAGATGTCCATGATGGGTGAGCTGATGTTCTTCCTTGGTCTTCAAATTCGTCAACAAAGGAATGGCATCTTCATATCTCAAGAAAAATATCTCAAAGACCGTCTGAAGAAGTTTGGAATGCAAGATTGCAAAGGTTACACAACGCCAATGCCAGCCAAACACCATCTTGGTCCCGACGACAATGGTAAAGAGTTTGATCAAAAGGTATACCACTCCATGATTGGTTCCTTACTTTACCTATGTGCATCTAGGCCAGATATTATGCTTAGTGTTTGCATGTGTGCTCGATTCCAAGCGGCACCAAAGGAATCACATCACTTAGCTATGAAGCGAATTCTTAGATATTTGGCTTACACCCCAACACTCAGATTATGGTATCCAAAGGGCTCAAGATTTGATCTGGTTGGATTCTCAGATGCTGATTATGCTGGAGACAAGGTTGATCGCAAGTCTACATCAGGCACATGTCACTTTCTGGGACGATCACTTGTCTGTTGGTCTTCAAAGAAGCAAAACTGTGTATCACTCTCAACTGTTGAATCTGACTACATTGCTGCTGGATCTTGCTGCGCTCAGCTTCTATGGATGAAGCAAACTCTCAAGGACTATGGCATCAATCTAAAACAAGTACCTCTCTTCTGCGACAACGAAAGCGCTATCAAGATTGCCAACAATCCAGTCCAGCACTCGAAGACAAAGCACATTGAAATTCGTCATCACTTTCTCAGAGATCATGTCATGAAGAAAGATATTGACATCATTCACATCAACACTGAAGAGCAACTGGCAGATATCTTCACAAAGCCCTTGGATGAGAAAAGGTTTTGCAAGTTACGGTGTGAGCTAAATATCTTGGAATCCTCAAATGTCCTGTGATCAGGCACACATCCTAACACTTATGCATGTTGATGACTTAGATGTGCAACACATGAAGTAAAGTATATCTTCAATCAATGAAGACTTACATTCTGAGTGTGAATACATTAACGTGGAATTTGACTTCGGAGTGCCACGATAATTGTGCGTCGTGTCTGGGTCTAATACTTCCTATACGGTGGGTAACGCCACCACCAAATTTCTTGATTTGAAGTGTTTCACTCATGGCGTTATTGTTGAAATATCTTCGCATTTGATTTGTCTTCAACTTTCAACTTATCTTCATGATTTACTTCACTATGTCGATTTGATTGCTTTCTCATATAGCATTCACTTATAGCTATGTCTTCCTTGTTGAATCTTTTGAACTAAGTGAATGTGATTGGACCCTAATCTCTCTATGCTTACTATCTCAAAATCTATCTGTCCAAATCATATGCATTCTATTGAAACTGTCGAATGTCTTCTCTGCATCCTTGTCAGCAGAAGACACAGAGACAAACATCAAGTCTTTTTAAATGATTCATCATTATTGTTGAAATCCGGAGAAGCCGGAACAACCATCCGACAAACTTGGCGGGCGTGGGAACGTGGGACAACTCTGAGTATGTTGCATGCTTGCCACGTGTCCCTCAGATGTGAACAGGCAGGGGCACCTGCATAATTGCGCTATGCTGCACACGTTCTTATAAATACGTGTCCCCTGCGGTCAAGAAAACCTTCTTCCACCTCTCCACCTCGTCAAAACCCTAGCGCCACCGCTAGCTCGCGACGACGCCGGTAACGAAGCGCTTAGCTGCCGCGACTTCTCCGACGCCGTCCTCACGCCGGCCGCGGACATCGTCCTCTCCGCCGCCGCCGTAGGTGTCCTCCGTCGCCAAGTTAGGGCACGGTGGATTGAACTGCTCTTCTCCTATTCATCCCATCTAGCAGTTCTTCGTGTGGTAAATATAACTCTATTTTTACCATCTTTTTGATCCTCAATGATTCATCCTATTTACCAAAATTGGTTTCTGCCTATACAATGTTAGATCTATTATGTCTGCATCTCATACTGCCTAGTATATTCAGTTAAGCTTCATATCTAGTTAGATTCCTCACTTGTACTTATTCACGGATTCGTACAAATCTGGAACCAACTCTCAACATATAAGTGAATGTCTTCGCATCATGAGGTCAATGTCTTCAAACTTATTTATCTTCAAATCTTCTGAGAATGCATATGACCTCTTCCCCTTCCCTCGCATCTCTAATGTTGTCACAGGTACATGTCCGTGGGAGAATCCCTTGGTTCTTATAGTCTGCATTCGTTTGCAGAATTCCTACAGCAACACATTGACTCTCCTGAAGCTAGTTCCTGTTTGACCAGCAAGCGAAAGCCCTTGAAGCCTGTGAACATATTGAAGCCATTCAGTTTGAAGTTCATGGCTGCAGAGAAATCAGTAAGGAAGGGTGGCAGACAACATCGAGGGGGAACATCAAAAGATTTGCCTGATGACCTCGCAGAAATTTACAAGACAGATCCTGAAGAGGATTATAATCAGCGCAAGACCCGAATCCAATGGATTCGACGATAATGGGCTGAACAATGGTTCAAGTACAAGTTCGTGACCCAGGAATATGCTGAGAAGAATGCTATCAAAAGTCCTTGGGGTGATATTCTCTATCGAGGCCTTCCACCCAAGAACAGAGCTGAAGCTGTTGCACAGGATTTCTATCCTTGTATGGTCCGTGGACCTCAGCCTGAAAATGCTGACCCATCATCACTGCTCTAGTGTCGTGACGATAATATCTTCAAGCGCAACTTCCAGCACGCAAAGGCATCAGCCAAGGAAAACAAGAAGTCATTGGGATTAGACTTCAACCCTGGTCCCTCTGCTCCCCGTGCTGACGGCACACGTGATGTAGAACCCAATGTCATCGGCCCCTTTTCAAACCTTGATGGCCTCATCACATACATCTTGGTCCAGGGTGCCAGAGTAGATCATTCTGATAATGATGCTGATACTGATGAAGCCCCAGCTCCTACTCCAAGGCCGCAGAAGCCAAAGAAAACTAAGGCTTCACAATCAGCTGCACCTCCAAAAGCTTCACGTGCGAAGCCACTGGCCACTGCACCTCCTGAAGACAGTGTGCAGTCTGAAGATCTTTCACGCATCTCCAAGAAGACGGAGAAGAAAAAGAAAATCGTCAAGAATACTGATCAGACATTGACTCCTGCTGCCATTCTGGGTGAAGAGCACATTGATCTGTCCAGCAATGACGATCTTGCAGATGATGCTCTTGAGCAACTGATCAAGAGCAAGGAAGAAGTAGAGACCTTCAATAATCTGCCTCTCTTTGACGTGGCAATCATCCATAACTTCATTGATGAGTGGTTTGACACACCAAATCTCAGCTTTGATGATTTGCAACTTCCCATTGGCCTCAGCGTCTCCTTCAATGGCGCTATTGCTTCTGAGCTAGCTATTGCTCAGTGCATCGTCGAACTGAAGCACAAGATTGACTATGAAAAGGCTCAAATCAAGAAGCATGTGGCCACGCTCAGCGTGCAAGATGTCAAAAACTTCAAGATCATGCTGCACGAGCTCAAAGAAGCCTTTCACAAGAAGCGTGAAGAAGCTCGAGGCTCTCGAGAGCACATGAAGAATATGTCTGACAAGTGTGTACTAGCCTACAATGAGGCTGAGAAGCGCAAGGCTCTTGGTCGTCCTGGCATCGACCCCAGGATGGCTGCAAAGAAGAAGAAGCTATCAACTGTCCAACCTGCACCTTCGAGGCAGGATGAACCTCGCATAGTCTTCCCAAGCAGCATGACTAGCTCGAAGCCAAAGGCCATGTCAACCGCTTTAGAACAGAAGAAGACGAGGGCTGCAGAGCCTGAAGCCAGAAAAAGGAAAACCTCAGAAGCCTCTGATGCTGCTCCCTCCAAGAAGAAGCGCAAGATCAAGAAGAACCGGGCTGCTCCCATAGAGCCCTTAGTTGTTGAACCTATCTCAGTGGTTCGCCCTGCATCTGAACACCAAGAACGACGGATGATTATTCATGAGCCTGCTTCCAAAGAGGCTTATGAAGCTGAAGACATTCCAGCAGTTGATCCCATCGCTGCTGAAGACATTTGTCACCATGAAAATGTTGAAGATGATGACGTTCTTCCTCAAATCGAGCACAACTTGGTATCATCGCCTATTCTCACGAATAGCAAAATCATCAGCATTAGTCGTCCTCTGACGCCAATTTCTCAGGATGCATCATGGGTTGATCGCCCACAACAACAAGACTCCCCCAGTACTCCCCAACAACAACAAGTCACACCACCTGTGCAAGTTGAAGAGGATGAGGCCTAGCCAACTCCATCTCCAAAGGCGTCGCCTGTACTACAAAGGCTTCGCAAAGGACCAAGGCCTCAAGCCCCTCTTCCGAGTGTTACAAAAGGAGAAGAGCACCACCAATATGTTGCACGTCAAGTGTTTCCAGATGCCACTCCAACTGTGAATATCTCCGTGTCTGAAGCCAAAGCTGCTGAAGACAATCCGGCTGCATCAGCCGATGATGAACAAGAAGAAGGACGTGTCCCTACTCCCCCCATTACTGAAGAAGTTGTTCCTGAAGTGAACGTGCCAGTGCTAGACCCTCCAGCTCATCAAGTGGAGGTTGAAAATCTTGCGGCTGCCCCCACCAACACAAATGAAGCCCATGACGTTGTCATGACTGAAGCTAGTGTGGAGCCTGCACCAACCAATATTCTAGAAGCCAATGCTCCAACTGCTCCTGAAGCTTCTGTTGTGCAGCCTGAAGCCACTGTTGTTGCCACTGCTCCTGTTCCGCCACCAAGGCCCCATACAATTGAGCAAGCATACAGCCATGGCCAACTAATCACTGTCAGATGGCCCGTTTTGGTTCCTCCGCCTCATGTCTCTGGTCCTCAGTTTGATTATCACATTGAGCATAGGCCTCAGGTCCAGAAACCAAAGCCAAGAATGCCAAGGTTTCCAGGTACTGCCACATCTACAGGGTCCTTCAATGCAAATGGCTTCAAAAGCCACAACACCTTCTTTGACAGCTCACAGAACCCTTACTCAAGGCCAAGAATATCATCTGATCGTTTCTGGAGTCATCAACAGCGAAGCTATTACTCCTGCATTCTGTATGATCAAGGGCGCATTTTCCCTCATATGCGCCTCGACACTGAAGCCATTGCAGGACTGCCATGCTTAGAAGAAGCACTTGACTGCTTTTGTGATGCAGGTCTGCTCAGCTTTGTGACAGATAAAGAACATTGGAATGAGGAACTTCTACTTCAATTCTATGCTACCCTCCACATTCGCGGCTACAACAGGGATACAAAAACATGGGTTCTCAAGTGGATGACAGGAAATGTTCATCATGAAGCCAAAGCTCTTAACATCATTGAGCTTACAGGGTTATCCACTCCCGGAGAGCTGTACGAACCTAGTTGTCAACACCATCGCAATGCACTGGAGAGCATCTTCCATAAGCCAGAACCCAACATGAGCCAGATGTTGAGCATGATGAAGCCATTGCCACATGACGCTGAATACCCAAAGGAGTTCTTTGTTGATGACCTTGAGTATCTGCCGCGCACAATATATCACATCATAAGGCGGACTCTATGGCCTATCAAAGGGCATTCATCAGCTGCAAAACTTGAAGGAGCCATGAAGACATTGGTCTTTTACATCCTCAATGGCATCAGCTTCAATGCACAAGATTTCTTCCTCCGACAACTGGCTGCATCTGGATCTGACCTTTTTGGCCTGAAATTCTATGCTCCATGGGTCATGCGCCTCATCAAGCTACACTCTGCTATCAACTATCAGCCCTCTGCTCGCAATCATGTGATCTTTCTACCAGAGGTTGATATGTCAGTTGAAGCCATATACCCCGAGCCTGCCCTGAAGCCTCTTTGTCTTCAAAATGCTGACCACCAAAGCTTCACTCAGCCTATGGAAGGAGTCCAAGCTGTAACTCGTGTCTATCCGATGGCTGGAAACACTCGTCTGCCTCATCGTGCACCAACTAAAGCTACTGAGAGCACAATTGCTCAAAGGCCAAAGAAGCGCTCTCGGGTCCTAAATGACCGAGAACTTCTTGTGGCACTGCATCAGAAACAAGACAAGCATCACTTTTGGCTCAAGCGATAGATGCAAAGCCTCTTGGTGTACGTAAATCGCATTCGAAATCTTGCCACCAAGAATGCATTTGTCACTCACGAAACCTGTCGGCGGTCATGGAAGAGGTTGACATTGCTCAGTGCTGAAGCAGATCTTCAAGACGATGGCTTCACTGAAAGATTCAAGTTTGACTCCACTCCTCCACGGAATGTTGTCCTACGTCGAACTCCATCCCTTGAAGACTCTGACTATTCTTCCTCCGCGGCAACTGTGAATGCCAACATGATCGATGATGAAGACGATGCTACTTCACCACCCCCTACTTATGCACGCATCGACACTGCACCCAGTTCGTCTGCACCACCAACCAACAACGACAACCCTGCTGCTTCACCTACTCCTCATGAGGACGAGTAGATGCTCTATGTCTTCAAACCTTTTTGGTCATTACTGACAAAAGGGGGAGAAGCATATGAGTTTGATAGTCTTCAAGCGGGTTCATATGGGCGGTTGCTTTATATTTTGCCTAGTGGTTACAACTCTTGCTTTTGATACATTTCGTTCGTTGAGTTGTAACACTTAAACTCGATGGTCGTCTGCTACTTATTTGCTTTTTCGTGTGCGATGATAACTTCCGCACTTAGATCATTCTGCAGACGTCCATTTTCCATTATGCATGTCATTCTCTTAGTTATATCATTTCATGCATGATGAATTATTTTCATAAGTTGAAGAGGATCTCCACAAGTACAACTTGCCATGTGCATTTGCATTCAAAAAGCAAATTACTTATATGCACATCTTCAGGGGGAGCCCTTGCCACTTATGAAGACAATACCCTGTCCTTTACAATTTCACATACTTCATTCCCGTTGAAAACTTCAACCAGTTTGTCATCAATCACCAAAAAGGGGGAGATTGTAAGTGCATCTAGTGCCACCCCTAGTTGGTTTTGGAGTATTGACGACAAAGTTGGTTGAGGGACCAATGCGTTTGTGAGAATTGCAGGATAACACAGGTAGTGTCCCTCATTGATTCGGTTTACCTACCGGAGATGACCCCTAAAAATGTATGAAGACATTGACGACAATGGTGGTATGTGAAGATATTCACATTGAAGACTATGACATGAGAAGACAATGAGTGAAGACTATGAAGCGCGAAGACTGTGTTCTTTCGTTGTTTCCTTTTCTTCTTTGTTGAGTCATAGGAACCACCATACTGTTAAGTGGGGTCCAAGTGAACAAAGTCAGAATGACTGAAGTGATGCTCAACCCAAATCCTATGTCTTCGAGCGAAGACAATGTGAGCAAATCTTATCCAGAGTTGGATGAGTCAGCTTTGCTTGTAGCCCAAGTAAAGTTGTCGTGTGTGTTTGAAATCTGACCGTTGGAACACGTGCCAGTTCCTTAGTGACCCAGGGTCATTTCAGACATATCAGGTCGGGTTGCCTTGTGGCTATAAATAGCCCATCCCCTACACCATAAATTGGTGGCTGCTCAGAGTTAGTTTACGGCTTTTGTCGTTTGAGAGCAACCCACCTCGAAGCCTTTGAGAGAGAGAAATCCTTGCGAGGACAAAGCCCAAACACCCAGAGCCAAAGAGTGGTAGGCATCACTGCAGTCTTTCTGTTTGTGTGACCTGAAGACTTATTACACTTGAGGACTATGTATCCTCCAGCCGGATAGGCGTCGCGTTCTGAGCATCCAAGAGTCATTGTGGATCGCTGGTGAACGAAGTCTATGAAGGTTCGGAAGTCTACCTTGAAGACTTACCAGAGTGATTGGGCGAGGACTGTGTGTCCTTAGCTCAAGGGGAATAAGGTGAAGACGCGGTCTTCTGAGTTGAATCTCAGCCTCCCTAACCAGATGTACAGTTGTCACAGCAACTGGAACTGGTCCAACAAATCCTGTGTCTTCAACAAGTGATTGGTTCTATCCTCTAACTCCCCTTACCTTAAGTTTGTCTTCGTGAAGTCATTGCCTGTTTGTCATACCTGTTTGACTTCATTGCTTGACTGCTATCGTTGATTGGCTTCATACTATCTTCCATCCTGATCCTTACTACCAAGCTGCTATTAGTCTTTGTACTTTCACATTATTGCATACTTGACTATGGCTTGCTTGTTGTTGTTTATCTTCCGCTGCATATCAATTAGGTCACTTCTATTGTTTGTCTTCGAAACTTTCACGTTTTGAAGACTTCGATAAAAATCGCCTATTCACCCCCCCCCTCTAGTCGATAACTAGCACTTTCACTATTGCACCCACGCATGATAGTCCTATTATCTTTTTGAATTCTCCAAACTACACTATATCGGAGAAGTTTGTGCTTATTAAGGATTATATTGATGGGTTGCATTTTACTACTACACATGATGATTTTGATAGATATAATATGCATGTGCTTGCTGCTCCTACTTGCAGTTATTATGAGAGAGGGACTATATCTCCACCTCTATGTTTCCAATATGATAAAATTGCAAGAAACTGCTTATACTATGCATTGGCCTTTACTTGGTGTGCATGAATTGTTCTTTTATGACATGGCGATTCATAGAAAGAGAGTTAGACTTTGTCATTTCTTGATATATGTTACTTTGTGCTCACTACTAAATTACAAATCATTGTTAATTAAAATTGTCTTTGATATACCTTGGGATCCGGGTGGATTCATTACTTGAGCACTATATGCCTAGCTTAATGGATTTAAAGAAAGCGCTGGCAGGGAGACAACCCGGAAGTTTTAGAGAGTCATTTATTTCTGTTGAGTGCTTTTATATAGTTTAAAAACAAAAAAAAATAAAGAGGGGAACCCAAAACTTTTCAAAAAGAAAAGTGAAAGTGAGAAAGACAATCATTCCGACACAATATGAGGCGGGGTGGGCATCAGATTAGCAGGCATATAATTGTCAGGATGCCCCAAAACATTAGGAGCAAAAAAATCCAAATGGAAAAAAAGATAGCAAAAGCTACCCAACCTACAAGATCCTTTACATAAAAATAAGGGTAAGAAGAAATTTTATCCATCTCAGAATGTACACCCAATGGATTATTTGATCCATATTGATGCAATGCAGCCAGATGAAGAAGACTGGCGCCTACAAAAATAAGGGGGGGTAAATGATGGAGACTAAAAAAACGATTTAAGGTGGCATTGTCCACGGAGAAACCACCCCAAGTGGCGGAGCTCCTTGAACTTTGGTCATGCTCATGGAAACTTTGTGAATCTTAATTACAGAAACTTTTCATAAAAAATAATTATCCCCTTGTACAATTCCATTGTATTATAAAAATAATGTGCCAAGGTTTGCCTTTAGGATGTTTAGATGGCTTGTTTGTTTGTGCGGTGCATGACAGAAACTTTGGCTGTAGTGCGCGATTTTACATTTTTTACTGGAACGTCAACCGGTTCTGAAACTTTTTGCATTGTCTTTATGTACAAATTGTTTATTTTTCCTAATTTTGGTAGAATGTTTCGGGTAACAGAAGTATGGTGAATGTTCAGATTTTTACAAATTGTCCTGTTTAAGACAGATTCTGTTTTTGATGCATAGTTTGCTTGTTTTGATGAAACTATCAATTTCTATCAGTGGATTAAGCCATGGAAAAGTTATATTGCAGTAGAAACAATGCAAAAACAAAATATTAATTGGTTTGCAACAGTACCTAGAGTAGTGATTTGCTTTATTATACTAACGGATCTTACCGAGTTTTCTGTTGAAGTTTTGTGTGGATGAAGTGTTTGATCGAGGAGGTCTCGAAATGAGGAAAAAGAAGAGAGGCAAGAGCTCAAGCTTGGAGATGCCCAAGGCACCCAAGTAGATATTCAGGGAGACTCAAGCGTCTAAGCTTGGGGATGCCCCGGAAGGCATCCCCTCTTTCTTCAACAAGTATCGGTATGTTTTCGGATTCGTTTCGTTCATGCGATATGTGCAAATCTTGGAGCGTCTTTTTCATTTAGTTTTCACTTTTATCTTATGCACCATGATGGTATGAGATAGTCCTTGGTTGATTTATAGAATGCTCATTCTACTTCACTTAAATCCTTTGAGTATGGCTTTATAGAATGCTTCATGTGCTTCACTTATATCATTTGAAGTTTGGATTGCCTGTTTCTCTTCACATAGAAAAACGCCATTTGTAGAATGCTCTTTTGCTTCACTTATATTTGTTGGAGAGTGGGCATATCTTTTGTAGAAAGAATTAAACTCTCTTGCTTCACTTATATCTATTTAGAGAGATGACAGGAATTGGTCATTCACATGGTTGGTCATAAAATCCTACATAAAACTTAGAGATCACTGAATATGATATGTTTGATTCCTTGCAATAGTTTTGCGATATAAAGGTGGTGATATTAGAGTCGTGCTAGTTGAGTAATTGTGAAATTGAGAAATACTTGTGTTGAGGTTTGCAAGTCACGTAGCATGCACGTATGGTAACCGTTGTGTGACAAATTTGAAGCATGGGGTGTTTCTTTGATTGTCTTCCTTATAAGTGGCGGTCGGGGACGAGAGATGGTCTTTTCCTACCAATCTATCCCCCTAGGGGCATGCGTAGTAGTACTTTGATTCAAGGGCTAATAAACTTTTGCGATAAGTATATGAGTTCTTTATGACTAATGTGAGTCCATGGATTGTATGCACTCTCACCCTTCCATCATTGCTAGCCTCTTCGGTATCGTGCATTGCCCTTTCTCACCTCGAGAGTTGGTGCAAACTTTGCCGGTGCATCCAAACCCCGTGATACGATACGCTCTATCACACATAAGCCTCCTTATATCTTCCTCAAAAAAGCCACCATCCCTACCTATCATGGCATTTCCATAGCCATTCCGAGATATATTGCCATGCAACTTCCATCATCATCATATACATGACTTGAGCATTCATTGTCATATTGCTTTGCATGATCGTAAGATAGCTAGCATGATGTTTTCATGGCTTGTCCATTTTTTGATGTGTTTGCTATGCTAGATCATTGCACATCCCGGTACACCACCGGAGGCATTCATATAGAGTCATATCTTTGTTCTAGATATCGAGTTGTAATATTGAGTTGTAAGTAAATAAAGTGTGATGATTATCATTATTAGAGCATTGCCCCAGTGAGGAAAGGATGATGGAGACTATGATTCCCCACAAGTCGGGATGAGTCTCCAGACTGAAAAATAAAAGAGGCCAAACGATCCCGAATAAAAAAGAGGCCAAAGAAGCCCACCAAAAAAAGAGGAAAAAATGAGAGAAAAAGAGAGAAGGGGCAATGTTACTATCCTTTTACCACACTTGTGCTTCAGAGTAGCTCCATGTTCTTCATATAGAGAGTCTCTTGAGTTATCACTTTCATATACTAGTGGGAATTTTCATTATAGAACTTGGCTTGTATATTCCGATGATGGGCTTCCTCAAATGCCCGAGGTCTTCATGAGCAAGCAAGTTGGATGCACACCCACTTAGTCCCAATTTGAGCTTTCATACACTTATAGCTCTTAGTGCATCCGTTGCATGGCAATCCCTACTCCTCGCATTGACATCACTTGATGGGCATCTCCATAGCCCGTTGATTAGCCGCGTCGATGTGAGACTTCCTCCTTTTTTGTCTTCTCCACATAAACCTCCACCATCATATTCTATTCCACCTATAGTGCTATATACATGGCTTGCGCTCATGTATTGCGTGAGGGTTGAAAAAGCTAAAGCGCGTTAAAAAGTATGAACCAATTGCTTGGCTTGTCATCAGGGTTGTGCATGATGGGAGCATTTTGTGTGACGAAAATGAAGCATGGCCAAACTATATGATTTTGTAGGGATAAGCTTTCTTTAGCTATGTTATTTTGATAAGACATAATTGCTTGGTTGGCATGCTTGAAGTATTATTGTCTTAATGTCAACTGATAGACTATTGCTTTGAATCACTCGTGTCTTAATATTCATGCCATGTAGATATATGATCAAGATTATGCTACGTAGCATTCCACATCAAAAATTATATTTTTATCATTTACCTACTCGAGGACAAGCGGGAATTAAGCTTGGGGATGCTGATATGTCTCCGTCGTATCTATAAATTTTGATTGTTCCATGCCAATATTCTAAAACTTTCATATACTTTTGGCAACTTTTTATATTATTTTTGGGACTAACATATTGACCCAGTGCCAGTTCATGTTTGTTGCATGTTTTATGTTTCGCAGAAAACCCATATCAAACGGAGTCCAAACGGGATAAAAACGGACGGAGAATATTTTTGGAATATTTACGATTTTCTGGAAGAAAAATCAACGCGAGACAGTGCCCGAGGGGGCCACGAGGCAGGTGGTGCGCCCCAGGGGGCAGGCATGCCCCTGACCCTCGTGGGCACCCCGTAAGGCGGTTACTGCTCTTCTTTGGCTGCAAGAAAGCTAATTTTCAGAGAAAAATCTTGGCGAAGGTTTCAATCCAATCGGAGTTACAGATCTTCGGATATATAAGAAACAGTGAAAGGGCAGAATGAGGGAGCGCAGAAATAGAGAGAGACAGAGAGGCATATCCAATCTCGGAGGGGCTCTCGCCCCTCCCACACCATGGAGAACATGGACCAGAGGGGAAACCCTTCTCCCATCTAGGGAGAAGGTCAAGGAAGAATAAGAAGAAGAAGGGGGCTCTCTCCCCCTCGCTTTCGGTGGCGCCGGAACACCGTCGGGGGCCATCATCATCACCGCGATCTACACCAACACCTCCATTATCTTGACCAACATCTCCATCACCTTCCCCCTTCTATATTCAGCGGTCCACTCTCCCGCAATCCTCTGTACCCTCTACTTGAACATGGTGCTTTATGCTTCATATTATTATCCAATGATGTGTTGCCATTCTATGATGTCTGGGTAGATTTTCGTTGTCCTATCGGTAATTGGTGAATTGCAATGATTGGTTTAATTTGCTTGTGGTTATGTTTTTGTCCTATTGTGCCCTCTGTGTCGCGCAAGTGTGAGGGATTCCCGCTATAGGGTGTTGCAATAGGTTCATGATTCACTTATACTGGGTTGCTTGAGTGACAGAAGCATAAACCCGAGTAAGGGGGTTGTTGTGTATGGGATAAAGGGGACTTGATGCTTTAATGCTATTGTTGGGTTTTACCTTAATGATCTTTAGTAGTTGTGGATGCTTGCTAGAGTTCCAATCATAAGTGCATATGATCCAAGAATAGAAAGTATGTTAGCTTATGCCTCTCCCACATAAAACTTGCTATCAGTCTAGTAAGGTAGTCAATTGCTTAGGGACAATTTCACAACTCCTACCACCACTTTTCCACATTCACTATATTTACTTTATTGCTTCTTTATCTAAACATCCCCTACTTTTTATTTATGTGTTCTTTATGAAAGAACGAGGATGTCGCCTAGAGGGGGGGTGAATAGGCGCTTTAAAATAATTACGGTTTAGGCTTGAACAAATGCGGAATAAACCTAGCGGTTAATTTGTCAAGCACAAAACCTACAACAAGTAGGCTCACCTATGTGCACCAACAACTTATGCTAAGCAAGATATATGAAAAAGAACAATATGGCTATCACAAAGTAAAGTGCATAAGTAAAGGGGCTCGGGTAAGAGATAACCGAGGCACGCGGAGACGATGATGTATCCCGAAGTTCACACCCATGCGGATGCTAATCTCCGTTTGGAGCGGTGTGGAGGCACAATGCTCCCCAAGAAGCCACTAGGGCCACCGTAATCTCCTCACGCCCTCGCACAATGCAATATGCCGTGATACCACTAAGGGACCCTTGAGGGCGGTCACCGAACCCGTACAAATGGCGACCCTTGGGGGCGGTCACCGAACCCGTACACTTTGGCAACCCTTGGGGGCGGTCACCGGTACCCGTCAAATTGCTTGGGGCGATCTCCACAACCTAATTGGAGACCCCGACGCTTGCCCGGAGCTTTACACCACAACGATTGAGCTCCGAACACCACCAACCGTCTAGGGCGCCCAAGCACCCAAGAGGAACAAGCTCAAGGGCACCAAGCACCCAAGAGTAATAAGCTTCTCAACTTGTAACTTCCACGTATCACCGTGGAGAACTCAAACCGATGCACCAAATGCAATGGCAAGGGCACACGGAGTGCCCAAGTCCTTCTCTCTCAAATCCCACCGAAGCAACTAATGCTAGGGAGGAAAATGAGAGGAAGAACAAGAAGGAGAACACCAAGAACTCCAAGAACTAGATCCAAGGGGTTCCCCTCACATAGAGGAGAAAGTGATTGGTGGAAATGTGGATCTAGATCTCCTCTCTCTTTTCCCTCAAAAACTAGCAAGAATCCATGGAGGGATTGAGAGTTAGCAAGCTCAAAGAAGGTCAACAATGGGGGCAAAAACAAGCTCAAGAGATGGGGAACCATTGGGGAACAAGAGCCCCTTAAATAGGTCCCCACGAATCTGCCCGTTATGTGCAGAAAACTGTAGGACCGGTACAACCGGTGCACGAACCGGTACAACCGGCCGAAGCAGAGGAAAAACCAACCTCGGAAAAGCTCTAAGCGGTACAACAGCTTGGGGAACCGGTAGTACCGGTTAAACCAGTAAAACCGGTCAACAACCGCCCAAGAACCGCTCCAAAACAGAAACTAGTCCGGTGGTAGAGCGGTACATGGCCGGTACAACCTCCGGACCAATTCTGGAGCGGTACAACTGCTCCAAACACCGGTTGTACCGGTCAACCGGTACAACCTCTCTACGGGGCGGTACAACCTCTCTATGTAAAACAGGCAATATCAAAACAGCCACAACTTTCGCATACGAGCTCCGAATTCGACGAAACCAAGTTTGTTGGAAAGCTAACGACATGGGCTAACACAATCTTGATAGAAATATCAAGAATAAGTAAATGAGAAAAGTCCCAAAGGAAAATGGTGAGAACCCTTCCTCGGAAAAGACCGGTAAAACCTCCAACACTGAAAACATCATAGAAGACGCATGTGCACTCCGTTTTCGATGAACTCAAGCTTGTAATCAAGATGACCATAAGCTATAAGACTTACAAAGAGAACCAAACAAGAACCAAGAAACATGATGCAAGGATGCAAGGGTTTGAGCTCTTTACTAACGATACGATCAAGCTACCAACTTGAGAGCCCCCCTTGATAGTACGGCAAACGATCATATAACTCGGTCTCCCTACTACCACCATGAGACTTGTAAAATAGAAAACCTATCAAGGGCAAACCTTTGCCTTGCACATGGTCCACTTGAGCTAGATGATGACGATCTTGACTCCCTCAAGATGGACCACCTTTCTTGATTGCGTTGGCTCGATGAAGACTAGATGATTGCTCCCCCATAGTCCACTACGGGTGAGCCACTCTTCGGCTCATCTTCACAAGTCCATTGACACCACAATGGATGGCAAGATTCAAGCACTTGATCTCTTCATGATGCTCCACTTGAACTTGCACACGGCAATCTTGATGACGATCACCACTTGATGTCATCCTTTCCATGGGTTGTATGATATCTTCCTCTTGATGCAAGCCCATGGATACGTACCTAACCCCACATAGAACTCTCACATAGACCATGGGTTAGTACACAAAGTGCAATGGACAAAGCTTACCATACCATGGGATCACTTGATCCCTCTCGGTACATCTTCTACGCTTTGTGAGTTGATCAACTTGATTCACTATTGACTTAGTCTTGATCAACCTTAAATCTTTGCAACTCTCTTCATTTGGATGATGTATTGAAGGTAAACATGAATGATCACACAACCTTCTTCTTCAAGACATGCTTGCAATAAGCTCAACACTCGCATGACCAATCTTTGGATAATTCCTTAATAGCACCTTGGTCAACTCATAAACTCCTTGAAACCAACACATGGACTTCAAGAAAATCCTATGGACAAATCCTTCAAATATAACTCAAGACAACCATTAGTCCATAGAGGTTGTCATCAATTACCAAAACCAAACATGGGGGCACCGCATGTTCTTTCAATCTCCCCCATTTTGGTAATTGATGACAATCACTTTCAAGAGAGTTTATATAAGGAATTATGCTTCACTATGCAATGCAACAACCAATAGTGCATGCGTATGAGATGCAAATGCTAAGGAACAAAACCATAGCAAGAGGATATAACTCTCTAAACTTCTCCACAAAACTCTCTGAAACTTCTCCCCCATTGGCATCGATTGCCAAAATGGGCGAAAAGCTAAGAAGGCCAATATAAATTGTGGTCCTCCATAAATTGTGTATTTCTCAACAAGAGAGTGGAATGCAATACACATATCCAACGGTTAATACTTGGAGGAACACAAACTATATTGAGGCCCAAAGATTGCAAAAGAATGATATGCCACAAAGACATAACAAAGATAGAAACAAGCAATCAAGCAATCAAAAGATACCAATTGAAGCAAGCAATCAAAGGATATCAATTGAACCAACTAGACCAAAGATCCTATGATCACATGAATGAAGGATATTATGATATGAGATGAGGAGTGTTCTAAAGAAACTAGAGAAGCTCCCCATGATTTGTGCACAAAAAGAACGTTTTGTAATTGGATACAAAGTGTACAAAATAGGATCATAGCTCCTCCAAAATCAATAGAAACTTACAACAAGTGCAAGTGAGCATATAGGAAACAAAGCCTAGTACTTGCAACAAACACATGGTTGAGCAACAAGTAAAAGAGGCAACTTAAGAATGGGCTCAACCAAAATGATGTGTGAGTCATGGTGAAGCACTTGAGAAGACTAAAATTAGGATGAGCATTAAGCATCAACATAGTCTTGAAAGAATGAGGCACACGGTGCAAGGCCTGTCATTCCCACACACAACTAGCAAATGGGTTCACAAGCTTACTAATAAGCATATAAAGAACTTATGCTTGTGACAACCCATGGTGAAGATAGAATATGAAAGCCTCATCAAGACGAGGGATGCCAATTAAGATGGCAAAAGCCTCATAACGATAAGCATGAGGAAAATAATCTTCACCACACAAGAGTGCATCAAGATGCAACGATAGAGGACACGCACTCAAGGCAAAAGCTTTCACGGAGCCACCAAAGAAATAACATAAGAAAGACAAGGTGGACGTGAAAGAAAGGATATCAACTAGAGATGTAATTTCTCTCAAGTGCATAAGGTTCTATGTAGACGAAATCATGATGATATATATATCTACAAAGAAGAATGTACACCCGAAATAGTTGCAACACGAAGGAACAAGATATCCACAAGGAAGTCATAAATATACCAATAAGATATTTGCTTGAAAGCATAGCACTTGGCTAGATATGGTCTTATTGTATATAAATGAAGTCCAAACACACATCCAACAAGGGCATCACAACTAGCAACAAGAGATCATCGTTGGGATGCTTTGAGAAAGGAAACAAGTATCACAAGATATGAAATGAAAATCATGCCAAGATGCAACCTACACAAGGTTGAATGCAAGAGGAGAAAGCATGAATAGATACTTGTTACCGAGATATCATTGGAAGGATGTAGTAGATACCAATTGAAGGTAAATAGTAGTTCATTGATCATCCTAGCTTGACTCCAATATGCACATGGTGACAACACCTTCCTTGTGAGTGAGCCGAGCATCCAATGCATCTCCAAATGTTCCTAGAAGAACAACACAAACTAAACGGTACCCAAACTCATTAGGACCAAATAGTTAGAAACACCAATACATAGGACAAACTCCACATAAATATGTGCATATAGATATGAAAATGAATTTCATGCACATCTCATCCAAATTGAGACTAGGTGGAGTTTCCCCTATATATTGAGTCAAAGAAAGAAAGCATGCCAAATGAAATACATGAAGTAAACATGCATGCTCAAGACTTTCAAAACCCGAAACCAAAAGACAAATAAATGCCAAGTGAAAAGGATACCAAATGGAGAAATCATCACTTGGAAGATATCATTAAAGATACATCAAGGAATGAGATATCAATTGATACACACTAAACTAAAGATGTCAAACTCCCAAAGAGAGGATGGTTCCAAACATACCAAGCTCTCAACAAAGTTTCATGATGGCACAAAGTACCAAAAAGAAATGGCTTGCCTTCCACCAAAACACACTTGATAAGGATCACAAGAAGAGTGAAGAAAGTAGAATAGCTCCCCCACGAGTTGTGCATTATATAGGATTTGTATTTGAATACAAAATGCACAAGGTGGGATCACTGCTTTCACTATATCTAGAAAACACTAGACAAGAACAAGAAATAAACAAGATCCACAAGTCGTATGGAAGATAACGGGAGTTAACACAAACCTTGGCAAGAGAAAAAGGCAAATAAACAAAAGCCAATGTAAAGATGTTCAATTAAATTCTACCACACATAAGTGACTACCAATTGTCAAAAGACAAGAAGTAGATGGAAATAATTCCCGGTGGTAGATAGCAAGGATATCCAACATCATCTTCACACCACACACAAGCAAATTGCAACTTGTAGAGCTAGCATGCCACCTAGGAACAAGATAATTTACAATATCAATTCTAGGTGACAATATCTCAAATGTACACATTTTCTAGGCTTGTAATATGCACTTAGCATATTACTCCCCCATAATGTGATACCAATAAGAACTAAACAAGAGGCAATAAGAGGATCCAACATGAGATAATCAATGGAATTTTTAGAATTTGAATTTCTCATGAGAGATATACCACCTAGCGACTAGATAATCTTGTAATATCAATACTAGATGGTATTCCTCATGTACACACATTTATAGGATTGTGAGGTGCACAAAGCACATCACTCCCCCAAAATGGGATGTTCCATTGATCTCTCACACGAGCCAACTAGGATACAAACAGGAAGCAAAAAGGCTCAACGCACAACGCACACGTACATGATGTGCAAACCAACACACACATACTTGATTGCTCAAGATAAGCAAGTTGGAAGCGCAACATATACAAACACATGCAAGGAACAAAACCAAAACATGCAAGGGGGCAAGTAACTTTCAAGGTAAACAATTTAAGTACAAGTTACCGCAAGGAGGCACATTGGATATAAGATAGAAACTTGATAATCCAATTGACTTGGCTTGAGACAAAGAGAATGATGAAGTCCCCTTAATTCTTCATAATGTAGCCAAGTCTCCAATGCCCTCCAACAACACCTATTGATCAAGTTTGAGCTTGTTGGTCCCCAACCAAGTTGGGTCCTAAGAGGTTAGTCGCAATAGGTTTGGCTATCCAAATGGTTCTTTGCTTGACACCACTTTGAGTACCAACAAACTTGGCAAACACATTGCCAACCTTATCCTTACCAAGAGAATAGATATCATCAATAATAATTGGGTTGGATAAGTTACCACTAGTGCATGAAGAAGCGACGCGACCTTTCTCACGACATAAGTAGCAACGTCTACTCTTCACTTTCTTCTCACTTGATTTCTCAATTTGAGAAGCATTAACTTGAGTCTTCTTGGGAAGAGGCCTTTCTTCAACTTGATGTTGAGCATGAGATTGAACTTGTGCCCTCTTCCCTTGTTGCTTGACACTAATGGCCTTCTTCTTCAATGGGCAAGATCTAACATGATGCCCTTCAACTTTGCACTTGAAGCAAACAATCTTGGCCGAATTCTTGACTTGTTCTTGGCCCTTCTTCTTGTTCAACTTGGACTTCTTATTCTTGTTGGAGTTGAATCCAAGTCCACCTTTGTCATTGGGGGATTTTTTCACACTCAAGATATTGTTGAGTGTGGCCTTCCCTTCATGACACTTTTCCAAGTCTTTCTTCAAAGAAGTGACTTGGGCCTTGAGCTCTTTGATTTCCTCTACATGGTTAGTATCACACAAGTACTAGAGGAAGTATAAGCTTCATCGTTAGAGCAACAAGGCAAGGAAAGCAATTCATCACAAGATGTACCAACATTGTTAGTAGATGAATTACAAGGACTAGCACATGGCAATATACTATTTTGACTAGAAGTAGTGCTAGTATCCACATGAGGCTCACTAGATGTTACCTTAGCAATCATGGCCTCATGAGCTATCTTTAGCACACTATGGGATACTAGAAGATCATCATGAGAGCTTGAGAGCTTTTCATGACTTTCTTCCAATTTCCCATAATTGCAAGATAGCACCTCAAGTTGAGCCCGTAGCTCAACATTCTCCTTCAAAATGGATGCTTCACAAGTAATAGAATTAGTAGCACAAGCATCATCATTAGCAACAAGAGGAGAAGGCAACTTGGCAAGCTCTTTTAAATAAGAAGCTTCAAGTTGAGCATGAGACTCGGTGAGTTTGATGAGCTCACCCTTGATGGCCCTTGAGCCATTTTCGAGGTGCTCAAAATCCTCAAGGAGTCTAGCATGAGCAACTTCAAGCTTAGCATTTTTAGTTTCAAAAACATTGGCCACCTTAAGAGCTATATCAGTAGATTCCTTCACTTTAGACAATTCTAGAGCAAAAGTCTCCTCAAGAGATTCCTTGGTGGTTTGTTCAAGTTCAAGAGCTTGAGAGAGGTCCGCAATCTCATTAGTGTAATCACGCCCATGACCTTCCATTTTATCAATGGTGGCCTCATGCTCCTCTAGATGAGATTCCAACTCCTCAATGTATTTCTTGCCATCAATGGCAATGGAAATTATTTCCATGAAGTTGGAACGAGCAATTTTATTTTTATGAAGAGCTTTAAAAATCATTTCCCCCTTAGTTTTTAAGGAGGCAACATTATCATTCTCTTCATCATTATCCTCATCATCATTAGCATCAACATCATAATCAAGAGACATATTGGGGTACAAAGTAGGAGATACCTTTGACGCCTTAGCCATAAGGCAAAAAGCAATAGATGATGATGTAGGATCCCTTGAGGCACCATTAAACACCACATCTTGTTCCATGGAGTGTTCGGTTTCCACTACATTGTTAGCACAACAATTCGAGGAAATAGATGCATTTTTATCATGGCAACAAGACATAGCAAGCATATCATCATGAGATTTAGTCAAGCAATTTCTACATGATATGCAAGGACTATCAACACAAGCATGTGAAACATTTGGAGTGCTCGAAGTGTTAAAGCCCAAAGAAGGAGCATTGCAATAATATAGTGGTGAAGGATCATCCACAATAAGCATACTATCATCATTGCAATGACCAACACTACTCACCATGTCATTACCTTGTGGAAAACCACATGTAGGTGAAGTAGAAGAAGTTGAGAAGACTATACGACCGGAGGTGGAGGGAGAACAATCATCCCCACAAATCTTGGACACACCATATTTATCTTGAAGCTTCGTCCACAACTCATGAGCATCTCGGAACGGCATGAGTTGAAATATAACTACATTGCTCAAAGCATCGAAAAGCACATTAGAAGCTTGAGCATTGAGATAAGAGTTTTCCTCATCCTATAAAGATAATCTTTGGGGATCCTTTGGAGGAGAAAACCCCATATCTACAATTCGCTCTAAATTTGGGTCCATGACCCTAAAGAGATTAAGCATGCGAATTACCCAAACATCAAAATTTGTGCCATCGAAACTAAGAGCGTCAGAGAATCCTAATCCCCTAGTCAACATATTTACTCTCTAGGTGGTAAAGCCTAATAAAGAGAGACGAGGCTCTGATACCAATTGAAAGAACGAGGATGTCGCCTAGAGGGGGGAGAATAGGCGCTTTAAAATAATTACGGTTTAGGCTTGAACAAATGCGGAATAAACCTAGCGGTTAATTTGTCAAGCACAAAACCTAGAACAACTAGGCTCACCTATGTGCACCAACAACTTATGCTAAGCAAGATATATGACAAAGAACAATATGGCTATCACAAAATAAAGTGCATAAGTAAAGGGGCTCGGGTAAGACATAACCGAGGCACGCGGAGACGATGATGTATCCCGAAGTTCACACCCTTGCGGATGCTAATCTCCATTTGGAGCGGTGTGGAGGCACAATGCTCCCCAAGAAGCCACTAGGGCCACCGTAATCTCCTCACGCCCTCGCACAATGCAAGATGCCATGATACCACTAAGGGACCCTTGAGGGCGGTCACCGAACCCATACAAATGGCGACCCTTGGGGGCGGTCACCGAACCCGTACACTTCGGCAACCCTTGGGGGCGGTCACCGGTACCCGTCAAATTGCTCGAGGCGATCTCCACAACCTAATTGGAGACCCCGACGCTTGCCCGGAGCTTTACACCACAATGATTGAGCTCCGAACACCACCAACCGTCTAGGGCGCCCAAGCACCCAAGAGGAACAAGCTCAAGGGCACCAAGCACCCAAGAGTAATAAGCTTCTCAACTTGTAACTTCCACATATCACCGTGGAGAACTCAAACCGATGCACCAAATGCAATGGCAAGGGCACACGGAGTGCCCAAGTCCTTCTCTCTCAAATCCCACCGAAGCAACTAATGCTAGGGAGGAAAGTGAGAGGAAGAACAAGAAGGAGAACACCAAGAACTCCAAGAACTAGATCCAAGGGGTTCCCCTCACATAGAGGAGAAAGTGATTGGTGGAAATGTGGATCTAGATCTCCTCTATCTTTTCCCTCAAAAACTAGCAAGAATCCATGGAGGGATTGAGAGTTACCAAGCTCAAAGAAGGTCAACAATGGGGGCAAAATGAGCTCAAGAGATGGGGAACCATTGGGGAAGAAGACCCCCTTAAATAGGTCCCCACGAATCTACCCGTTATGTGCAGAAAACTGTAGGACCGGTACAACCGGTGCATGAACTGGTACAACCGGCCAAAGCAGAGGAAAAAACAACCTGGGAAAAGCTCTAAGCGGTACAACAGCCTGGGGAACCGGTAGTACCGGTTAAACCGGTAAAACCGGTCAACAACCGCCCAAGAACCGCTCCAAAACAGAAACTAGTCCGGTGGTAGAGCGGTACATGGCCGGTACAACCTCCGGACCAATTCTGGAGCGGTACAACCGCTCCAAACACCGGTTGTACCGGTCAACCGGTACAACCTCTCTACGGGGCGGTACAACCTCTCTATGTAAAACAGGCAATATCAAAACAACCACAACTTTCGCATACGAGCTCCGAATTCGACAAAACCAAGTTTGTTGGAAAGCTAACAACATGGGCTAACACAATATTGATAGAAATATCAAGAATAAGAAAATGAGAAAAGTCCCAAAGGAAAATGGTGAGAACCCTTCCTCGGAAAAGGCCGGTAAAACCTCCAACACCGAAAACATCATAGAAGACGCATGTGCACTCCGTTTTCGATGAACTCAAGCTTGTAATCAAGATGACCATAAGCTCTAAGACTCAAAAAGAGAACCAAACAAGAACCAAGAAACATGATGCAAGGATGCAAGGGTTTGAGCTCTCTACTAACGATACGATCAAGCTACCAACTTGAGATACCCCCTTGATAGTACGGCAAACAATCATATAACCCGGTCTCCCTACTACCACCATGAGACCGGTAAAATAGAAAACCTATCAAGGGCAAACCTTTTCCTTGCACATGGTCCACTTGATCTAGATGATGACGATCTTGACTCCCTCAAGATGGACCACCTTTCTTGATTGCGTTGGCTCGATGAAGACTAGATGATTGCTCCCCCATAGTCCACTATGGGTGAGCCACTCTTCGGCTCATCTTCACAAGTCCATTGACACCACAATGGATGGCAAGATTCAAGCACTTGATCTCTTCGTGATGCTCCACTTGAACTTGCACACGGCAATCTTGATGACGATCACCACTTGATGTCATCCTTTCCATGGGTTGTATGATATCTTCCTCTTGATGCAAGCCCATGGATACGTACCTAACGCCACATAGAACTCTCACATAGACCATGGGTTAGTACACAAAGTGCAATGGACAAAGCTTACCATACCATGGGATCACTTGATCCCTCTCGGTACATCTTCTACGCTTTGTGAGTTGATCAACTTGATTCACTATTGACTTAGTCTTGATCAACCTTAAATCTTTGCAACTCTCTTCATTTGGATGATGTATTGAAGGTAAACATGAATGATCACACAACCTTCTTCTTCAAGACATGCTTGCAATAAGCTCAACACTCGCATGACCAATCTTTGGATAATTCCTTAATAGCACCTTGGTCAACTCATAAACTCCTTGAAACCAACACATGGACTTCAAGAAAATCCTATGGACAAATCCTTCAAATATAACTCAAGACAACCATTAGTCCATAGAGATTGTCATCAATTACCAAAACCAAACATGGGGGCACTGCATGTTCTTTCACTTTATTATCTTGCAAACCTATCCTATCACACCTACAAATTCCTTCTAGTTTCATACTTGTTCTAGGTAAAGCGAACGTCAAGCGTGCGTAGAGTTGTATCGGTGGTCGATAGAACTTGAGGGAATATTTGTTCTACCTTTAGCTCCTCATTGGGTTCGACACTCTTACTTATCGAAAGAGGCTACAATTGATCCCCTATACTTGTGGGTTATCATAAATCCTAATCTTGATCTATGCCAACTCAACAAACACCTTCGGATATACCTATAGAGCATCTTTATAATCACCCAGTTATGTTGTGACGTTTGATAGCACACAAGGTATTCCTTCAGTATCCGGGACTTGCATAATCTCATAGTCGAAGGAATATGTATTTACCATGAAGAAAGCAATATCAATAAAACTGAACGATCATAGTGCTAAGCTAACGGATGGGTCTTGACCATCACATCATTCTCCTAATGATGTGATCCCATTATCAAATGACAACTCATGTCCATGGTTAGGAAACCTTAACCATCCTTGATCAACGAGCTAGTCAAGTAGAGGCTTACTAGGGACATAGCGTTTGTCTGTGTATTCACACATGTATTAAAATTTTCGATCAATACAATTCTAGCATGAATAATAAACATTTATCATGAACAAGGAAATATAAAATAACAACTTTTTTATTGCCTCTAGGGCATATTTTTTCATGTTGATTGTTCCATGTTGTTATATTATCATTCTTCGATGCTTTATATTCATTTTATAGCAACTTTATATCATTTTTTGCGACTAACCTATTGACATAGTGCCAGTGCCAGTTGTTCCTTTTTTGCTTGTTTTTACTTCCCAGAATATCCATGTCAAACGGAGTCCAAATGCAGCAAAACTTTTTGGACATTTTTTTCAGCCCAAAAGACAACTTGGGAGTCAAGGAAATACAGGAGGGGGCCTATGGAGCCTACAAGGCACTAGGGCACGCTAGAGGCCCCTGGCCGCCCTAGTGGGTAGCGGGGGCTCACATGTGTCATCTCCACCGCCTCTCAGCTCTATAAATACCCAAATATTCCAGAAACTCTAGGGGAGTCGATGAAACACAATTCCAGCCACCGCAAGTTCCAGAACCACGAGATCCAATCTAGAGCCTGATGACCCACAAGTGTAGGGGATCTATCGTAGTCCTTTCGATAAGTAAGAGTGTCGAACCCAACGAGGAGCAGAAGGAAATGACAAGCGGTTTTCAGTAAGGTTTTCTCTGCAAGCACTGAAATTGTAGGTAACAGATAGTTTTGTGATAAGATAAATTGTAACGAGTAACAAGCAACGAAAGTAAATAAAGTGCAGCAAGGTGGCCCAATCCTTTTTGTAGAAAAGGACAAGCCTAGATAATTTCTTATAATGAGAAAATAGCTCCCGGGGACACATGGGAATTATCGTCAAGCTAGTTTCATCACACTCATATGATTCGCGTACGGTACTTTGATAATTTGATATGTGGTTGGACCGGTGCTTGGGTACTGCCCTTACTTGGACAAGCATCCCACTTATGATTAACCCCTATTGCAAGAATCCTCAACTACAAAAGAAGTATTAAGGTAAACCTAACCACAATACTAAACATATGGATCCAAATCAGCCCCTTACGAAGCAACGCATAAACTAGGGTCTAAGCTTCTGTCACTCTAGCAACCCATCATATACTTATTACTTCCCAATGCCTTCCTCTAGGCCCAAATAATGGTGAAGTTTCATGTAGTCGATGTTCACATAACACCACTAGAGGAGAGACAACATACATCTCATCAAAATAACGAACGAATACTAAATTCACATGACTACTAATAGCAAGACTTCACCCATGTCCTCAGGAACAAATGTAACTACTCACAAAGCATACTCATGTTCATAATCAGAGGAGTAATAATATGCATTAAGGATCTGAACATATGATCTTCCACCAAGTAAACCAATTAGCATCAACTACAAGGAGTAATCAACACTACTAGCAACCCACATGTACCAATTTGTGGTTTTGATACAAGATTGGATACAAGAGATGAACTAGGGTTTTGAGAGGAGATGGTGATGGTTAAGATGTTGATGGAGATTGACCCCCTCCCGATGAGAGGATCGTTGGTGATGACGATGGTGATGATTTCCCCCTCCCGGAGGGAAGTTTCCTCGGCAGAACAGCTCTGCCGGAGCTCTAGATCGGTTCCGCCAAGGTTCCGCCTTGTGGCGGCGGAGTTTCGTCCCGTAAGCTTGCCTTTGATTTTTTTTTCTAGGGTAAAAGCCTTCATATAGCAGAAGATGGGCACCGGAGGGCCACCATGGGGCCCAGGAGATAGGGGGCGCGCCCAGTAGGGGTGGGCGCGCCCCCCACCCTCCTGGCCAGGGTGTGTGCCCCCTCTTGTGCTTTCTTCGCTCAATAATTCTTATTAATTCCAAAACTAACTTCCGTGGAGTTGCGGGACTTTTGGAGCTGTGTAGAATAGGTTTCCAATATTTGCTCCTTTTCCAGCCAGAATTCCAGCTACCGGCATTCCCCCTCTTCATGGTAAACCTTGTAAAATAAGAGAGAATAGCCATAAGTAATAACAGCCCATAATGCAATAAATATTGATATAAAAGCATGATGCAAAATGGACGTATCAACTCCCCCAAGCTTAGACCTCGCTTGTCCTCAAGCGGAAGCCGAAATAGAAAAATATGTCCACATGTTTAGAGATAGAGGTGTCGATAAAAATAAAATACGGACATGAGGGCATCATGATCATTCTTATAACAGCAACATAAATAGATCTTATCATATGATTTCTTTTGCTCAAGTAACAATCTATTCATAATGTCAAGTATGAAACATAAACTTCATTGGGAACTAACAAACTATAATCTCAGTCATTGAAGCAATTGCAATTTATCATAACGTCAGAAAGAGTCAAGAATAGAGCTTTTCAGCAAGTCCACAAACTCAACTATCATATAGTCTTCTACAATTGCTAACATCACGCAATACTTATGGTTATGAAGTTTTAATCAGACACTGAGAAAGATAGGGGCTTATAATGTTGCCTCCCAACGTTTTACCTCAAGGGTAATGTCAACAATAATAGTTCATGCTAACGAACATTCGATTGGATATATGTATCAGGATCTTTCCAACATGAGGTGCTTGCCAAAGGATAAAATGAAAAAGGGAAAGGTGAAGATCACCTTGACTCTTGCATAAAGTAAAAGACATAAAGTAAAAGATATGCCCTACGCAGAGGGAAGCAGAGGTTGTCATGCGCTTTTAGGGTTGGATACACAAAATCTTAATACAAAAGAACGTCACTTTATATTGCCACTTGTATATGGACCTTTATTATGCAGTTCGTCACTTTTATTGCTTCCATAACAAGATCGTATAAAGCTTATTTTCTCCGCACTAATAAGTCATGCATATTTAGAGAGCATTTTTTATTGCTTGCACCGATGACAACTTACTTGAAGGATCTTACTCAATCCATAGGTAGATATGGTGGACTCTCATGGCAAAACTGGGTTTAAGGATATTTTGAAGCACAGGTAGTATCTCTACTTGGTGCTAGGAATTTTTGGCTAGCATGAGGGGGAAAGGCAAGCTCAATATGTTTGGAAGGTCAATGACAATATACTTTAACTGAGATGTGAGGAAACATAAACCATTATGTTGTCGTCCTTGTCTCACATCAACTCTTTAGCATGTCATACTTTAATGAGTGCTCACAATCATAAAAGATGTCCAAGATAGTGTATTTATATGTGAAAACCTCTCTTTCTTTATTACTTCCTATTAATTGCAACGATGACCAAAAATATGCTTGTCAACTCTCAACAATTTTTAAGCCTCATACTTTCTATGTATGAAGTCATTACTATCCACAAGATCAATATGAACTCTTTTATCCTTCTATATTCTTTCTATTTTTCTCAAGATCATAGCAACATAGCAAAGCCCTTTGACTCAACACTAATCTTTATTATAGATAGCTCACGGACTCGATTATATAGGGAAAGCAAAACTCAAAACTAATTTGTATCAAAACTTCAATCTACTAGATCAAGATATTACTAAAGGATTCGACCTAAGTAAAGCGGTAAAGATAGAAGTGTGATGGTGATACGATACTGGGGCACCTCCCCCAAGCTTGGCAGTTGCCAAGGGGAGTGCCCATACCCATGTGATTATGTCCTCGGAGTGGTGAAGTAGGAGTTGTTGATGATGTAGGCTTGTCATCCATCTTCCAAGGAATAGGCTCACCATCATAGAAGGATGATCGAGTCTCCGAGATCCTCAAATCTGCAGCCAAACTCATCCTCTTGAATCTATATTCATACTCACAGTTTTGGTTTTGCAGGTCATAGATCTGGGCTTGGAGGTGCTTGAGTTTCTCTTGAAGCTTGAAGATGGACTCCCCAATGACCTTGGCATCTAGCTTGTGGTTGTTGCTAAACTCCGTGATCATCATCTGGTTGGCATTGAGTCCATGCTCCATCATCCCTTGGCACTTGAAAACTTGTTGCTCCATGGCTTCGAGCTTTGTCTCCATGCTTCCGGTACGCCTTGGTCCCTCCACATCACGGATGTGCAGCACCCCCTCACTCATCTCAATGGTTTGAGGGTGTTGCAGCACCTCCGCGAGATAGGGGTTGATAACCCTATCAAAAAACTTGTCCTTGGGAGTGCTTGGAGACGTCATGGTGCTCTAGATCTATCAGAAAAACAGCTCGAAACGAAAACAGAGGATATTTGCGTGATACGGTGGTCAAAACCTTCGGGAGATTATATAATGAATTTTTACCGACCAAAATACGTAACATGCAAGAAAATGGAGTCCGGGAGGCACACGAGGTGGCCACGAGACAGGGGGCGCGCCCAGGAAGGGTGGGCGCGCCCTCCACCCTCGTGGAGGCCTCGTGTACTTCCCGGACTACTTCTTTCTTCCCAAAATTCTTAAATATTCCAAAACGGATAAAAAATTGCCATTAGAATTGTTTTGGAGTCGGTTTAGTTACCGTACCACATACCTATTCCTTTTCGGAGTCTGAAACATTCTGGAAAGTGTCCCTTATGTATTCCTCCGGGGTTATGGTTTCAATAATATTAGTTTCAACATTTACCTGAGATATAATGTTTGATTCTTTGATCGTTCACCACCCTCGGACTTGTGCCTTCGAAGTTGTTGATTTTTATGGCACCAGAACGATAGACCTACTCGATGACGTAAGGACCTTCCCATTTAGAGAGAAGTTTTCCTGCAAAAAATCTTAAACGAGAGTTGAATAATAACACATAATCACCTACGTTAAACTCACGCTTTTGTATCCTTCTGTCATGCCAGCGTTTGACTTTTTCTTTGAATAGCTTGGCATTCTCATAGGCTTGGGTTCTCCATTCATCAAGTGAGCTAATATCAAATAACCTCTTCTCATTGGCAAGTTTGAAGTCATAGTTGAGATCTTTAATAGCCCAATATGCTTTATGTTCAAGTTCAAGAGGTAAGTGACATGCTTTTCCATAAACCATCTTATACGGAGACATACCCATAGGATTTTTATATGCAGTTCTATAGGCCCATAATGCATCGTCAAGTTTTTTCGACCAGCTCTTTCTAGATCTATTGACAGTCTTTTGCAAAATTAGGTTAAGCTCTCTATTGCTCAACTCTACTTGACCACTAGACTGCGGGTGATAAGGAGATGTGGTTCTATGATTAACATCATACTTAGCAAGCATCTTACGGAAAGCACCATGAATAAAATGTGAACCACCATCAGTCATAAGATATCTAGGGACTCCAAACCTCGGAAAAATAACTTCTTTAAGCATCTTAATAGAGGTGTTATGATCAACACTACTAGTTGGAATAGCTTCTACCCACTTAGTAACGTAATCAACAGCAACTAAAATATGTGTGTAACCATTAGAGGAAGGAAAAGGTCCCATATAATCAAAGCCCCAAACATCAAACGGTTCAATAGCAAGAGAATAATTCATAGGCATTTCTTGACGCCTACTAATATTACCAATTTTTTGACATTCATCACAAGACAAGACAAACTTATGAGCATCTTTGAAGAGAGTAGGCCAATAAAAACCGGATTGCAATACCTTATGTGCAGTTCTATCTCCGGCGTGGTGTCCTCCATATGATTCAGAGTGACACTTGCGTAGGATCTATTCCTGTTCATGCTCAGGTACACAACGTCTAATAACACCATCTACTCCTTCTTTATAAAGGTGTGGGTCATCCCAGAAGTAATGTCTTAAATCATAAAAGAACTTTTTCTTTTGTTGGTATGTGAAACTAGGTGGTATAAATTTAGCAACAATGTAATTAGCATAATCAGCATACCAAGGAGCAGTACGAGAAGCATTAATGACCGCTAATTGTTCATCAGGAAAGCTATCATCAATAGGTAGTAGGTCATCAAGAACATTCTCTAACCTAGACAAGTTGTCTACAACGGGGTTCTTAGCTCCCTTTCTAATATGCAAATCAAATTCTTGGAGTAAGAGAACCCATCTAATAACTCTAGGCTTACATCTTTCTTTTCCATAAGATATTTAATAGCAGCATGATCAGTGTGAATAGTAACTTTGGAATCAACAATATAAGGTCTAAACTTATCACAAGCAAACACAACTGCTAAGAATTCTTTTTCAATAGTAGCATAATTTCTCTGGGTAGTATCAAGAGTCTTACTAGCATACTGGATAACATTCAATTTCTTATCGACTCTCTGCCCTAGAACAACACCTACCGCATAATCACTAGCATCACACACAATTTCAAAGGGTAAATTCCAATCAGGTGGCTGAACAATAGGTGCAGTAATCAAAGCTTTCTTAAGTATTTCAAATGCTTCTACACAATCATCATCAAAGAGAAAAGGAATATCTTTTTGCAATAAATTAGTCAGAGGCCTAGAGATTTTAGAAAAGTCCTTAATGAACCTCCTATAAAAACCGACATGACCAAGGAAACTTCTTCTACCTTTAATGTCCTTGGGACATGGCATCTTTTTAATAGCATCAACTTCAGCTTTGTCAACTTCAATACCTCTTTCAGAAATTTTATGCCCCAAGACAATGCCTTCATTAACCATAAAGTGGCACTTTTCCCAATTCAACACGAGACTAGTGTCTTCACATCTCTGCAAAACTCGATCAAGGTTGCTCAAGCAATCATCAAAAGAGGATCCATAAACGGAGAAATCATTCATGAATACCTCACAAATCTTTTCACAAAAGTCAGAGAATATAGCCATCATGCATCTTTGAAAGGTAGCAGGTGCATTACATAAACCAAAAGGCATATGTCTATAAGCAAAAGTACCGAAAGGGAAAGTAAAAGTAGTTTTTGATTGATACTTTGCTGACACAGGTATTTGAGAGAAACTAGAATAACCATCTAGAAAGCAGAAATGTGTATGTTTGGATAGTCTTTCTAGCATTTGATCAATAAAAGGTAAAGGGTAATGATCTTTCTTAGTAGCTTTATTTAATTTAGGGAAATCAATTACCATCCTATAACCTGTAATAATTATTTGCGGAATCAATTCATCTTTATCAGTAGGAACAACAGTAATACCTCCCTTTTTAGGGACACAATGGACAGGGCTTACCCATTCACTATCAGCAACGGGATAAATTATACCTGCCTCAAGGAGCTTTAGTATCTCCTTTCTTACCACTTCTTTCATCTTAGGGTTTAATCTTCGTTGAGGATCTCTAACTCTTTGTCATCTTTCTCCACTTTAATTTTGTGTTGGCATAGAGTGGGACTGATGCCCTTAAGATCATCCAGTGTATATCCGATAGCAGCGCAGTGCTTCTTCAGAGTTTTCAATAATCTTTCTTCTTCTTGCTCTGAAAGGTTAGCACTAATAATAACATGATATATTTTCTTTTCATCAAGATAAGCATACTTAAGATTATTAGGTAATGGTTTGAGTTCAAACACGGGATCACCCTTGGGTGGAGCGGGATCCCCTAGAATTTCAACGGGTAGGTTGTGTTTCAGAATAGGTTCCTGTTGAAGGAACACTTTATCTATTTCACTTCTTTCATTCATAAACATATCATTTTCATGGTCTACCAAATATTGTTCTAACGGGTCAGTAGGAGGCACGACAATAGAAGCAAGACCAATAATTTCATCCTTACCAGGCAATTCTTTATCACGGGGTTGTCTACGAAATTTAGCAAAATTAAAATCATGAGCCATATCATCCAAGCCAATCGTGAGCCATATCATCCAAGCCATATCATCAAGAGTCTTGATGACCCACAAGTGTAGGGGATCTATCGTAGTCCTTTCGATAAGTAAGAGTGTCGAACCCAACGAGGAGCAGAAGGAAATGACAAGCGGTTTTCAGTAAGGTTTTCTCTACAAGCACTGAAATTGTAGGTAACAGATAGTTTTGTGATAAGATAAATTGTAACGAGTAACAAGCAACAAAAGTAAATAAAGTGCAGAAAGGTGGCCCAATCCTTTTTGTAGCAAAGTACAAGCCTGGACAATTTCTTATAATGAGAAAAGAGCTCCCGAGGACACATGGGAATTATCGTCAAGCTAGTTTCATCATGCTCATATGATTCACATTCCGTACTTTGATAATTTGATATGTGGGTGGACCGGTGCTTGGGTACTACCCTTACTTGGACAAGCATCCCACTTATGATTAACCCCTATTGCAAGCATCCGCAACTACAAAAGAAGTATTAAGGTAAACCTAACCACAACATTAAAAATATGATTCCAAATCAGCCCCTTACGAAGCAACGCATAAACTAGGGTTTAAGCTTCTGTCACTCTAGCAACCCATCATCTGCTTATTACTTCCCAATGCCTTCCTCTAGGCCCAAATAATGGTGAAGTGTCATGTAGTCGACGTTCACATAACACCACTAGAGGAGAGACAACATACATCCCATCAAAATATCGAACGAATACCAAATTCACATGACTACTAATAGCAAGACTTCACCCATGTCCTCAGGAACAAACGTATCTACTCACAAAGCATACTCATGTTCATAATCAGAGGAGTAATAATATGCATTAAGGATCTAAACATATGATCTTCCACCAAGTAAACAAATTAGCATCAACTACAAGGAGTAATCAACACTACTAGCAACCCACATGTACCAATTTGTGGTTTTGATACAAGATTGGATACAAGAGATGAACTAGGGGTTTGAGAGGAGATGGTGTCGGTGAAGATGTTGATGGAGATTGACCCCCTCCCGATGAGAGGATCGTTAGTGATGATGATGGTGATGATTTCCCCCTCCCAGAGGGAAGTTTCCTCGATAGAACAGCTCTATCGGAGCTCTAGATTGGTTCTGCCAAGGTTCCACCTCGTGGCGGTGGAGTTTCGTCCCGTAAGCTTGCCTTTGATTTTTTTTCCAGGGTAAAAGCCTTCATATAATAGAAGATGGGCACCGGAGGGCCACCAGGGGGCCCAGGAGACAGGGGCGCGCCTAGTAGGGGTGGGCATGCCCCCACCCTCCTGGCCAGGGTGTGGGCCCCCTCTTGTGCTTTCTTCGCTCAATAATTCTTATTAATTCCAAAACTGACTTCCTGGACTTGCGGGACTTTTGGAGCTGTGCAGAATAGGTTTCCAATATTTTATCCTTTTCTAGCCAGAATTCCAGCTGCCGGCATTCCCCCTCTTCATGGTAAACCTTGTAAAATAAGAGAGAATAGCCCTAAGTATTGAGATATAATGTGTAATAACAGCCCATAATGCAATAAATATTGATATAAAAGCATGATGCAAAATGGACGTATCAGAGCCCTATTCCGGCACCTTGCCGGGGGGGGAAACGATCACGGAGGGGTTCATCATCCTCATTGGTGCTCCTCTAATGATGTGTGAGTAGTTTACTACAGACCTACGAGTCCGTAGGCAGTAGCTAGATGGCTTCTTCCACTACAAAAAAATACACTTCCGTGATGATACGTGTTTGTCACAGTAGGTCGAGTTTTTTGTCATGCATGTACATCCATGATGATTTTATGACAGAATCAAGATAGTCATACCTGTGTTGTCGTACAAGTGTTCCATGACATTACCAAAATTATCATCACGGAAATGTCCACTTCCATGACGATAAATCGCGCGTCACAGAAGTGCTTTCATCAAGGGTGACCGACACGTGGCATCCATCGTAATGGAACGCCGTTAAGCTATCGGGTCGGATTTTGGATCCGATAACCCATTAACAGCCACAACCAATGGGAAATTTACACGTGTAAAATTCTGATTGGCCGAAGGGAACACCTGTTAGCTCGTCAGTGGGCCAGATGTCGCCCGTCCATTGGAGGAGACATGCCTATGGTACGTCGACACGTGGTTGGGCCCAACTGAGCCCATATAGGTTAAAAAGGCCGGCCCAGTCAAAGGCCCGTAGAACTTAATCACGTACTAGTGGGCCAGCCCAATAACGGCCTACTTAATAAAGGCCCATTTACAGCCCGAAACCAGATCTGGCCCGTTAATTGTTCCCCCAATATTTGGGCCCATTTACGGCCCGAAGCCAGATCTGGCCTGTTAATTGTTTGCCCAATATTTGGGCCCATTTGCGGCCCAAAGCCAGATCTGGCCCGTTAATTGTTCGCCAAATATTCGGGCCCAACTATAGCCCAGTAACTTTCGGCCTGTTAGAGGCCTGATGTAGACATGGGCCCATTTCAGCCCGGTGTGACTTTCGGCCTGGGAATGGCCTGTGCTGCCCATGGGCCATATATGGTCCAACGGGACATCGGGCCCACTAACGGCCCGTGCTAAAGGTGGCAACGATTAAGCCCAATGTGACTTTGGGCCTGTTAAAGGCATGTCGCATAATTCGGCCTGTTGATGCCTGTACTAAGCTTTCGGCCTCTTAAAGGCCCATGATATCAGTGGGCCAACTAAGGCCCGAGATATGTTTCGGCCTGGTAACGGCTCGTGAGCTAACTGGGCCCATAACGGCCCGGTCTACATTTCGGCCTGCTGAAAGCCCGTTAACAACTAGTGAAAATTGAGGCCCAACATGCATTTTGGCCTGCTAAAGGCCCATGGTTTCATCTCGGCCATAACAGGCCAGTACAATATTCAGCCTGTTAATGGCCCAACGCTACCTGGGCCAAACTAAGCGCTGGGTCGACAAAAGGCCCAACTAAAATATAGGCCGGTATAAGTTTGGGCCTGGCGCAATGTGTGAAGGCCCCAATCATTCGGGCCCAAGAAAGACACAGGCCGGCCCAATTGTGGCCCGCTAAAAACCTGGCCCATTAGAGTCGAATGTTTCGGCCCGGTCGACTACATCTGATTTTTTTTCAGATAGCAAATGATGGCAGTAACTAGTAGGAATTAAGAACAAACCTACTCTATACAACAAAGAAATTACGGCATAGTAACTAAGAATAAACCTACACTATACAATAAAGGATTTAAGGTATATTACATCCACTGGGCATCGAAGTTCGCCACCAGTGATCATAAAGTGCAACGAAGAAGCAGATTACAAAAACTGGGCACCATTGCAGCGTAACAAAATAATACTGAACCGAGACCACTTCCAAGACAGTTCAAGAAAGGTTAGCCTTGCGGGGGAACTGTTGCGCAAGCTGCTGAGCAAGGCTGTGAGACCGGCCTAGCATGTCGGTCATAGCTTCCAGGTGTAGCTGTTTAGCGATGAGGTTCTCATTGGTGTTCTCCGCAATCTTTCTTAGAGATAGGACTTCAAGTCGAAGTTGAGTTGCAGAATGCCTTTCTGCTAGAACTTGGGACTGAAGAAGTCGAAATGATTCAGACAACGAATTCTGTGAGCTTGTCTGACTGTTAGTCTCAAGTAACTTTAACACTGCATCAAGACAAGACTTTGGGGTTGTCTCACTATCTTCAAGATGTTTTGCCTTCTTTGCTGCAATATATGTTGGGTTTGTCTCATAGCCTTCAGCAGACTTGTGCATGCCATCAGGCATATCACCCTGAAACAAAGCAGAGAGATGACAGGTTTTGCAGGTGTATAAACAAAGATGATAATTGTTCTGTCAATTCTATCCAATTTCAAATTAGAAAATAAAGAGTAAGTTCAAAATATCAATAGCATAATTTGGCATTGTTCAAATGCGGGGAGCTTCACCACACTACTGGATTACCATGTCAACATAACAAGCATAGATGAAGGGCAAAGAAAATCATTGTATCTATTTTGGATAATGTGCATGGCATGTTGTTTATATCATCAGCCACATCAGTAAGATAAAACAGGAGATGACAAGGTGCAAACGTGGGCTGCTTCACCACACACTGGATTATAGATCCACAAAACCAAGCATACATATAGGGAGTATTAAGTAATGTGCATGGTATGAATAAGAAATTTGGTTTTACAAGTAAAACTTAGAACTTACGGTTCTTACGAACATGCATTTTGGTAGAAACAGCAAACTAAACAGCAGTAAACGATAGGGAGTATGAGCAAATTAAACGGCAGTTGAGGATAAAGGCTTTAGAAGGACTGACTTACATTGACAGTTAACACCGGCTTTATAATGCCCTTCTCCATGTCAAAGGAAGGATAACTCAAGAATTTCAGCACATAATCTTCTTCATAAGCATTGCCTGTACTCTACATTTTGTAGAGAGTAATTATAGATATGATAATACTGGAAGGGATAGAGGATAATGAAGATAAGATGCAGATTGATGCTACATAATCAACTACCAATCCCTGGAAGTACAAGCATTACAGGACAAAATGTACTGACAAGAGCAATGGGCTACACTTCTGCACTGGCATTGTCTGTGTATTCTACTTGTTGGTAACATTAAATATAGATCTGATCTTTTTTAGTAAATGGTGGGTGAGGGAGATAAGATGCAGAATGCTACAAAATGAACCAATCCCTCTTCCCATATTACAAGCGTGTTTTGAACACTGTTGTACTGTACAAAATGTTCTTATATTATGGGATGGAGGGAGTAGCTGTTAATGTAAGTACAGTGATAGACCACGTTCAGTCCTTACAAGAGGACTGCAGAGCTAAACCTCTTCAAAAGCATTGGGTTGATTCTAAATTTGTGTAAGAGTCCATACGGATCTTATAATGTCCACCAAATGGATGATTACGAGGCTAACATGTGCAGTGATGCTACATAATCAAACAGCTATGAAAGTAAGTATGGTCATACAGGGCAAGAGGTACTCACAAGAGCAATGCAGTGTGCAGTATAGTTGCGAGATTATGTGGTCCCTTGAGAACGAATGTTCTTATGCTAACAGTTTTCGTACAAGTGAGACATTAAGGCAAATGCAGAAATGTAGTTCAAATTTTGATGTGATATCATAGACAGTACCTTACGCTGCAGCCGAGACCAATGTGTAACAAGATTATTCCAGTCACCGTCGGATAAATGTAGCACCGAAGACTTTATAGAAATTTCGTTCAGAGGCTTGCCATTGAAGTGCGCTTGCCTCGGGTAGGAACGATACTTCATCAACGAGCTTGAAAAGTGCAACCAACTCTTGCTCGTCATCACAATCCAGTTTGCTCCTCGCCTATTTAAAAGAATGAAATCTTGTGTCTTCTGTCAGCAGAAACATATGCAGTAATGACCATGAATAACATTAGTACATTACTTACGCGTAAGTTGCGGAGGAAGACTAGAAATTGTTCTGTGTCTGCGGTATAATCTTTCCATGAAGGAAAGATGCGCACAAAGTTCCTGACAACAACATAAGCTTCGTCTTCTAAACTGGGAAGAAATGGAACAGGGGTCCTATTTGCTGCAATTGGGGCTCTCTCTGGTTCGAAAAGGGATTTGGCAACTGGATTTGGTGTACTCTTTGCTGGAATGGGGGTTTTGCAACGTACAGCTGGTGCTATGTCAACTGGCATAATCATACTGTTTGCTGCAGTTGGGGTCTGCTGAGTTGGGGCATCAGAAATGACCAGTGTAGTAGGGCTAGAGTCTGCAAGAGTTGGGGTATCTTGTGGGTCAGGTGATATTGCAACTACACCTAATGGGCTATTTGATTTATCAGGTGCCACTACCTTTTCCAAATACTTTGCTTTTTTCTCCTCCACGATCAGCAATCGCCCTCTTCCTTTTGAACATCTGATACACAAGAACAACATTTGAATGGATAAATATGGTATGATGACAGATGGAATATGTACTGAAAATGGATAGGCAGGGCGTATTCACATACACGATGTGTAAACTAAGCTAATGGCAGTTCAACAAAGTAGAAGCAATGCAAAGCATCAGTTGCAAGATATATGCGAGCAATGTAACCTTGGAAAGTTAGAGCAAGTACCTTGATGGGTGAATAAGATAGGGCATCTTCCTCTGACTCCTCCACTAGGGAGCTACATTGACTTAGGTCTCCCTCTAGCTCAGAATCACTGTTAGGATCATATTCTGAGCATGAATCTGTAGGTGGAGAGCGTTTGCATTGCATTGCATCCAGACTTGATTTCAGTCCCTTAATGCCAAGTTTGACAGCCATGGCATTGTTCTGTTTTATTCTTTTCATGCACGCAAGCTCATAATCATTATGATACTATTCAGAATCTGAGATTCATGAAAACATAAAAAGTAGTCAGATTATATATGGAATGCATTGCGGAATCAACTCGGAGAGTGTCTCCCTATAAACCCCTGCATATGCAAAGTTCACCTCCCCAACTGTGCTGACCAGACCACACACAGAAATACAAACCCCTTATGTCTCTATAACAGGCAGGAACACATTTCAAAACTGAAGTAGGAACATTAGAATCATATGAAATTCGTATTTGAACAAATAAACTAAGCAATTATGAGTGGCGTAATGTTTAGCTTCAAGGGTGGAGTGCTAGTAGTGCGACACAAAGCAAGTAGGCAAATTGTATTCCATGTAAAAGATCGAAACCTATGTAAAAGCTGACACTTTCTTTCTATACAATGCGGTGTTCGTTACCCACACATGATGGAAGAGATCACATAGAGAAATACTATTCACTCATGTCTACGGTTCCAGTATTTAGAAACAGGGTGGTCCACCCTAAAAGAGTATTGACAACAAATATGACAAGGCAAGCATAGATGTACTGAATCAATCATTTACTTGTGAGCTTATTAGGACAAGTATGCAGAATTGTAACTGCAGTAAGAGACCGTCCAAAATCTGAATGAAGAAGTTTGTCTAGCACTTATTGTTTGCAACTAATTGACGTGAATAATTGGATACTATATCGAATGAGTAAGAAAGACAAGTAAAATTGTCAACAAACCTGGCTTGCAGTAGTAATCTGGGTCAATGTCACTACGACCAACAATCCAAAATGACTAGTTTCTGTTCCGAGGGCCGGAATTTTGAGTAATGAATCCTAATGACAGTCCTGCCTAATGAGTAATGAATCAATTAGAAAATGGGTCATGAGGAGTGGCTGCTGAGTGATCAGGACGTATCTCAGGATAAATCGGGTTGGCTTGGTGGGTGCTGCTGAACGGACTGGGAAGGTAGGCACGGCGGCGCGCCCGGGCAGCGGTGATGCTGTTGGGCGAGCGGCTCCTGGCCTCCTGTTAGTCTGGTGTCTCCTCCTAGAGTCATGTCGTCCGGGGATGGAAAGTCACCGACGAGGCAGGTGGCTGGGGGCAAGTAGAGATCGGAAGCGCACAGCAGAACAGAGGGGCATCGGGGCCTGGGACGACCCAAAATCCCAGGGTGGGCCGACCCACCGTGGGCACCCTGTAGAGATACACACCCGAGGCGGCGAACATGCCATTTTCGAAACTCTAAGCATATTTTTTATGACACGAAGCACGTATTATGATCGTATAGTGATCATAAAAGGGGGAAACTCTAAGCATATTTTTTTAGCAAAAGAGGGTTTCCCCTCCGATTTCTATTAAAGAAACCACCACGGAACCAACATGATCAATTAAACCCTAAGCATGATCAATTAAACCGTATTATGGCTGTGCCATGGCAGATTTGAAGCTGCAAACCGGAGAAATGATATTTAGCATCCATTGTTTGCTTCGAACTAAGAACTAAATTCTAAGAGCTGAAAAGAAAGTAGAGTAACCAAGTTAAGATCTATTTTCTGGTTGAGATCAAAAAGTTGAGGAGATATGAAGTACCACCTCTCTTGCGGCGCCGTGTAGGCATCGCGGGTGCGATGGCTGTCGGTGGCGTTGAAGCAGATCTGCGATGGTAGATGGGTGCATCGGGGGATAAGTCCTGTTGCGGTGGAAGAGAAGGTCGTGTGAGCGGCCCCGGCAAAGAGGACGACGGCGCCGATGAAGCAAGAGGACATGATGCAAGGCTATTGGTCTGTCGCCATGGATGAGAAACGTCCATCTCTAGCAGTGGACGATGCGGTCTTGGTAGGCGCTCCGGCATGGTGGAGGACGGTGGCTATGGATGTGGTGGAGGACGGAGGCGATGGATGGGGTGGCGGACGGAGGCTGCTGTGGAGATGGGGTGTTCTAGCGCGGACGGTGTATGAATGGGAAAATGGAGGGAGAGGTACGGGGAACCATGTTTTTGGGACGCGCCTATCTGAAATATGGGAAAGTTATGAACTTAGCCCCCGTTTAAAAATTGGACGTCTCGTCGGTTGGGGATAGGACGGTAATCTCACATCTCGCCAATATTTGCCCAGAGCGATTTCGGGCGAGGAGAGGGTGGTTGGCGCCCATGGTTGGCGCCCATGGTTGGCTCCCATGGTGTATGAACGGGGCTGACAGGTAGGGCGGTTGTGTCACGTCTGAGTGAAGTTACAAACCTGTCCCTATTGAAAATATTTGCCTACATCGATTTCGGCCGAGTCGAGTTTGTTTTGCCGCCCACCGTGTATGAATGGGGAATGGAGGGAGAAACAGAGGTCTTTCGGACGAGCTTGAATCAAATGTGTTTTGCCGCCCATGTTTGACGCCCACCGTGTCGGAATGGGCTCAGAGGCGGTCGTGTCACGTCTAATTGAAGTTACTAACCTACCCCTATTTAGAGCAGTGGAAATCGGGCCGATGGATTGTCCATGTAATGGGTAGACAGTAATTTCCATCTCCCAAACACTTGGCTTCGGGCAGCCGACGTGGGAGTGGACATTTTGCTGCTTCTTTCGAATTTTGGGACAATAAGCATCCATGTTTACCCTGGCAACTAAATTCGAATCCACTTTGTATTCCTATATGAATCTTTACAAATCATTCTATGTGTTTTTATATATCTTCAAAAGGACGACAAAGATGTATTCCACTGTCATATGTGAATATGGTTTACAAATGCCGATACTCAAATTCAGAAACTAGAATCCAGTTTAAGGTGAATTCGAATATTTGGAACACTTCATGTCCAACTCAAATGTCACACGCAGCATCATGTGTACTCCCATTTAGATATGTACACAAGCGATGTATCAAGATTCAAATACCAAGTCAATCAACCAAGAATGTACAGAACTAACAGACATATAAACACTTATAGAGTATATGGATCACTAATATCAACTAACGTACATAAGCCAGGCCGCTGTACTTTTTTTTGGCTAAAACAACATCCTTTTTTTAGCCAGCATCTTGGCCCTTTCCGATGCGTGCCACTTATGGTCCATCTATACTACTACTATTGCTGAATGCACATTCAGCCCGATTGGCATATTTGTAGGTCTGGCACAGCAATCCAAATGAAATGTCTCCGAGTCTTATCAATTAATACAAACTTGTGCTCAAATAAAATTACAAACCAAAAAACAAAAAAACAATTATTACATGATCTCTAAAACAAATGGTTTGATTGATTACATGAACACACAACACAAAAGTTATTCAACTATGGAAAGAACATTTCACCTATGATTTACCAAGTAGGAATTTAATTTCCTTTTTTCCTTCAGGACCTTAACAATCTGGTCAGTCTCAGCTTGCTTCGTTTTGAAATCCACCAAATATTTAATGGTTGTCTTGAGTACTGCTTATGATTGTGTTGTTTGCTTCCTCAACATGTCAACTTCATCTCTAAGTGCAGAAGCAGAATCTCTTTCTACCACTAGTTTAGCCTCTAGAGCATCAGCAGTTGGCAATTCATAATGCATGATTGGGTCGGTGCCACTGTTGTGGGATGATGCAACGTCCATGGGTACCTCGCTCTTTGATCTTGGGCTAACCTGTTTTGCCATTAAAGTTCTGATTGGATTCAAAAAAGTTGAAGTTAGCAAAACATCTCAATTGGTAGTTATAACAGCAAACCAGTTAAACAAACAAGGAATTAAAGAGTTTCAATTGGATGCTGAAAAGTACAGTAGTTATTAACATCATTGTGACCCGCTGTTGCACCAGCAAAGCAGTTAAACAAACAAGTAGATATTTAAGTTAAGGCAAACATGTAATTCTTAACAGTAAGTATCAAACACATAGATAGACGCAGTCTACAATATGATTAATAGGCTGTGCCATTATGTAATCAGTAGCAAACTAAATTAAGCCAAGCAACATAATTGAATAATTTTGCAATAAGTGGCTAACTAAAATTCCAAGAAGCAGGTAACTGAACTTACGCTAGTTCTTTGTACAGGCACACTGCAACTTCTTTTTCGCTTACAAGGTTGTACAAAGGAGTCCATGGCATCAATTGCTTGGATACGCAGTCCCAATACTTCTTTCTTCCCACACTGCATAGGTAAGTCGAATGGTTAATCTAGTAAGATGGTGCGTCCTTGATATGTTATATGAGGACGTGTAGTCAGACTAGTTGTAGCCAAACACATCACACTGGCTTTTACTGTATATTTCATGCGATTACTTTTGGCATATCGAGATCTAAGAAATCTATAATAGGATGAAAAGACTGGCGTCCTTCACATTATTGGCAAACTCAGTTCATAGAAACAAGCAATTCAACCATTCTGTGGGTAAATCAAAAGTGCCACTGGAATATTTTTCACTATCCAATCATACACGCAAAAAGGGGCGACGCCACCATAGGGGCTGGTATGGGCGGCCGCCTCAGGTGGCTGGAAAGTGTGCACCTAGTTTGAGTCGTCCAGGTTGGCCCATGCTAGTTTTGTTCGTCCCAACGCATGAGCAGGCAATGTAAAAAATGAAGAAAAATGTTTCAATTTGGATGGGCCAATAACATAAGTGCAAGGCAGGCCCTATAGCAGGCTCGCGGCCCATACGAGCGCCTCCCATATCGATCGACAGTAGGAAAAATCCTAATTCATTCACTCCAGCCTCCAGTCTGGTTCGCTCCTAACCTAGCCGCCGCTGGACAGACCGACACATCACTTCCTCGCGCCCTCATTGGAGGGCGGTCGCCGGGCTTCAAGCGAACGGAAGGACAAGAAGATGAAGATCCAACCCTAGGTGTAGCCTGCGTGGGAGGCAGCGGCGGCAGCACGGGCATGGCATCGAGCTTGCGCAAACGGACAGTCGCAGCTTGAAAGAGTAGCATGCGCAACGAGCAGGTACATCACATCCCTGATTATATCTAATTCAACTCTTCAATTTCTGGCCAATAGTTAAACCTGACAGTGTTGTAAAACTGCTTGTATGTAGGGAATCTATGAGAAAATGAAACCAATTTCTACTTATTTTATAACTCCCCCAATCAATATTGAACTGACTAAATCTGATGTATCTAATCAAGTTTCCGGTGCAAACATACAAGCTCATGTTGTTCTTGAGCCTGAAGTGTCTAATGAACAGACTGCTAATGAAGGATTTGATGCAAACATTTTACATGCTCCTAGTGATGAACATATAGTGTCTAATGAGGGATCTAATGCAAGCATTTTGCAAGCTCATTGAAGGATTTAGTGTCTAATGATGATCTACTATGTTGAGAGGGACAGAGATTTGCAGGCATTGATGACAAGCAAATTATAGTGCATTTTCATAGCTTGAGGAAACGTCGAGGCCATCTACCAGAAAGTCCCCGTATCATGACAACATAGCATAAGTACTTTTCTAATCTGTTGTTTGAAACTATTGGCATACTTGTGCAGGATAGATATATTGATATGCAGTTTGCGCACTGGTTATACGTGCAATTACACTTCAATATTTTCAGCCAGAGAACGAATAATTCAAGCAGGTACATACCATGTTTGTAGTCCTTGTACACCATGTTGCATTTTGTGTTTTTTGGTGCTTGCATCATTTAGTGTTTATAATCTGAACTACTTTGGATCATTAGCTGGTTTTCAAAGTGCATGTAGCTTCACATTTCTCAAGTTATGTTGATTTCCGGAGTGCAAGTGCCTTCGTATTTTTTAAGTTAAATGTTCGCCCCTGGTAACTTGAATTCGTGGATCAACCACTGCACACAAATCATACACGAATGCCAGTACGAATTAAATGAAATGCAGGGACTTATGCTAGCTCGTTGTACAGGCTCACTACAGCTCTGCTTGCGCTTGGGATGTTCCATGTACAAGTCCATGTTACCACTTGCTTGGATGTGCAGGCCTTGTGCTCCTTGCATCCCCCTCTGCATTTTTAACACGGTGAATGGTTGATCAAATAAGAGGAATCGACCTTGATGTTGTACCGGAGGACAGATACTTGCAAGGTTATACGGGTGTGCAGGATGTGTACCAGATCCCGTAGCGCCGTCAGGCTTCGCTAAAAATGGATTTGCTTGTTTCAGATGATATCTCCAGAAGAAATAAGAGTTAAAGTTAGAGTTGCATAGGCGTGTAAGCTAAGAGAGCAGTGAAAGGATATCCAAACATCGTTGGAACAGTGCACAAGGGAGTGATGTGTGGATACCTAGTTCGGGCCGGCGTTTGGGCATGCTCGCCTAGCTAGAGTGCGGGTCACTTCAGAGCCATTGAGGGTGATGCACTGGCGTTGGCTGGCCGCACATGGATGCAGATCTTGAGTGGCAGCGGAGCGCTACGATGCGGTGGACGAGACCGTTGGTGAAGCCCCAACAGCCTCGGGGGGCGGAGGTGCGACGATGTGCTCGGTGAAGTAGCCCTGGTGAGCTGGGAGACGGCGTCGGTGAAGCGCACCTGATGCGGTGGAACTCGGTGTCTGTGAGGCATGCCAGTTGCGGCGGCCGACGTTGTCGGTGGACCACCCGATGCGGTGGACTAGGGCGTAGATGAGGTAGCTCCGGTGCAGTGGTGAAGCGCGACCGTCGTCTTCGTCATCATCGTCCGGCACAGAGGTGGGGAACGGTGGGGAAAGAGACGAGACGAGGGGCGATTCGAGGGATGGCGGCGAATTAGGGATTTGAGCAATCTGGGCACGGAAGGGGACGGTGGAGAAGAGAGATTTTGCAGGGCTGGAATTGGGGCCGCCAGATATTTCAATCCGAAACATGGAAGCATAAACTTATATTGTCGTCGTCCTTTCTTGGGGGGGAGGGGGGTGGGTGGCTGGGTGCTACGCGCCTGTCCGACACACGCGACCACCCCGACAGGACTATGCTTCGGTGCCTTAAGGCACCTGCCTTTGTGTCCATGACATGTGGGCCCAACAGGTGGCTGGCCCACATGTTAGTCACCCAAGGGCAGTTGCCTTTAAGGCACCAAAGCAGCGTCCACCCCGACACGGCCCTGGTCTGCCTGGTGCGCCTACATTTGAGAATGCAAACGAAACAAATCTTCTTTCATTTGCAAACGAATCTGTATGTATTACCATGCCCGTGTTTTCCTTGAAACAATTAGTCATTCGAAACGAGATACTCCATTCGTTCACTTTTGTAAGTCGTTTCAGACAACTTAAAATGAATTGTTTTGCACATTGTCTGAAATGTCTTCAAGGTCTTATAAAAGTGAACAGAGGGAGTACTATAAATTAATTAATGAGGAGTTATTTGAAAAAAAATCAAAACGGTACCCACGCTAATGTGGATTAGAGTGTGTCACATAATTAGTTATTTGAATTAGAGTGTGTGTCACGTAGTTAGTTATTTAGAGTGTGTGTCACGTAGCAATCTCCAATTCTAACGTGGATTTCACATTTCACTATATCCACGCTACTTTTTTAATACAAATTCATATGTATATGATGAACACCATGGTAGTGAGAAAACTTTTGGATGGATTCAAACATATGACAAAATAGCACAACAAATTGAGTCAATGTCAACTTTTCAAAACTTAGTATGGCACGAATTCGAAATAATTACCCGTATGCCTGGTCCTCGGTTCAAATCTTACAATGTACACCGAATTGAAACATCGATATTAAGTCTCGTACTATGTACATTCAAATGTT
>NC_041385.1:549227300-549227844 GCF_002162155.2 Triticum dicoccoides
CACACGTTCATTCTTTCTCTCCATGTTTCGATCTCTAAGTCTCTCAACTACACAACCCCTATTTCCTCTCCTATTACCAAATGTATTTACCTCACACACCCGCCATTGCACCCCATGCCGAGCTCTCTCTCTCTCTTCCCCCCTCTCCCTCTCACCCTCTCACGCTAAATACATGCATTGCCTATCTAGCCCCCCCTCCCAACCTCTCGTGCGCACGCACGCACGTTGTATATCTAGGTCACTCCCTCGAGACTGTCTCGCTCTTTCTTCCACACGGCAGGACACACTTGCTCAATCTCGCTCTCTTTATCTGAGTCTCGTTTAACCTTGTTTTCTTTCACACACAAATGATATATCTCCCTGTTCGGGCCTCGATCGACACACTCTATACTCTCTCACGCAGATTGTCTATCTAGGTCAGTCCATCCAAGCCGCCGCCACTCTTTCGACCTCATGGTGGGCCACGCTCACTCAATCTCTCTCTCTCTCTCTCTCTCTCTCTCTCTATATATATATATATATATATATATATATATATATATAT
>NC_041385.1:549227991-549252344 GCF_002162155.2 Triticum dicoccoides
TATATCTGTATGTCTCGATTGACCTCGCTCTTTCTCGGACAAAAATGATATATCACCATGTTTGAGCCCAATTCGACCTATTCACATTGTATACTCTCTCACGCACATCGTCTATCTAGGTCACTCTCTCCAACCCGTCTCACTCTTTCGATCGCACGGCCCCTTTGTGATCGGTTGACCTTGCTTCCTCCCACGCACAAAATATATCTACACGTCTGTGACTGGATCATCTCTCAAGCTCTATCTTACAGCCCTCACCCTTACCAAAAGCTCAATCGGATAATATCTCTCCGGAGCATATATATATTTGTTCAATGAATGTCGGACCACACTCACTTTGTCTCTCTATCTATATGTCTCTTGATTGACCTCGCTTTCTCACACCGTATCTTCCACGCGTTGAAGCTACTAACTCTCCATCCCTCGCAAAGCCGGAGCTATTTACATTGCAAGGGGCACTCCAACCTTGGATTAATTTGTGTAGGCATTTATTCCGGTCGGTTTAGATTATATTTTCGTAGCATTCGGCTCAAGACTACTCCAAACACCGTTGCAACCCACGCAACTCCCCTAGTTGATTTCCCTCTGGCTCGGTCATCGCTCTCTCGCACGTCCTTTCTCGCCTTCGACGTCGCACCATGGTATTATTGGAAAAACTATGTTGTTCTCTTTAATTATTATAAATAAGCTACAAAACTACACACCGATAGTCCACTTGGAATGGAACAAATTTTGACCCACAAATTAAAGTGCTACAAACTACACACCGAGGGGCCCATATGTCATGAAACAAATTTGGACCCATATACAAATTAAAAAATAAAGGACGAGGATCGAACATGTGACCGGGCCTTCAAGGCGCACGTCAATAGGCAACATACGTAGAATAGCAATGTTTGTTGTACCCCCTTTGTTTACATAATGTTTTTATATTACCACAGTCTAATTAATGGATAACATGTAATATTATTTTTAGTACTATTCGCCTTCACTTACTGGTGGGTTCCATGTGTGCTCTCTCTCTCTCTCTCCTCCCCTTCTGCGTTTAGACGCACGGGAAAACAGGAAGAACTCGCGGGCGATGTTGCCGTTGACCATATCTGGACGCGTCCACAAGTCACGGAACCAGTTTCACGTACTAGCAACACTAGTCAGTGTGTACGTGCAATGCACGTTAATTTGGAAGTATATTAAGTGCATGCAGGTATTAACTACTAGGATATTATTTGCGTGTTGTCATGTGATTAGCACTATTTTTGGCATGAAATTAACTGCACGCTAAACGTGTTGAGCGCTCGACATTGAAGCAGTCTAGGTCGTTGGATGACAAGGAATACATGTGGCTTGATGATGTTTTATATTTAATTTGATACGGCTCTAGCAGAACATTCAATCGATCAAACCATACATTTCGTTCAGTCTGACTCCGACTTTAAATTATACGACGATCGATGTAAAAATAAACGGAAATGATAAAAGTTCGGATTTTAAGCATGGCAATTCGAACGTTTTTCATGGCAAATTTAGATTACGCAGCGGCGGCAGGGGCGTCTCGCGGTGGGAAGCGGCTCCTCTGTCGTGCTCTGTGTGTCGTCGGGCCACTGACCGACAGCGACGGTGGCGTCTTGTGCCGTTGTTGGCGTACTCCTGGACGTTGGCCTAGCTTCAAGGAAGGCCAAAATGTTCTGGACTTCGGAGCGAGTCAACTGGCAGGAGGAGGCGACTGGAGTTGGTGCAAGGAAGCGGTCGACGACGGCCATCCATGCCGCTGAGGAGGGCACTGGCACCCGCGCGGGGACATGCGATGTCAACAGCGCAGCGGAGACATTCGTGTGCACGGGCATCGGCACAGGCACGCACGTCAGTGCACGCGTAGGCGCATGCGCTGGCAGGTGCACGGGCACCGGCACGGGCGTGCGCGTCAGTGCACGCGCAGGCGCATGCGCTGGCAGGTGCACGAGCGCGTGAAAGTTGGCGGGGACCTTGTGGAACCCCGTGGCGTCAAGCTCGGCGACAATGTGTGGCTCCCAGCCCATCAATGCCACGGGGATGGGCGCTGGCGCAGTCGGGGCGACGGGAGCCGGAACAGGAGCGGGGACAGGCGCGGCGTCTTCCCGCACGGGCAGTTCAAGCTCGTCCCAAAGCACCTTATGTTTTTGAGACTCCGGCTTGGTGTCTTCCTCATGAAACTGGAACACTAAGGGCAGACCGTCGTAATGCAGCATGGCGTACGTTTAGGTCAGACTAGTTGGAGGTAGACGCCTCCCGGTGAGTCTGCACAATGGTCTGCTCGCACGCCTCCCTGACAGCCGGCACAGCGGTCTACTCGCACGCCTCCCATTGACTCACACGCTTGCTGGGACGGCACCTGCCGATGAGAAGCGGGGACTCGTGGCGGCACGTAAACGCCCACGGTTTCAATAGTGAAAGCGTTCGCCTTAACGTGACAGGTCTTTGTTCCAAAATACCTTGGCTCTTCATTTGTGCAACTTGTCATAAGCAGCTTGTCTCGAATTGAAAAAAACTTACGAAGTAATATTTGTGCCATATCACGTGACCATGCTCAGTTTCAAGAATTTATGCTCACTTTTGGATTTTCTGAAATTTAAGATCCAGGATTCGAAACAATATCATAACCTGCATCATGCAATAAATTTTCAAGCCGTACATCTGTCCTGTTGTATTTCTTAAGAATGGATTTGGTCAAACATTTTGCTTAGTTAAACCTCCTTTCCGATTTATAGGGATCAATGCAAAAATCTCACCAACCAAGGTAGATGGTGAGTGGTGGAACAATTGTTGTAGTTTGCAAAACCACTCAATTAATGCGCTTGTTTTCCTCAAAAATTGTGTTTACGAATGCATTAATTGCAATGCATGCATGCATAAAGTACATGCATTGGTCAATTTTCTATTAATTCTTGCATGTAATGATTTATTGCACCTTGAAATCTGAACATGTGATGAGGAACAACCAAATTGAGACTTATAAAATGGGAAAACTAAAATTTTGAGATAAGCCCTATAAACCGTAAAAGGATAATCCATGTGTACCAGTGCATTGCCTGATATATTAACTCAAGTACTAGGCACGAACAAATGGGCTCAATTCTTTGCTCATCCTGGTGTAGTAGTAGTAGTAGTACTAGGCAATGCAGTTGACGGGTGACCTTGACGAGCGGCGACCGAGGGAATTGACGTGCTCGGCACGGTAGGTAACGTTGTCTAGTTACTAAAGCATCCCTCCATTGTTCATCGGTAGTCATTATGGACCGGGGACATGAGGCGAATTTCCTAGGGCTGGAATTCTGGCCGCCAGATATTTCGACTTGAAACGCTGAGGCTCGACTGGTTGGGGTTGCCTAATGTGCGTACCACACATGCCACCGAAGGACACGAGCCCGTTTTTTTAGGATCAACACGAGCCAAGGTCTAGCTGGTACGCCGTTGGGTCCTACCATTCGAGAATACGAAAGGAACCTTTTAAATTGCCGAATGAATCTATGTGTATTACAATACCTGTTTTTTCCTTGCAAATACTAATCTCAACGTGGTAATTGATTTATGATGAGTTGTTGAATTAGAGTGAGTTTGTGATATAGTGATCTCAACGTGGATTTCACATTTCATGGTATCCCTAGTAAGTTTTCCAATGCAAATTCAAATTTAAAAGATGAACAATATGGAGGTGAGAAAACTTTGTATGTATCAAGCATATGACCACACACACACACACACACACACAGAGAGAGAGAGAGAGAGACGCACGAACACAACAGCAATCCAATAAGTATAGTGCATCTATTTTTCCAACCCATGCATGCATGACACGAATTCAAAAATACTCCTTCTATTCCTAAATATTAGTCTTTTAGAGAGTTCAACAAGTGACTACATACAGAGCAAAATGAGTGAATCTAGACTCTAAAATATGTCTATATACATCTGTATGTGACAGTCCATTTGAAGCCTCTAAAAAGACTAATATTTAGGAATGAAGGGAGTAAAATGTAAGACATCCATGGTCCTCAGTTCAATATTTAAAATGAACATGAAACTGAAACATGAATATTAAGTCTAGTACTACAGTACATGCAAATGTTGTGTTTAGGCGGAGCTATGATTGTCGGGAGTCAACCCCTCGACCTTAGATAAAATTGTGGAGCTCTGTTTAGGGTTGTTTAGATTATATTTGTCCCCACCCTCCCAACCATCGATTGGTTGTGCACGCCCCACCCCTCCTCCCCAGGAGAATATCATGTGCCCCCATACCTTAGATGCTATATGCCGATACGAGTTGCTTGGAGCTTGTAGATCTGAGATATGGCAGCTCACATGATGTGTCTTAATTTTTTTTGCAGGAAACCTTGATGAGTTTGAGAATTGCACACAATTTGTACAAAAACTACTTAGATGCCCTTTGATCCCATATCCAATGACCTCGAAGCTCGTATCACCGTAGCATCTAAGATGAAGGAGGACATCATATTCTCCTGTATGTAAGAATATCATGTGCTACCACACCTTAGATGCTTTGGTGATACAAGCTCTTCGGAGGCGTTGGATTTGTGACCCAACACCTCCTCGGTGGTTCAAATGTTTTTTTGCAGATAAGCCCCAAAAGAGTTCGGCCACTGCTTCCAAGCACAAAGACTGCTCAGATGCCATTGGATCTCAGATCAAACGACCTCCAAGCTCGTATCACTGTAGCATCCAAGTCGCGATAGCACCTTATGTTTTCTTGCACGGGAGAGTATGAGGTGCTCCCGCACCGTAGATTCTATGGTGATACGAGTTCACTGAGATCTAACAGCCCACAGTAGGAGGTTTGAATGTTTTGCAATATACGGCTGATAGAGTTTGGGAAATGCGCAGAAAGTACAAGTACTATGCATGTGCCATCTGATCACTGATCATATGACCTGGATGCTCATATCACCGTAGCGGGTAATTAAGCTACGGGGAGCACCTAATATGAGCACCGGGGAGCCGTTGGATCAAAGATGCAGCGCCACACTATCGGATTTAGGGTTCCGGCAGACCCTTGAGGTTCGAACTCTGGGGTGCGCGCGGAGGATTCGCCTTCTACCTACCTGTTCCTCGCCGAATCGCTAGGATCTAAACTACGAGAAGAACAACACAAGAGACACGGATTTATACTGGTTCAGGCCACCATTGCGGTGTAATACCCTACTCTAGTGTGTGGTGTGGTGGATTGCCTCTTGGGCTGATGATGAACAATACAAGGAAGAACAGCCTCGCGAGGGTCTGTTCTCGTGGTCTCTCTCTTTGCGCCGGCCGGATGGATCGATGCCTCCACCCTGCGGGTGGCTAGTCCTATTTATAGGCGAAGGCCCTGGGCCTCTTCCCAAATATTGAGCGGGAAGGGCACCAACAATTGGCCAATTTGAAGGGGAACATCTAGTACACTTATCCTGACTAAAGTTGGTCCTCGCCTGTCAAAGGCTCTGGTGGTGACGCCGACTTGGGCTCCACGGTGACCTCCATCCTGCCGTTGGACTGGTCTTGGTCTTGTTGCACCGAAATGGATGCCTTTGCTTGATGCTCTCGCCAGCGCTTGCTCCCCTTACACCAAAGAGGAAAGAAGGACACTGCGCGGGCTGGCGCCCGGCTGGCGCCCTTGGTCGTCATGGCTTGCGTCATGGGCACCTCGCGAGGTACCCTGCCTTGAACTCTCCGCCTCCTCATGAGCCAACCTGACAAGGCCGTGCCTGAGGAAGCTCCTTGTTGTCCGCCCCGCGAGGCTTGACCCCTCGCGAGGGTCTTGAGCTTGTGCTGATGAAGATGGGTTGTGCTGGGCCCCCTTTGAGCCACGCCGCAGGCCGCAGGCAGGCAAGTCTGGGGACCCCCATTCCCAGAACGCCGACAGTAGCCCCCGGGCCCAAGGCGCGCCCGGACTTGGCCGAGCAGAGAGGCGAAAAGGCAAGTGCGAAGCGTCGCGGGCCCTAACAGCCTGCGGCCTTGGGCGCCGCATGGCGGTTGATTGGACGTGGGTGCCTCCACTTCCCCATGACGCCTCGGCAACTGCACGGATTTTGACAAGTCCCTGCACGCGAAACGAGTCATAATTACCTGCGGTCGCGGAGGCCGACGGTTGGCCTCCTCCGGCTATAAGTACTGTACGCCGCGTGCCCTTCGAGTTCATCCCCTCTCGCTTCTCCATCTTCCTCATGGCCCCGCCAAGGAGGCTCTCGGCCACAGAGAAGGGGAAGGCTCGCCAGGCCGAGCCTGCCTCTCCTCTGCCCAAGCGCGGTCGCAGCCGCCCTCGCAAGCACCCCGTGGCCTCCACGGTGATTCCCCGTGACCGCGGAGGTGATTTCCCGCGTGGCGACGGGCGGCCGGCCGCGGTCGAAGGGCATGTCTCAGTCGTGCGTCCCCCGAGGCCACGCTCTCACACTGCGAAGGTGCTGCCGGAGTTTGTTGTGTGGGCAGCAGAGCCGGCCAGCGCCCGGCTTCAGCTCCCTCGCTTCCTCCTAGGTGACCTCCCGGTTGGCGCCCCGGGCGGCCTCTGGCTCCAGGCACACGGCTGCTGCAGCCGGGCCTTGTGGGCTTTGCTGGAGGTCTCCGCATCCGGGAGCCTGGCCCTGACCCGCGGCTGGCAGACGTTTGCCCGCGCGCGAGGCCTGAGCCGCCGATGCACCCTGCACTTCAAGTTTGACGGCGACGCCACCCTCTATGTGAGGGTGTTTGGGGAAGATGGTCGCCGCGCTGGGTGCTGCCCTGAAGATGACGGCCACGGCCGAGGACCCAACCCCGGCGAGGATGGAGAGGGCAGAGAGCGCGCGGCTGGTGGCGCCCAGGATTCCTCAAGCTTCTCTGGTTCCTCTTCGGGTAGAGACTCTTCTAGCAGCGGCCGCGGTCTGCCTCCGCTCTGTCGTGCCTGCTTGGAGGGCGGTAGCGGGTCCGCCCGCCGTCGCACCATGGTGAAGCGCGAGAGGGAGTCCGCCTGAGCTCCAGAGGCAGCTCGGGCCCGGCGCCTGGCGAGCTTTGCCTGATTTGTTCCCCCTTCTCCTTTCTCCTGCACAAAAAGACAGCTATGTGGGGGGCCGTGGGGGCGTGTTTGCGTTACCGTTGTCAATCATCGTAATGTTTCCGTAATTCTGGTATTGTTCCTTTTTGCTGAACGCACGCGCATAGGTAATCTCCAGTCTTGGCCATGGGGCGACCGACCCGGGTCCTGTATTCGTGTCGCAGTGCCCGTGAGGCACGGACTAGAGGAACGCTCCTGTTAGTGGGCCCGGGTCGTGAGGTCTTGACCGAAAGGATCAAAACACTCGCGAGGGCACCAGGGTCGTCCCCTCGCGAGACCTTGCACAAGAGAAATTGGGGTCGGAGGGCGAAAAACCGAAGAGCCAAAAGTCAAAAGACAGCGACAGTTTCAATAAAACTTCAAATGAGAAAGAACTAGCCAACTGCAGAAAGCAAATGAAAAAGCCGCGTCCGGCACCTAGTCTAGTCTTCGACGTCTTCTCACCAGCACGGAGCTAAGTGCTGCCACTAGGCGTGGGAGGGAGCCCCAGGGCCTGAGGCCGGCGCTCCTGAGACTCCGGGGCGTGTACAGCCCCAACTCATTATTACGTGAGAGTGTCACAGGCGGCGAGCTTCACAGGCGTTGGCCTTCTTCACAGGCTCCGGGCCTTTCTTCAGGGAAGCAAGCTTCACGGGCATTGGCCCTCTTCGCAGGCTCCGGGCCTTTCCCAAAAACGCGATAGCTTCACAGGCGTTCGCCTTCTTCACAGGCTCCGGGCCTTTCTTCAGGGAAGCAAGCTTCACGGGCATTGGCCCTCTTCACAGGCTCCAGGCCTTTCCCAAAAACGCGATAGCTTCACAGGCGTTCGCCTTCTTCACAGGCTCCGGGCCTTTTCCAAAAAAGATGGTCTTCACAGGCGTTCACCTTCTTCACAGGCTCCGGGCCTTTTCCAAAAAAGATGGTCTTCACAGGCGTTCACCTTCTTCACAGGCTCCGAGCCTTTTCCAAAAAAGATGGTCTTCACAGGCGTTCACCTTCTTCACAGGCTCCGGGCCTTTTCCAAAAAAGATGGTCTTCACAGGCGTTTGCCTTCTTCACAGGCTCTGGGCCTTTTCAGAGGTAAAACCTCCGGAGGTGCTGGATGTTCCACGCATTCTGGAGTGGCACCCCCTCCTGAGTCTCCAAGCGCGCGGAGCCGGGCCTGGAAACATGAACAACCTTGAACGGGCCCTCCCACATGGGAGAGAGCTTATGAAGTCCCTCCCTGGAGAGAACCCGCCTAAGCACGAGGTCCCCTACCTCGAGAGTCCTGGGGCGGATGTTGCGGCAGTGGTATCGCCGCAGTGCTTGTTGATATCTCGCCGCTTGTAGTGCGGCTTCTCGGCGATGCTCCTCCCCCAGCACGAGGTTCATCGCCCGCATGGCGTCCTGCTGCGCTTCGTCGAACGCCGGGACCCGCGCGGACCGATGTCTAACCTCGTGAGGGAGGACCACTTTGTCTCCATAGACCAAGAAGAAAGGGGTCTGTCCGGTTGGCTTGGTTGTGGTTGTGCGGATGGACCACAGCACGGATTGGAGCTCATCGTACCAGCCCCTACCACAAGCCTCCAGCTTCTTCTTGAATGTTCTGGTCTTGAGGCCCCTCAGGACCTCCGCGTTGGCCCGCTCGGCCTGGCCGTTTCTTCGGGGGTGCGCCACTGAAGCGTAGCATATCTGCGTTCCAAGGTTAGCACAGTATATTTTGAAGAGGTTGTTGGTGAACTGCGAACCGTTGTCGGTGATAATGCGGTTCGGCACCCCGAACCGGCTCACGATGCCCTTGATGAACTTGACCGCCGAACCCGTGGGGATGGTACGGACGGCTTCCACCTCGGCCCACTTGGTGAATTTGTCCACGGCGACGTAGAGGTAGTGATAGCCCCCTGGCACTCGGGGAAACGGGCCCAGGATATCAAGCCCCCAGACTGCGAATGGCCACGTGACGGGTATGGTCTGCAGACCCCCCGCCGGCTGATGGATCTGCTTTGCATGGAATTGACAGGCTTCACAGGCCTTTACCAGTTCGACGGCGTCATTGAGCGCGGTAGGCCAATAGAAACCGCTTCGGAATGCCTTGCCCACGAGGGTTCGCGATGACGAGTGGTGCCCGCATTCTCCACCATGTATGTCCGCCAGCAGCTCTTTCCCTTGTTCCCTGGAGATGCAGCGTAGGGATACATCATTTGGTCGCCTCCGGTAGAGTTCCCCATCCTTGATGCAGTATGCTGTGGCCTGCCGCGCCACGCGCTCCGCTTCCTCCTCTTTCTCTGGCAAGATCCCTTGTGTCAGATAGCGCTGGAGCTCCGTGACCAAGCATTCCTCCTGAGGCTCCACTGTCAAGAGCAAACGCGCCCCCGAGGTTGGCCCGCAGATCAGGGCTCCCGAGGCTGGCGGCTGGGGGAGCTCCTCCTGAGGCTGCACCGTGCTTGACAGTGACGGCGTGGCCGAGGGCTTGAAGAGCCGCTCCTCGAAGATGCCAGGCTCCTGAGGCAGCCGCCTGGACGCTTGTTTGGCGATGTCGTCGGCCTCCTGATTGGTGTCGCGGGGCACGTGCTGTAACTCCAGCCCCCAGAACTGCTTCTCCATCCTGCGGACCTCCGCAAGGTAGGCTTCCATGTGCTCATCCCTTGGCTCGTATACTTTGTTGGAGAAGTTGACGAGGAGTTGTGAATCACCTTTGATGGTAAGGCGCTTTACTCCGAGGGCGGCCGCGGCGTTCAGGCCTGCTATCAGGCCTTCATATTCTGCTATATTGTTGGAGACCTTTTCTCCGTGTTGGAAACAGAGCTGCACGGCGTAGTAGAGCTTGTCTTGGTAGGAGATATAAGCACCGCGCCAGCCTCCGCGCCGTGCCTGGAGAACACCCCATCGAAGTACATGACCCAACCGTCCGGCGCCTCACTTCCCGGGGAGAGGGACCGATCCTCACCAGCCTTTAGGCCCGGCGCCTCTGTCCATTCTGCCACGAAATCTGCCAAGGTGGCCCCCTTGATGACTCGGGTCGTGCTGAATTCGAGCTGAAATGCTTGCAGCTTAATGTTCCACTCGGCGACCCTTCCGGCTGAGTTAGGGCTCCGGAGCACTCTTTCCAAGGGGTACGCGGAGACAACCTTGATAGGGTGACCCTGAAAGTAGTGTCGCAGCTTGCGCGAGGCCACCAGTAGCGCGAGGAGAAGTTTCTGAGGCATGGGGTACCGTGCCCTCGCATCTCGCAACACCGTGCTGACGAAGTATACCGGGTGCTCAACGAGGCTTGGAGCGTCGGTGCTGGTGGCATCCTTTGGAAACCGTGGTGCCTCCTAAGGTGGCGGAGCCTCCAGAGGCTGGTTGCCCCGGGGAGGGTTCTTTCCTGCTCCTGGTGCGTCCCCCTGCGGTGGCTGATCTTCCTCAATCGCGGTGGTGATCTCTGTGAGTCCTTTTTGATCTTGTTTTGCCTTGGCGCGGGCAGCTGCCGCAGCCTTGGTCCGACGCTCCTCCCTAACCGCCACCAGGGCCGCGCTGGCTGAGTAGGGAGTGGTGGAGAGGTAGAGTACCAGGGGCTCTTGTGGGCGTGGGGCCACCATCACCGGTGGGCTGGTCAGGTATCTCTTGAGGTCTTGGAATGCTTTGTCGGCCTCTTCAGTCCATTCAAAGGGCCCCTTTTTCTTCATCAACTAGAAGAAAGGCAGCGCCCGCTCCCCCAACCTGGAGATGAAGCGCCCCAGGGCAGTCACGTGCCCAGTGAGCTTCTGCATCTCTCTGAGGGTCTTTGGCGGGCTCATGTCCTCAACCGCCTTGACCTTTTCTGGGTTCGCCTCGATGCCTCGGTGGGATACGAGGAAACCCAGGAGCTTGCCCGAGGGGACTCCAAACACACACTTCTCCGGGTTGAGCCTGAGGCTTATTGCGTTGAGGCTTGCAAAGGTTTCCTCCAGGTCCTGTATTAGGGTCTTGGCCTCACGAGACTTTACTACAATGTCGTCGACGTACGCCTCCACGTTCTTCCCGAGTTGCGGGCCCAAGGTGATGTGCATGAGCCGCTGGAAGGTTGCCCCCGTGTTGCGCAGTCCGAAGGGCATGCATGTATAGCAGTATACCCCACACGGGGTCAGGAAGGCCGTCTTCTCCACGTCTTCCATCGCCATCTTGATCTGATGATACCCGGAGAAGGCGTCCAAGAAGCATAACAGGTCACACTCGGCGGTGGAGTCGACGATTTGATCGATGCGTGGGAGCGGGAAAGGATCTTGCGGGCATGCTTTGTTGAGGTTGGTGAAGTCGGCGCACATGCGTTCCTTCCCTCCCTTCTTTGGTACCACCACAGGGTTGGCCAACCAATCTGGATATCGAACCTCGCGAATGACCCCCGCGGCTTCTAGCTTGCGGGTCTCCTGGATGATGAAGGCCTGCTTTTCGGTGGATTGCCGCCTTGCTTTCTGCTTTACGGGGCGCACGTTGGGGCACACGTTGAGGTGGTGCTCGATCACGCCCCGTGGGATCCCTGCCAGCTGATCGGGCTCCCAAGCGAACACCCTCTTGTTTGCACGCAAGAACTTGACCAGGGCTTCCTCCTGCTCGGGCCCAAGGTGGGCGCCTATGGTGAAAGTGGCGCTGGTGGACCCGTCCTCATCGACGGGTATCTTCTTGGTCTCCGCCTTGTCTTGGGTGAACAATTGTTTCTTCTTGGCTGGCGCAGCCCCCTTGGGCTCTGGGGCCCCCGCATTGGCGGGCTGTGCTGACGCCGCCGTCTTGAAGGCGAGCTGGAGCGCTCGCAGCGCGTCCCCGGTGTCCCCAGGCACGGTGAGGACTCCGCTGTTCCCAGGCATCTTCATGAGGTTGTATGCCGGGTGAGTCGCGGCCATGAATTGGGCCAGCGCTGGGTAGCCGAGGATGGCATTGTAGGGGAGGCCGATGAGGGCGCTGTCGAAATCGACCAGCTCCGTGCGGAAATTGTCGTAGGTGCCGAAGGTCACTAGGAGACGGATCTGTCCCAAGGAGCTGGATGCCCCGCCCCCGATGCCCACGAAGGGCTGGCTCGGCCACAGCCGCTCCTGGGGTATGCGAAGGAGGTCGAAAGTTTCGACTAAAAGCACGTTGAGGCCCGCGCCACTGTCGATGAGGGTCCTGGTGACAGCCACCTGGCAGATGGTGGGGGTGCACAACATCGGGATCACACCCGAGCAGGCCGAGTTGGAGGGGTGGTCTTCCGAACTGAAGGCTAGCCTGGCCTGGGGCTCCGGCCGGTCCCGGGAGGCCCCCTGCCGCGCGGAGGTGGCGCCGACCTGGCGGATGAACGGCTTGACATGGTGACTGGAGGGCAGCGCCTGCGAGCCGCCCAGGAGGGCCGCGACGACTGGGGAGGCCGGAGCGGCATGGCGGGCGAGGAAGAGGTTGCGCGGCTCTTCCCAAGAGGCCACGGAGGGATGCAGGGGCGATACTCGTTGCTCGTTCCCCGCCGGGCCGGTGGCGGTGTTGACGGCGGGTGACGGGGAGCGACGAGGGCGCGCGCCGACGGGAGCCGTCCGGGCGACTCGAGCGGCGCGAGCAGCCCGACGAGCGTCAGCCATGGGCGCGATGGTCGGAGAAGAGCAGGGCGACGGAAGGCGAATTCCGGCGTACCCCTACCTGGCGCGCCAAATGTCATATTTAGGGTTCCGGCAGACCCTTGAGGTTCGAACACTGGGGTGCGCGCGGAGGATTCGCCTTCTACCTACCTGTTCCTCGCCGAATTGCTAGGATCTAAACTACGAGAAGAACAACACAAGAGACACGGATTTATACTGGTTCAGGCCACCATTGCGGTGTAATATCCTACTCCAGTGTGTTGTGTGGTGGATTGCCTCTTGGGCTGATGATGAACAATACAAGGAAGAACAGCCTCGCGAGGGTCTATTCTCGTGGTCTCTCTCTTTGCGCCGGCCGGATGGATCGATGCCTCCACTCTGTGGGTGGCTAGACTATTTATAGGCGAAGGCCCTGGGCCTCTTCCCAAATATTGAGCGGGAAGGGCGCCAACAATTGGCCAATTTGAAGGGGAACATCTAGTACACTTATCCTGACTAAAGTTGGTCCTCACCTGTCAAAGGCTCTGGTGGTGACGCCGACTTGGGCTCCACGGTGACCTCCATCCTGCCGTTGGACTGGTCTTGGTCTTGTTGCACCGAAATGGATGCCTTTGCTTGATGCTCTCGCCATCGCTTGCTCCCCTTGCACCAAAGAGGAAAGAAGGACACTGCGCGGGCTGGCGCCCTTGGTCGTCATGGCTTGCGTCATGGGCACCTCGCGAGGTACCCTGCCTTGAACTCTCCGCCTCCTCGTGAGCCAACCTGACGAGGCTGTGCCTGAGGAAGCTCCTTGTCAGCCGCCCCACGAGGCTTGACCCCTCACGAGGGTCTTGAGCTTGTGCTGATGAAGATGGGCCGTGTTGCGCCCCCTTTGAGCCACGCCGCAGGCTGCAGGCAGGCAAGTCTGGGGACCCCCATTCCCAGAACGCCGACACACACATGAGGCTTGAGTGTTTTATTTGCAAAAAGAAAAAAAAACCTTTGGAGAGTTTGGAAATTGCGCATAATCACAAAGACTACTCCCAAGCCATTGGATCTCACTTCCAACAGTGTAAAAACTCATATCACCGTAGTATCTAAGCTGCGGGGTGGATGTGATATTCTATGCCGCTATCATTCTTGTTCGTAAACTTGCAAAATACATGTAACTCGTGCCGTTACTTGTCTAACCGCGCAAAGTGTTTGTTCAAAAAAACCATCCTACACTGAAATATCGGAACAACACATGGGGGTCCCACTTGTCATTAATCAAATTTGGACCTAAAACTAACAAATCTTAAAAACGAGATTTGAACTAGCAACCTGGACTACAAAGCGTAAGTCGATAGCCTGAAAAAATGAACGATTGTTGGCTTTGTCCCATAGCTTGATTTATACAGTACTTGCGTTGAGTAGAGTAGAGGGAGTGACTCGTCAACACGTGCATGACCGTTGTCTCACTTACTGGTGGGTTCCAGGTCTGCAATCTCAATCTATCTTCTCTCCATCGTCTAACCTTTGCACGGGCACACGCACACACGAAGAGCGGCGCTAGCTTGCCGTGGTGTTATTACAACTAAAAAAAGCTTGGAAAATAGAAGAATTGCCTAGAACAAGAGACATTGTGGCTGGTCGAGACAGAGCTAACCATGCTACGTTTGCATGATGAAGTTGTGTGGCTAGTGGGGTGTTTTTGACTGACTGGCTGGGTCCCGAGGTTGAACCATAGGTACTACGCCTGATACAGTATATTTTTACACGCACATTTTTCCTCCATGTCGAGACGTGGCACACCCTACCGCGCGGTTTTCGGGTCCTCCCGGGTGGTGCACGCATATATTCTTCCTAACGTGGGACGCCCTACCCCGCGTTTTCTGGGTCCTCCTCGGTCGTAGCGCCGAAGCAAGTAAATGAGTCATCAAATCACGAAAGACCACCTTTCCCGCCGAGTACATCAGTGGCCCTGTTTGGATACTCTAACTCAGTTAGAGGTTAGAGTTAGATTCTAACCCTGAACTAACCCTGAACTAACTCTAACCAAAGAGGTGTTTGGATGGCAGGGTTAGATGGAGCACGGATACGGCGAGGTGCCTTCACGGGCGGTGCAAGAGGGGGGAGGGAGAGGACGAGAAGCTTTGAGGAAGTGGGGAAGGATATGCTGCAGGAAGAGCGAGAGAAAAGTGTGTTTTTTAATGGCCCCGAGAAGAACTAACCCGAATAAGCACCTCTTTGGTGGGTTAGATTTTTTGGATGAGTTAGATGCATCTAACCCAAACTAACCCTCCTGTTTGGATACTTTTGGATTAGTTGAGTCCAAACTAAGCCAAACTAACTCTAACCCATGGATCCAAATAGGGCCAGTGAAGCACGGTGGCTAGCTAGTTGGGCTAGTTTGACCGATTAGCTAGGCCGCCGCCACATTTGTTTTTTCACCCCTTTTTTTATCTACTTGCCGTCAGGTAAATTTAAATATCCACCGCGGCATTGCTCTGGTGTTTGGGTGCAGCGGGATTTTTAATTTTTTGATTGACGGGAGCAGGCGCGGCAGGATTTTTAATTTTTTGATTGACGGGAGCAGGCGCGACAGCAATTAGTCCCGATGACTCCGCCTGTAAAAACCCACTGCTCCCTGATGTGAGAAGTCGTCGACTGGTGTTTTAACGTGGTGAAAACCAAAAGATTCCCCGCTCCTCGGCTGGCTCTCTCCGCCTTCCCGTAGATTGCATTGCCTTTCAGCTGTTTCGCCCCCTTTGCTTCCTCTCCCCATTGCTTCTACCTGGTGCCATGGCGGCGCAGCAGATCACGGAGTCCGAGGTGAGGCGCCTGACACAGGAGCTCCATGCTAAGGATGCAGAGCTCAGGGCCAAGGACGTGGAGCTCCGTGAGCTCAAGGAGGAGAGGAGTGCCATGCTCCTCCGTTATGTGCGGGAGTTCACGGAGCTTCAAAAGCGGCAGGCATCCACCACAAATATGCTCGAGGCATCGGCGGCGTTGCTGCAGAAACCGAGAGATACGATAGGCCGTCAGGGGAGCCGGCTGGAGCGCGAGCGGGCCAATCGTGACGAGGTCCAGGATCGCCTCAGCCACTTGGTGAACCAAGTTGCCACGCACGTGTTGCGGCTGCGCGATGCCTACCGTCGTGCCAGCGCGATGATGCCAGCCGTCAGGCTAAACCTGTTCGACCACCCGGTCGACTTCAACGAGCTGCGGCTTCCTGACCTGGTCTCCTTCTTCACCTATATCTCCGAGGAGCTGAGCCGTCTCCGCGTGATGGTGGGGGCTGAGCTGGACAAGGAGGGGTTGCGGGCTGCCGTCGCCGTTGCCGGGCGAATCCTTTCAGGGCTCCGTCACCGGAATCCATTCGTGCCATTGGACGCCGTCTTTGACGAGCTTGCTCCCGTTGACCAGGAGCGGGCTCTGCGGGCGGTTGCACCCTGCATCACCAACGTCATGCGCCTCGAGAAGCAGAGGGACTTCAGTGGTGTTTAGGCGCCCACTGCATGGGCATGTCCATGTCTTCACGCAACATGACCGTTGGATCAAACTCAGACGGTGCAGATCAGTCACTGTAGCACAAAGCGTGTGGGTGTGTTTGGTTGCATTCTCATCTCAATATAGTTGTTTCCTCTTCGTGTATTTTTGTCAACCTACTAGTGTGGACTCATGCACCCTTCATGGTTCATGCACTCTGTCAAACACCCAAAAGTGGGTCGATAAGGGAAGTTTTGCTCCCATCCCATGCACCCTTCATACACCATGTCTAACACTATAGGATGTGCTTCATATGGTTCATGTTTCGTGGAGTACTATAGCACCGTACTCTCCGTGCGCTGTGGACCTAGTTCTGTTAACATTGATCTCACCGTTCATTCTCGACCGGACAGTCGAAAAAGCGGTACTATGTTACATATAGGAGTAGTTGACATGCGCACAACATCATTTGTTATCGCCATATCTTACTACACTAGCAACAAGATTGTGTAGTACTGACATATGAACCACTGCACATGCCTAGTAGTAGGAGCACTGTGTATGTTCAAGTGGCTGCCGTGTTTCGCACTCCTCCGTCATAAGAATGGAAATGCTTGCTATAATCATTTTTTTTCTTCAGAATGAAAAACAGTGGAAACGCTCTACCGTGCAGATCCTCCTTCAGCCATGCACTAAATTACTCACTTTCGCCGACGTGTGGGATAGCCAGCACCTAGGTCCACCAGCCATGCACTAAATTACTCCGTAGTAGAGTGACGGTAGACTACCCCGATCGAACCGCCGCAGTAATGCCCAATGAGCCGTCAAATCACAAAACCCCCTCCTTTCCAGCAGTAAGTTGGACGGACGAAGCAACCATCATTTCACTCTTCTCTCTCAGCTTCCTCTCTTGAAGAAAACCCCCGCTCGCTTTGCTTCTTCCTCATCTCGTTCCTCCTTTCACTCTTCTCTCTTAGCTTCCTCTCTTGGATGGACGTCGGAGCACCGGCCTACGTGATGTTTATGGCTCTGGCCAAAACCGTCGAGGCTCATGGTACGAAGAAGTGCAAGCACCCTGCCGAGACTACCGCAGACAAGCTCAAAGCCATCGCCCTGTCCAAGCCCCCTCTCCCCGGGATCCCTCATTAAGCAAGTCCAGGTAATGTCTCTTGTTGACGATCTTTTTCTTGATCTTGATCGTGTTTTTTCATCTAACACACAGTACTAGTACTGGTAGTACAGTACAACTTTCTAGGTGATCTTGCATGTGATTTTAGTGTGCCAAATGACGGTTCTAAATTCCTCTTTTGACCAGAACATGCGAGAGGTTGAAACTGATTTCTTATAGATTACTTTCAACTACTCCCTTTGTCCCAAATTTCTTGTCTTAGATTTGTCTAGATACGGATGTACCGTTACATCCGTATCTAGACAAATCTAAGACAAGAATTTTGGGACGGAGGGAGTAACTTATGAACATCAATGCTACCTTTTAAGAGGGTATATTTGCCTCAGTAACTTATGTTATGGATATTCCATGTAATCCCTCTGCTCTCATGCCTTTGAAAACATGTTCTAGTGTCTTTGTTCACTCATTTCTGTGCATATATGTAGTCATGTATGGAGTATAATATCGAAAATCATCTTATATTTCTGAACGGAGGTAGTAATAAAATATGGTTTCTGTTTGAATTAGAACCAGGTCCGCGGTGGAGATGAAGTTCTCAAAGTCATGCCGTGTGAACTGGAAGACCTGATGATGAGTTCTACTGCTGAACTATCCAGCTATTGTGTCCTTGTCGCCACGTGTCCTGAACTAGTGTTTTCCTGTAGCATTGTTGTCAGGCGTGTTCTCGAGACTGTACTTGACCACAACAATTTCTTGGTTGTGCCTTCGATTACGAAGGGTGTGGTTCTTGTCAAGCTTCCCAACAAATCTGATGTGGCATGTCTTCATCATCATGTTTATGAGTGGAAAGACCACTCTGTTAGGTTCTCCAAGGTTGACAAGATGGTGATGGTGCATGTAGACATCTCACACGAAGTCCATGGCCTAGTCAGTTATGCGGGGTTCATCCCGTAGGTCGGTGGCAAGAAATAGTCTGCAGAGTTTAGTTAGTGCAACTTTGCTTGTCTGTAGTAAGTACTATTGTTCAATACTTGATTTGTGTTTGTGAACCCTGTATTGTTTATTAGTACTGCCACTTTTGGTGTGTGGTCAGTCCTGAGAATGGTTTATGTTAATGTCTGTCCACTCAATTCAGTTTGTACATTTTGAAGTATCCAGATCATATTTTTTTTGAGGACGGTTTATCAATTATGGTTACACTCCAATATATGTATGCATTGCAGGGTTTATCGCACCCACCAGGATTTCCAGTCCCATGGATGTTCGGTCCATATGATTTGTCACGACCTTTGGACTGTCCTGCTTGTGGGAGTAGGCAGGGCCCCTACATGCCATGCGTAGTTGGACGATCAATCTTCTGTTTAGTACTTCAACATAGTGATTTCCTGGTAAGGATTCACTCGTGTCACATCAAGTAAATCTTATTGATTTACTGTCTAAATCTTATTGATTTAATGTCATGTTTTCTTTCTTTTCCTGCAATTTTACGATGCAGGTTTTTCCATGTGACATTCATCACAGAATAAACCGTTTGGTTTGCTCTACGATGGCTATTTTTGCAGGTTTCACTTCTTATGTCGTGTCAGTAACGAAGGCACTGTCCATCACTTATATTACTGGAAAAAATTGGATCAGTCTGTTGTCTGAGTACAAGCTGAATCCCCATGATGAACTGCAATTTGGTTTAACAAAAACACCACAATTAGTCCTTCTCGCGTTTAAAAGAAATGAAGAAAAAAACTGGATCACGGTCACGGATCGTAGTCAAGTTAGAAAGCTGATCATAGCAGACCAGACACGATCGCCGTTGTCTCGCACAGATCGAGCATCGGTGTTGCTCTATCACTGACAGCAGCAGCAGCTCAGTCTGATCCAGCTGAGGATTGGGCACCGATCGCGTCAGCGGATCAGTCTGATCTACCGGAGGATCGGGCATCGACACCGGCACCAGCTCTACAAGGAGCACCATCTCCGGCAGCAGCAGCAGCGGCTTCGGCACCTGCACCAACACTTGCACTTGCATTTGGTCCGGCCTGCGCAGTTGCACCGGCAACAGACTGGGCTGCAGTTTGCATTTCATATACCAAAGTCCTTACAAAAACCGACATGTCCACCTTCTTGGTAAGAATTGGCCGCCCAAGTGCTTCGTTCTTTTTTCTTTCCATGTTGTTTCACATGATTCATTGTGTTGATCTAACTGTTTGGGTATGTCTTCTTGTTTGCAAACAGAGAATTCCTAGAGCAACGAGGGAGTCGTTCAACAATCCGGGCGACCGCGGCCAAGTTTCTCTTACCATGCGCAGCCTTGGTGTGAATGAACCTGCTCAATATACCGTAAGTACAAAGGATGGTCGCATGATGATTGATGCTAAAGGATGGTCAAGGTTCAAATCTAAATCATATCTTGCGGTAGGGGATGATGTCAAAATCGAACTTTCTCGGCAAGGAGAGCTGGTCCAAATCAACTTTGAAATTCTTCAGTAGCAGCACGCAACTGCCGAACTGATCTATCCTCCGAGAGATTTTGATGTAATAATCTGGCATGGTGAAACAAGTGTCCTGTGTGTATAAGTAGTACGACAGTATTATTTATCACATGGTATATCATTGATAGAATTGCAACTCTGATTACTGGTTAGCAACTATCGTTCGATTTCATTCCAACAGCTGCCGTGCTTTATTCAATTTTGTGTATTCGCCTTGCGAGAGCATCTAAAACCAGCGCAGTACCGATCGCTTGCAATATGAAAAGCGCTGAGGTAGAACACATGGGCCCCCAAACATGCAGGGTCGGCCTGCGGCCCAAAGTCTAGAACCGTGAGCCTATCTGAGTATTATATTCTCAGCTGAACCCCCATAAAAAAAGCTGAACCCCCATAATGCCCGTGCGTTGCAGAGGGAGTATATTTCTCAGCAAGGTGAGCATGTGATATAAAAGATTTGTATATTTCTTTACAGAGGGAGTATCTCTCTGTCAAAAAATATATTTATGTGTAACTAGTTACTCTTGTCTTTCTACTTCCTTTCGCTGATATGTGGGGCAACTGGCAACGGGGTCCACGTGCCATATTCACAAATTATAGTGCACAACTTCACGGTAGACACACCCCGGTCGTAGCACCGCACTAATGCCCAATGAGCCATCAAATCACAACCCCCCTTTCCTGCTTTAGCAGTAAGCTGGACGAACGAAGCGGCAATATTTCACTGGGCCTGAATCCCCTTCTCCCTCGTTTGCTTGTTTAGAGAAAACCCCCGCTCGGCGATTGCATAGGGTTTTCTCATGGAGAACCAAGTATGAATTCTTCATCCATCCCCGATAAATCCAAGTCCCTTGGTCGCAGGTAATCCTAGGATGGCAGCCGCCGCCGTTGATGCATTTTTCTTTGTACTGAATCTAGTGTGTTTCAGTTGCAGTGCCCAAAGTGCGAGTACCCTACAGATTTCTGCGCCTTCGGCGAGACACCACACTTGTTCCTTCTCATCCTACCACAACATTTTGAAACGTGCACAGTATGTTCCTAGAATCCTCTTCTCTATCCGGGAGGGTGGGGTTTTTTTGAACATGCTGTGTTCTCATATTATTTTTCCTGCAGTGTATTATTTGCTCTGCCAGAACACATGTACTCAAGATGCTCGGCCTTGCCATAACTGAATACACTAGTTTAATGGTCACAGTGAAGACAATCCATGGAAATTACTTCCGAGTTGGGTTCATGAACCAAGAAGATCGCTGCTTTTTTAGGCCGAACTTGGATAAACTTTCTCAAGTGTTACGGACTGAAAGTTGGAGCACGAATGTTGATGGAAATAGCAGAACCTGGTCTCATCTTCACTGTGATCTTCCACCCCGACGTCGTTCCAATTGTTCATCCATGTTAGTTTTGTATCTGGTTCTTGCTTGTTGCCTCGATTACTTCTTAATCCACCTATTCTGTCTAACTAATCACAATTTAACTTTAGAAGTAGCAACGAATCTCTCACGAAGATGCTACTTCTAACTAATATTTTCTTATAATTGGTGGCACGTGTAGGTTTTTTCAGAGTTAAGCAGGCTGCTCGTTTGTTATTCTGTAGTAACTCGGCTGTTATTGATGGCACTGAAGTTGACTGGGACGACATCCACATGTTCCTACACTTTATTGACCGTCTTGAGGTCCTTGTGGGGCATTTCAATGGTGGAAGGCCACGTGGGATATGTGTGCCACTACTGCACTCGTTGAACAGGTCCAACAGTGTCGAGAAACTTATGGTACGAGCTATTTTCTGTTATATATGTTGTTCATAAACTATTGCTTATACACAGTTTTACAGCTGTGATCTTCTTGAAACAGGAACTGCTGAGTTCTATTGTTCCTATACAGATGCCTGACCATGGTCGGGTCAGACTTGCGCTTGGTCACAACATGATGTTTATGTCGACCTACTCAATTCCCCTTGGAGGTGAAAAGATACTTATTCGTGGGTGGTCTCAAGTAATGAAGGCCCGTCCATCTTGGAGAATAGGACAGAAGATTATGTTCATGCTTTTCCATGACTCTAAAGCGAATATCCTGTTTATTGACCATGTTGCGAGATGAAGCCGCTTTCAGAAGGTTGTGGATGCGCGGGGTGGCGCCTGGGCCTTGTCGTCGGGCTTGGCGGCCTCACCCTTGGTTAACTGTAGGCAAAGTAGCACTATTTGAGGCGTGCTTTGTACGGTTGAACCTGTATAAGTACTCATACTGCTTTCAGCTTTGGTTGTTAAGTGCCCCTGCTGGTTTCAGTTAAGGTTGTTAAGTACTCCTGCTGCTTTTACAGTCTGTCGTGTTTCTTCAGTCCTGTCTTCCTCCAGCCGCCAAAACCAAACCAGTGCCGGCGGGGCCGCCTGCTTCTGCCTCCCACGGCTGGCTGCGTCTCAGCGCACGCATCGCCGCCCCACCGTCTCCTAAATCGTTAACGCCGACGTCCTCCACGCGCTTTAGTGCGCTCGCCGCGGCGCCGCCCTCTCGCGTTGTCAACATGGTCAACAAACAACAGGAATCACCAGAAGTACATGGAGATGATGACAGTAGGGGCCCACCACGTCAGCGCATGGAAAAATAAAATGCTTCCTCCTAGTGTTTTCCTGACATCTGGGACCCACGACATTGTGAGCGTATATAGTCAATAGACAAGAGAACAGCACAAGATCGGCTGACACCTAGGACGTAGCTACTCGAGTAGTATTTTTTTGTTTGGTATTGTTGAGACGGAGCAGGGTTTGAACTGGGCTGTGGCCCGTCTAGCCCATGCTTATATTTTATGTTCACCATGTGACCATCCCACCTATTTTTTCTTTGTGAAAATGGGTCCAGTTTATTTTTTCTGAAGAATACCCAATCCAGGCCTACTTATTTTTCCACGCCCTGAGGGGCTGCAACTCTTTCAAGACGCCTGAAAATCTTGAAAGTAATATGAAATGGGTTGTAAATATAAAAACAGATGACAAATTGGCAATTACTTTATAATTTCTGATTTTTATTCACATTTTCAGATTCCTATTTCACTAGGCATTAACCTAATTTAAATATATCTTCAAAGTACTTTAAATCTGTCTCGACATTTCGGTATTAAAAATAGTTTGGAACCCACAGAAATATGCGAAATTGGCCCTGGCCAACCAAAAAAAACGACTGCAATAAATTGCATAAGAAGTTGCCATGAGCTATATATAAATTATTAAAAAAAAAGAGGGAGTGGTCTGACTTGTGGGCCTGTTTAGTTGACGCGTATGCAAGATTTTTTTACTTATTATATACTACGTCAACAAACGATTCTAGCAGACGTAACCGTTGGATGTCAATCCAACGGTCGTCGTGTTTCTTCAATCTCTGATCTTCTTGCTCCAGCCGCCAAAGCAACGCCGACGGGACCGCCTCTCGCTTCCCGTGGCCGGCTGTGCTGCCGCGCAGGCCTCAGCGCCCCCTACTACTCCCACCGCTGGCCAGGGCATCCCTCTAACCCACACCCCCTGTTATTCTGCGGCGACGGCAGCCTCACACCGCAGCCGAACCGGTGAACCCTCGTACTCCTCTCCGCGCGGGCTTCCACTGCCGCGTCTTCCCCGGCTCCGCGTCGTCCACTTCCTAGGCCTCGTCGTCGTCCACCGCCGTGGTGGTCTCGGTGCAGCGTGGTCAATGTGGTCAACGATCGACTTCCATCGGAAGAGTACTGTACATGGAGAGGCTGACAGCTGGGTCCACGGCAGCCGCAAGGAAGTGCCTCCTTATTACGCAGAAAATAATTATTCCTCCACCTGACAGCAGGGACCCACCGGACGGGCCACCAGTATTTCGCGAAAAAAATGTTTCCCCCTGACTGCTGGGACCCACAGGACGGGCCACCGTATTTCGCGAAAAAAATGTCCCCCCCGCTATCAGCTCGGACCCACCAGAAGTGCCTCCTTATTACGCACAAAAAAATGAATACCCCCCTGCTAGCTGGGACCAACCTTGGTGGGAGGCTGACTTGTGGGCCTACTAAACTGACTGGGACGGAGGCCTTTGTCAACTTTAGTCAATATATGAATGATTCTAGCTCCAGTGACCGTACGATGTCCATCCAACGGCCGTAGTGCTTCTTCAACCTCTGGTCTTCTTGCTCCAGCCGCCCAAAGCAGCGCCGGTCGTGCCGCCTGCTCCTGCCGCCCGTGGCCGGCTGTGATGCCGCGGAGGCCTCACCGCCCCCTACTACTCCCACCGCTGGCCAGGCCATCCCTCTACGCACCCACACCCCCTGTTATTCTGCGGCGACGGCAGCCTCACACCGCAGCCGAATGAGTGAACCCTCATACTCCTCTACGCGTGTTCATCCACTGCCGCGTCTTTCCTGGCTCCGCGTCGTCCCCTTCCTAGGCCTCACCGTCATCCACCGCCCTGGTGCTCTCGGCGTGGCATGGTCAACGTGGTCAAGGAATGGTTTCCATCGGACGTGGACTATATGTAGAGAGGCTGACAGCTGGGTCCACGGCCGCAGCAAGGAAGTGCCTCCTTATTACGCGCAAAATAATTATTCCTCCACCTGATAGCAGGGACCCACCGGACGGGCCACCGTATTTCATGAAAAAACGTTCCCCCCTGTCTGCTGGGACCCACCAGCTACATCTTCGCACGCAAGGAAGTGCGTCCAAAAAAAATGATTCGCCCCCCTGACTGCTGGGACCCACCAGCTACATCTTCGC
>NC_041385.1:549252471-549253167 GCF_002162155.2 Triticum dicoccoides
GCCCCCCTGACTGCTGGGACCCACCAGCTAAATCTTCGCACGCAAGGAAGTGCGTCCGGGCAAAAAAAAACGATTCGCCCCCTTGACTGCTGGGACCCACCAGCTACATCTTCGCAGACAAGGAAGTGCGTGACAGTCGGGACTCACCTGGTCGAAGCGTATGTAGCATTGTCATTCTGGTCGCGAAAGTGTACGTACATACTGGTCGATGTAGAGGCACGCACGTGTCGTAGTAGAGGCGCGCATGTGTCGATGTAGAGGCACGCACGTAGCATGTACACATACGTACAACGGCGAGGGTGCAAGAAAGAAAATACGGCCACATACGTACATACGGGCAGGGTCTCGAATGCCTACTCACGCATACGTACAGGGCTGGGTCGGAACGGAGAAACAACGTTGTCGTGGTGTTCATGGGGAGCCAACCGGCTGGGTCGGAACGAAATGCATGGTCGTGTTCATCGGGTGGGCTTGGATGGAACAGGCGATGGAAACAAGGCCTGGCGTACCACACAATGGAGGAAACGGACCTCCTACGTTCGGAACGGGGTCCTGTTGATCGGGAGGGGTGTGGCGTACCGCAAAACGGAGGAAACAGACCTCCTACGGTCGAAACGGGGGTCCTGTTGATCGGGAGGGGTGTGGCGTACCGCAAAACAGACGAAATGAACTTGTGTTGGAGCGCTACGGTCGAAA
>NC_041385.1:549253560-549307693 GCF_002162155.2 Triticum dicoccoides
AAAACGGACGAAACGGACCTCCTACGGTCGAAACGGGGGTCCTGTTCATCGGGAGGGGTGTGGCGTACCGCAAAACGGAACTCCACGAGATACTGTTCATCTCCACCGTCGACCTCCTCCAGCCTCCACGGGCTCCTGTTCATCCGGCCTCCACCGCGCGCTACTCCACCGGCTACTGTTCAACCACCCCTCCACCGTGTACTGTTCATCCAGCCCTCCACACCACGGGGTCCTGTTCAACCACCCCTCCACGGCCACCCCTCCACCGTCTACTGTTCATCCAGCCCTCCACACCACGGGGTCCTGTTCATCCAGAGGCAACGCCACCGCTCACTGTTCATCCAACCCCCCTCCCCCGCAATGCTCACTGTTCATATAATCGATCGGCTTCAGTTAGCAGCAGTAGCAAAGGAATCGCTCCACCGGGTTCAGTTAACAGCCATCGATCGATCGCTCGGGTTCAGTAACGCGTAGCCTGCAGTGCAATCGCTCGGGTTCAGTTAGAGCCCAACGCCTCGCTCGGGTTCAGTTAGAGCCAACGCCTCGCACACACACGCATACGTGTACGAGAGAAACGCGCATCGCTCGGCCCCCGACCTCCCACCGTAACCGGCAACTCCCCGAAATTTTCCTCCCCCTCGCTTCTACCACAGTTTTTTCTGTCATGGACGGCCCAAAGAATGTCATGCATCTGCGTCTCCGGCCCGCCCAGGACGAAAAGCCCATTTTCTGTCATGATTTTTTATCATAGAAGTAGGAGCCCACCACATCTATGATGATACCGGGTTCTGTCACAATCATCGTCATAGAAGTGTCATATGTATGACAGAAAAAAATTTCGTTCGGCCCAAAATGTCACGGGTGTGTCTTTTTTTTGTAGTGTTCTCTCTTTTTGGTTCTCAATACAATGTTCTCCTCGATGTTCTTGAAGATCTATCTATGAATATTAATCGAGTCTTCTTTGTTCTCTTATATGCATGATTATTATAGCCTCGTATTTCTTCTCTGAAACTTTGGTTTGGTTTGGCCAACTAGATTGATTTTGCTTGCAATGGGAAGAGGTGCTCTGTGATGGGTTCGATCTTGCAGTGCTCAATCTGTGTGACAGAAGGAGAAGTGACACACATGTATCGTTGCCATTAAATAAAAAGATGAGGTTTATTCCTACATGAATAGATCTTGTCTACATCATGTCATCGTTCTTATTGCATTACTCCGTTTCTCCATGAACTTAATACACTAGATGCATGCTGGATAGTGGTCGATGTGTGGAGTAATAGTAGTAGATGCAAAATCATTTTGGTCTACTAATCTTGGATGTGATGCATATATACATGATCATTGCCTTGGATATCGTCATAATTATTTGATCTTCTATCAATTGCGCAACAGTAATTTGTTTACCCACCGTATGCTATTTTCTCGAGAGAAGCCACTAGTGAAATCTACGGTCTCTCGGTCTATTTCCTATCATATTATTTTCAGATCTATTATTCCAAAAACCCAAAAATACCTTGCTGCACTTTTTCTTTATTTATTTTATTTTGTGTTTTTGCTAGATCTATTTATCCAATCTCATACAATTTAATCTATCTCAATACCGAGGAGGGGTTGACAACCCCTCTTACGTGCAAGTATTTGTTATTTGTGTGCAGGTGTTGTTTACATAGTGTTGCTTGGTTCTCCTACTAGATTGATAACCTTGGTTTCATAACTAAGGGAAATACTTATCGTTGTTGTGCTGCATCATCCTCTTTTCTTCGGGGAAATACCAACGCAGATACAAGCAATCAGACCATATCAATAATATCATAGTTTACCGCAATAAGATTAATAAAACCAATCTTAGTCTTTGGATCAAAGTAAGAATAGAGTTTACAAACCCTAGCCTTATAAGTCGCATTCCTTATCTACGACGGTGTTGTCAATGATGGAATGGAGAATTGGTCTGCTGGGGGAACCGGAACGGATCTAAGCGAAGCGATTCTCCTCTGGATCTCTGTTTCTCTCCTCTGGTTATGGTTTGAGGGTGTTCTGTTGTTCTTCTCTATAAATCCTTAATACAAAAGTTGCTTCTATAGATGAGAGGGATGCAACGGCTCCTGGTATGACCAGTGGTACGGATGGGGCTGCTCGTACCACTCGTCGTATTCTGTTTCGTTGAGAGTAGATGAATATCTTTCCAACGAGAAAGTCACCCATCTCCTCCTCTATCATCCCAATATACTTCAAGCCCTTCTAAAAGTGTTTAACTTGAAAACATGTAAGGAAACAAGGTTTCTCTAATATCAGTAAATAATCTTTAATGAATAGGTGAAACCCGAAGAGTAACTTCGAACCAGACATTTCACATGTTATTTCACTTGAACTAATATTTAATTAAGTATTTGAAGTGGTTTGTACTTACGTTATGGCCTCACTTCACAAGGTGACGTTTATGTTTTCTGAACAACGAGAATGGACCCGAAAATCCTAGATGAAAAAATGTTACAACACCAAACAAGGACCCATAGAAAGATAAAAAAACACAAACAAATCCTTTAATTATGCAAACATGACACCTTAATTGAAATGCATTGCAAGTACATGTTCGACCACTAGACCCATCAATTTCCGCTCACTAACCCTAAGCCTAGCTTTGCCTCGTCACACATTGATTCTTCGGTTAAGTCTTGTTGCATCGACAGTTAGCCATTAACACATCGATGCATGATTATGAAATGTGTGCCGCACTTGGCAGGAGGCACATCAAAGAGAGTGCCACATCACCCTGCTCACTGTAATGAGTGTATTATTTGGTAAAACATGGTTCATAAACAAAATTTATGTGTGTATTATTTGGTAAAAACTATAAAAGAACAGAATTTGGTTCGATTCATAGTTGTATCACAAAACACCTTTCTCCACAAGGAAATATATGAAAATTCGAAGCAAAAAATGTTGGTTCCAAGGTCTTGTGGCACGACATGCATGCACCAAGCGAAATGTCATTAAGTGCATGCAGGGTAAGACACATATAATGACATCACTACATTAAAAGCTACTCCCAGAGATAAATATTATTTTGCAGGTAAAATCATTGGCTTGATTGAAAAAGCCTTGTTCACTGTCATCTCTTCGTAATTTCACCTGGGGTATGTTTCGACAACCTTTTTAGGACTTTTTTTAACATAGTACAGACGCAGATGCTCATATACATGGGCATACACTCATCCCTATGAACGCACACACGGACACCCTACCTTTATGAGCACCTCTGAAAGACTGAGCCGGCATATCATCTTGAAATTTCCGAAGTCATCATAGGCACCTCGTCGTCGACGGGAACGTCTCCTCTCACTAAATGCGCATAGCCGGAAATCCTGAAATAAATGCGAGCACCAGGATTTAAACCCTGATGGGCTGAGGATACCACAGTCTCTCTAACCATCCAACCACAGGTTGGTTCACTTAGGACTCTTTTGTTACTATGTAGCATTCCTTTGTAAACTAACATTTCACGTGGGGCATGATTCATCTTATTTTTTACACACTAGCTATGGATCTTTTTCTAAAGAAAATGTGCCGATTTTGGTACCAATACATTAGCACTCGTAAGTTCGTAAATCATTTGGTGGCAAGATATGTTTTGATAGTAAAACTGGATTCTTCTATTACCATGCAATAACACTCTCACCACCATCATTCTTGTAACAAGTTACCGCATGGTAGCTTTGGTACAATATAGGGGCAACTTCGTAAATCATTGGATGGTGATTTTTTTATGGAAACATATGGATATGAGATAAAGTTCACATAATGAAGCTCTTGTTGAGACAAAGCCAACTATGAAGACGGGTTGATCCCCGTACAAGTCAATGGGATGAGTAACTCGTAAGACAAATGTTCTGGCATGTTGACTGCAACCGAATATTAGCTATACCGTTACCAAACTATGACATGGAGGATTTCCTAGCGTATGTCAAAGAATTTCCAGTTCTCTCTCAAATCGGCGTACTATGTGGAATGGGACCACAAGTTTGGGAATAATCTCTGTTGGTCAAATGGCCAAGGTGCACCACAAAACGTGAGTGTGTGGAAAAAAGTTTGGGAACTAGGCTGCCCGGCAAAAGTCGGAATTTTCACTTGGAAAGCGTTGCATAGTACCCTAGCATGTGGTGTCAATTTGGCCCAGAGACATATCAAGGTGTCGCCGCAATGCCCCTGTTGCAAGGAAGGGCCTGATACTACGGCTCATGTGTTGTTTCAATGCCCTGCCGCAAGGAACGTCTGGGAAGAGCTTGCTTTGGAGAAACTAATTCAAAAGGCTTGTCTCATTGATAGGGTGGGAGAAAGTATATTTGGATTCCTATTGGAGATGCCGCAACATGAAATGATGGGCCAGAAACAGGAAAAGATGCATGAAATGATAGCAATAACCTGCTGGTACCTATGGTGGGAAAGGAGAAAGCTACGCCATGGAGAAAAGGTTCAAACTGCTAACCAGATTGCTACTTCTGTTAGAGTCCTTACATCTAACTACACTGCTGCGGCCGCCCCTAAAGCTAAGAGGAAAACAGGAGGATGGGAAATCCCGCCTAGAGGACATGTGAAATTGATTGTCGATGCATCCTTTGATGATGATCTGCTTGTAGGGACGGCAGGTGCAATCATCAGAGATGACAGAGGTAATTTTATCAGCGCGGGTAATTGGAAACTTGATTTCTGTTATGATGTTCTTTCAGCCGAAGCAACTGCATTGCGATATGGTTTATCTTTAGCACAGACTGTAGGCTGTAATAAGGTCATCATTAACTCTGATAATTTGGAAGTGGTAAATACAATGAATGAGGGAGGAAGATCGGCAGGACCAGCAGCAACAATCTTCGACGACTGTTATCACATGGCATGTGATTTTCTTTATACTTCCTTTGTGCATTGCCCCAGAGAGGCAAATATGGTTGCCCATGAACTGGCAAATTTGGCAAAGGGGCATTTATGTAGTAGTTTCTTTGATAAGGCTCCTAGTGAACTTATCCCGCTTTTACTTAGCGATGTAACTCTTGTAACACCGTAATGAAGTGGGATGATTTGTTTCAAAAAAAAATGAAGACGGGTTGTAACTACCGTTCACATTTTAGGAGTTAAAACATTTTAAAAATTCAATCTTCAGAAGAGTCAAGATAATATCGGTTGATACATCCTATTTTGTATGCATGCAAATTACAATGTTATTGAGTCGTGCCGAAGCATAATAGAGAGTAAGTTCGCATACTGTTTTTAATTAAAAACAACTTATTTTTGCGGGAAAAAGTAATACTAATATTGTGAGTGGATTTTTTAAAAAGAAATACCCATAACTTTATTCAAACATGAGATCATTACAAAGTGCAATGCTTTGGATAAAAAATTCAATAAACTACGATACAACTTCTAAAAGTAAGAATTACAATAAAATCTATTAGATACACCTTCCTCGTGATAATAAATTTTTGAAGACAAAATTATTAACAAAGACACTTTAGACGTGAAAGTACCCTTGTGAGCTTGAGTCCAAATGAGCTTGTATGAACAATAAAATCGTTTTTTTTAAATATATCAAAACATTCTGAATTTTTTCTGTGGTAAAATTTGACAATTCTAAGTGTTTGGACATTTACATCATGAGATCACATTCGAGGAAGGCGTGAAAAAAAAATCAGTGCTCCAAATGTTTTCGAAAGTAGCATTTTTGGAGCATCTTTTTTTTTTCACGCCTTCCACAAATGTGATCTCATGATAAAAAAATTCAAGCACTTAGAAAATTTGTCAAAGTTTACCATAAAAAAATTCCAGATTTTTTATTCTACTGTTCTTCCAAGCTTACTTGAGTTCGAGCGATACTCCACGTCCCTTTAGACACTGCAATTAGACCAGAATAGCGAAACGGCTACTTCGGTTATCAAACTTCAAAAAAAGAGAGAGGGAGAGCCATAACTAGGCTTTTTTTTGTTAGAGATAAGTATGGGCTAAGCAGCTTTTTATTTTAGCAAATGGGTTAAGCAGCTGTGATGCCCATAACTCACTTGGGCCAAACTGAGAAGGCGGGGGTGCCAGGCGCTTGGTTGTAAACGGGCCGATCAGTAAGGCGAAGCTGCGGCGTTCCATTCCAACACGCCGCCGCGTACAGCCCAGCTAAGCAGTGTAGGGTTTAGCCCCCGTCTCCCCTCCCCCCCTGCCGTGCCCCATCGCACACACCCCGCCGCAATGGCCGCCGTCGCCGCCGCAAGATCCTTCCTCCGATCCGGATCTGCTGCCTCCTCTCTCCGCGGGGCTGCCGCCAGAGCCGCCCCCCGCGCTGGCTCAGCTCCGCTCCCGAGGCGACTCCCGGCCTCTGCTCCCCGCGTGCTCCTAAGGTACGAGCGCTCTTGGTTAGTGGTTCTCTAGGAGCATTCGTTTTGCCACTTGATCTGGATGAAAATTTTGGTTTCCATGTTTCGCCATCTGTAGGTCACCGGTGGAGATGACCAGCTTCTGCGTGGAGTCGCTGATGCCCATGCACAGTGCCACGGCGTCGGCGCTCATGACGTCGCTCCTTGCCACCCCGGCTCGCACTGGGTTTGGTTGGCTTACAGAAGGTGATTTTCACATTTCTATGTTTTTTTTCGCAATCTAAGATGGCTTATGTCACGATGCATGTTTGTCTATTGCTATCTACTGTTGAGCAGACTAGTTTTAGTTGTTACGGACTGCAGAGTAGAGTAGTTTTGGGCTGATCACAAGCGCGTAAGTCTCTGCGCTAGATCAATTTTGTCTTCATAATCAGTCTGATGGTAATATGAATTTGATGTGTGTTAGTTGTAATTGTGCTTTTAAACCTGTCCTAAAACAGGCTAATGTTGCATTCTCATGCTGTCATTACATTTTGACACCATATTTTTAGAGTGTTGCAACTCTCAAGTGCCCATTTCATAACCATACTGTAATTTTATCTAGGGGGAGAGTCCACAAACTTATGTGATGGGAGTCATTTTTCTGTAGATAAATTTTTTTCAAAATCTGATGATTAAATTTGTCGTGTTGAAACCAATCTTATACTTCCACATGGTCCTTGTTGTAGGTCAGGACGAAACTAGATGAACATCAAGCCCCAAAAGGTGAATAAACTAATAGCTGTTGATGATTAAGTACCTTCATTAATTTATAGTTCAGAGGAATTCGTGGAAAGAGGAGACCACTGCACTTATTTGAAGGGGTCGGTTATTGAATAGATTGTTTGTAAATGAAAATCATAGAAGCCCTGCAAAGTGTGTTGCCATCACAAAAAAATGGTGCACGGCAATAAAAACTTCAAAATACCTTTTGGCTATTATTATAGTTGTCGACCTTTTGGCTATACCAGAGATCATTTGCTTTGCAAAAGTTTCCCTTTGATTAGGTGAAGCTGTATGTATATTTAGTCTTTAAGCAAATATTGTTTTGAATATTCACATAGTCATGAGTGACACATTTGAGGCAAAGGGGTCACTGATTCTTTTGTATTGACCCAGCTGGCAATGATGACGTGTGACCGTTTCTAGGTGGAATGTAGCAGATTATAATCTCCTCACCTCAAATATTCAGGTCTGATCATATTTTAAGGAGTATCCATAATAGTATATGTTTGTAGTGTGTTTCATAAATTCTCCTACCGTTTGACTTGCACAAGAATGCAAGGTGAAGATGCTTAAAAAAATCAGATCTGAAAAACCATGTCATTTTTTTCACGTGGTAGATAAAAACTGTACTCAGCCATGGACATAGCAACATAGAAATTTGGACTTGGGTCCACTCCTCACTTCCCCATTCATCTGAAAGCTATTGCATCTTGATCAAGTTTCTTTTGAATTTAGTCATTAGTATCATTCGATGAGTTTGGTTTCATGCCTGGGAGGTCGACCATGGAAGCCATTTTCTTGGTACGACAACTTATGGAGAGATATAGGGAGCAAAAGAAGGACTTGCATATGGCGTTCATTGACTTGGAGAAGGCCTATGATAAGATACCGCGGAATGTCATGTGGTGGGCCTTGGAGAAACACAAAGTTCCAGCAAAGTACATTACCCTCATCAAGGACATGTACGATAATGTTGTGACAAGTGTTCGAACAAGTGATGTCGACACCGATGACTTCCCGATTAAGATAGGACTGCATCAGGGGTCAGCTTTGAGCCCTTATCTTTTTGCATTGGTGATGGATGAGGTCACAAGGGATATACAAGGAGATATCCCATGGTGTATGCTCTTTGCGGATGATGTGGTGCTAGTTGACGATAGTCGGACGGGGGTAAATGGGAAGTTAGAGTTATGGAGACAAACCTTGGAATTGAAAGGGTTTAGGCTTAGTAGAACTAAAACCGAGTACATGATGTGCGGTTTCAGTACTACTAGGTGTGAGGAGGAGGAGGTTAGCCTTGATGGCCAGGTGGTACCTCGGAAGGACACCTTTCGGTATTTGGGGTCAATGTTGCAGGAGGATGGGGGTATTGATGAAGATGTGAACCATCGAATCAAAGCCGGATGGATGAAGTGGCGCCAAGCTTCTGGCATTCTATGTGACAAGAGAGTGCCACAAAAGCTAAAAGGCAAGTTCTACAGGACGGCGGTTCGACCCGCAATGTTGTATGGCGCGGAGTGTTGGCCGACTAAAAGGCGACATGTTCAACAATTAGGTGTAGCGGAGATGCGTATGTTGAGATGGATGTGTGGCCACACGAGGAAGGATCGAGTCCGGAATGATGATATACGAGATAGAGTTGGGGTAGCACCAATTGAGGAGAAGCTTGTCCAACATCGTCTGAGATGGTTTGGGCATATTCAGCGAAGGCCTCCAGAAGCTCCAGTGCGTAGCGGACGGCTAAAGCGTGCGGAGAATGTCAAGAGAGGGCGGGGTCGACCGAATTTGACATGGGAGGAGTCCGTTAAGAGAGACCTGAAAGATTGGAGTATCGACAAAGAGCTAGCTATGGACAGGGGTGCGTGGAAGCTTGCTATCCATGTGCCAGAGCCATGAGTTGGTTGCGAGATCTTATGGGTTTCACCTCTAGCCTACCCCAACTTGTTTGGGACTAAAGGCTTTGTTGTTGTTGTTGTTGTATCATTCGATGAGTTTATAGAAGTTACTTTACCGAATATAAGAAGAACATTAATCTGTTTGGATTTTGCCTCCATTATTTGAAGAAATGCTAGCAATTATACTTCGACCTCTTGCAACACAATGCAAATCTACATACTTAACATATGCTGGATACATATTACTCCCTCTGTAAAGAAATATAAGAGTGTTTAGATCATTACTTTAGTGATCGAAACGCTCTTATATTTGTTTACGGAGGGAGTACTTTTATGATTATTGTCCGCAAAAAAACATGTGTGCCTTTCCTTGTAGCCAAAAGAATGTTTGTTTGACCCATTTTTTTTATCTCTGTAGACTTGTGAGTAGTGACAATGGAGGTTCTCTGGGATGAAGAACACATGCTTTTTGTTTTTACGATATGTATCTGCTTTATTTTGCAAAGTGGAACTCATGGACACGGCGCAAAGTAGTTATTACGGTTGTTACATTTATAATGTCAGTTGAAGAGTTGGAGCTTAGATTATTCGTTTCTATTTGTAGATGGATGATTTCTTCTTGTCGGAGCCTGCTGTGATGGTACCTGGTACGGACCTGCCAAATTGAATTTGAAAGTACTCTTTGGTCGCCTTCTAAGTCTGTACTATCCTGGGATTTTCGTTTGTATAAGTATCTACGGGATTGTTATACCTGATTATGCCAAGATTTAACCGACTTGGTCTGATTATGCCTTTCGTGGAAAATAATAATAATGCTTAGTTGGAAGTTTCTGCTTTGTTTTGCTTCTGTTCTTATGTTATCAAGTCGTTGGAGAAAATGTACTCCAATCCTATCTCTAGCTCTCCGTACCTGCTTTTAATTTTAATGTATTTAGCAATTTATGCAACCTGGCCTTAACTGGACCATTTTCAGTCTATAGTTCCAGTCGATCTAACGATCACTCGTAAATAGACATGATAAAGAGCAACTTGCCATTGTTCGAGCTAGCTCATGAGTTGGCTAGATTAGCTAGCTTTTCCTCTCGTGGTACTTTTGATGAGGCCCTTAGTGCCAGGGTGGGTTTTGGCCCAACGGGATGTTTTAGCGGCTGGGTTTCGGCCCAAGTTATCTTGGCACATGGAAAAGTCTTTTCTTTGCTTATATGAGTTTTAAGCTGCTGGGCCGAATGAGTGATGGGTAGCCGTGGGCTATGGGGCTAAAATTAAAGTTCTGTGCGTTTTCTGTTTATTCAGTGTATTTTAGTATTATGATTATTCCCAAAATGTTTTGCACTGTTATAAATATAAATTTGCCAGAAAAATGATGTTGTAAATTACATTTAGTTTTCTGAATGAAATGGAACCAACGAGAAATTTTATTTAGAGAACTCTTATGACATTAATGTTTGTGTCATTTTATGGCATATTAATGTGATCATTTTGTAATACAGACCAACGTTGTTTTACAATTTTGAATCACACCATTCATTCCTTATTATTTTCTGCCCAATGGTGATATAACCTTATTATTTTCTGCCCAATGGTGATATAATTTGGACTTAATTTTTGCATGGAATTAATTTTTGTGCAATTTAATTTAATTATGATGTTCTTTTCCTTTACTTATGATATTTTGAATTCATGACAACTTCCAGTCCTCGTGGTCTCGAGATCGAGCCACTTACTAGAAACAACCTGCAAACATGGAAGGACTCGTTGCTATTGCATCTCGGCTGGCATAAGGCTGACCTTGCGCTGAGGGAAAGTAAACTAGTGGAACCTAAAAAGGATGTCACTGGGTATGCTGAGCTTAAGAAAGCCTATCATGCTAAAGTTGAGAAGTGGGAGAGGTCAAACAGAATGGCGCTCTCAATTATGAACTTCTCCATCTCGACTGAGATTAAAGGGGCTATTCCCGCTAATGAAAGTGCCGCGGAATATTTGAAATCGGTGGAAGAACAATTTAAGGGCTCGGAGTAAGTGTATGTAGATGAGCTTTTGCATAAGTTGCTTGCAAAATATGATGGGCACGGAAGTGTGAGAGAGCATATTTTAAGTATGAGCGATGTCGTGGCAAAGCTTAAAATCATGAAGTGTGACTTGAGCGAAGAGCTGTTTGAGCTCCTAGTTTTTAGGTCACTACCCTCACAGTTCAATCCAAGATAAACTATAATTCTCTTGAAATCAAATGGAAAGTACGTGAATGCATTGCACATTGCGTTTAGGAGGAAGAGAATATGAAGAGTGAGCAGAAAGAAGATCAAGCTTTCTGTGTTAACTCTATAAAGAGGAAGCATGAGAATAGTGTTCATAACAATAATATGCCCAACAAAAAGCAGTTTTCCAAAAAGAATCCTCCAAAGCCTAAGCAATGCAATGAGGCAAGCTGTTCATGTCCCGCTTCTTCAACGGCTGCTCTAGTAGATCTTAAAAATGTCGGTGGAGAAAGACTTTGCAATTTTTGCAAACATGCAAATCATTCATACTCAAGAAGTATCAATCCTTCTCCGAAATTGTGGCATCGTTGCTTGGGCCACATTTCGAGGGGAGAATGGAACGATTGGTTAAAGTAGAGATACTTCCTTGACATGATTTGGTTGTTTGCAAAAATTGCAAAGTCTTTCTCCAGCGGTATTTGTAAGATTTACTGGAGCAGCTACTGAAGGAGCGGAACGTGAACAACTTTCCTTATTTCATTGCTTAGGCTTTGAAGGATTCTTTTTGGAAAACTGCTTTATGTTAGGCACATTATTGCTATGAGCATTGTTCTCATGCTTTCTCTTTGTAGAGTTAACATGAAAAGCTTTATCTTTCTGCTCACTCTTCATTCTCTCTTCCTCATGAACGCAATGTGCAATGGGTTCAAGTATTTTTCATTTGATTTCAAGAGAATTATAGTTTATCTTGAATGGATTGAATTGTGAGGGTAGTGACCTAAAAATTAGGAGCACAAGAAGCTCTTCGTTCAAGTCACACTTCATGGTTTTAAGCTTTGCCGCGGCATTGTCCATACTTGAAATATGCTCCCCCACATTTTCGTGCCCATCGTATTTTGCAAGCAGCTTGTGCGAAAGCTCATCTGCATACACTTACTTTGAGCCCTTAAATTGTTCTTCCACCAATTTCAAATATTCGGCGACACTTTCATTAGCGGAAATAGCCCCTTTAATCCCAGTCGAGATGGAGAAGTTCACAATTAGGAGCGCCATTCTGTTTGACCTCTCCCACTTCTCAACTTTAGCATCATAGGCTTTCTTAAGCTCAGCATACGCAGTGGCATGCTTTTTAGGTTCCACTGGTTTACCTTCCCTCAGCGCGAGGTCAACCTCATGCCAGCCGAGGTGCAATAGCAACGAGTCCTAACATGTTTGGAAGTTGTTTCCAGTAAGGATGAAGACTGGAAGCTGTCATGAATTCAAAATATCATAAGTAAAGGAAAAGAACATCATAATTAAATTAAATTACATAAAAATTAACTTACGTTGGTTTGATCAATTTTCATGCAAAAATTAACTCCAAATTATATCACTGTTGGGTAGAAAATAATAAGGAATGAACGGGGTGATTCAAAATTGTAAAACAACATTGATTTGTATTACAAAATGATCACATTAATATGCCATAAAACGACACAAACATTAATTTCATAAGAGTTTTCTAAATAAAATTTCTTGTCGGTTCCATTTCATTCAGAAAACTAAATGTAATTTACAACATCATTTTTCTGGCAATTTTATTTATAACAATGCAAAACATTTTGGGAAGAATCATAATACTAAAATTCACTGAATAAATAGAAAATGCACAGAACTTTAATTTTAGCCCCATAGCCCACGGCTACCCATCACCATTCGGCCCAGCAGCGAAAAAACTCATATAAGCAAAGAAAAAACTTTTCCATGGGCCAAGAGAACTTGGGCCAAAGCCCAGCCGCTAAAACAGCCCGTTAGGGTTTCAAATTTTCGGTTTCTACGGTTAGGGTTCATCTGAATTGGGAAAAAATTGGGGCTTTCTTTTTATTTCATCATGTTCTAATTGCTAACGGGAAGTAAAACCCGTGCTAATTTACATCTTGAAGCAGAAATTTAAACTAACAAAACTTGTTAATAATCATAAAAATCTAGCACCGATCCAGTAGCAGATTACCATTATTTGATTTAATCCCATAGGATCTACTTAACAGGATATGCCTTGTCATTAGATCACCTAATTGCATAATGAGTAGAGAGGTAGATTAGGATCTTACAACCAATGGAAGCAGCCATTGGTGTAGTCTAAGTCCCGTGTCTGCTCGATGCAGGCTTGATGCAAGCTTGATGTAGGCTCGGGGTATAATCCAGATAGAACAGAATATGGTTTCCCGCAAAAGAAAAAACAGAATATGGTAGTTTTGTATATGAAGCGGCATGGGTTCGTGCACCGCTCTGCACCCCTAGTGCAACGAAATTGCAAATGGTGCATGGGCACCATGGTGCCCTTTTCCAAAAATATATTCTAAAAGGTAAAAAAATGAATTTTTTTGTACACAAAACGTGCATACTATGTATGTGCAAATTTTGTCAACATTTTACTTTCACACATGGCGTACAAAGAAAAGACAAATATTATTTTTCAACATTTTGTTTTGGTCGGAATTTTGTTTTTTTACAGCTTACAAATTATTTATTTTCAAAACAAAATTTCATGAATCCGTAGTGAATACATACAAGTTTCCATGGATATTTTTCTGATTTTAGAAACTTCTAAATATGTTTTTATTTTTTCAAAAAAGAGCCACCATAACTTCGCACTTGTTATTACAAGCGATGCATATGAAACTATGGGACGGAGGGTGTAACGTACCACTTCTAAAACCCTAGCCTAGTTGCTGTTACCGTTTAGGCTAGGATTTTTTTTGTGTGGAATAAAATAAATGTTTGAACAAATTATTTTTATCTTTAGCATTTTCATATCTGGGTTCATGCCCATTGAAAGTGCACTAGTACTAGTTAGGAGTTACATGGACTCGTATCCATCTTCTACTCGAAATCTAGCTCACTCTTCATCCTTTTCCTCTAAACTGGTGATACAAACTCACTTTTAATTTCATTCGGACTCAAGCCCAGCGACCCAAGATAGCCAACCGTCCTGCTCAGCTCCAATACGTTTCCTTGGGTCCGGAAGGTTCCTTTGGGCGACCAAATACAAACCAACTTGTGTCAAATTCGGATTCCAACTTTGGCTTCGAATACTAGAAAGAAACCCAATCCCATGGAATTCTAGTCGACCTAGCGTAGCTCCAACCGACCTAGGGAGAACATATCCTATGCACCAGGCAAATCTGTGCACCCAATGCACTAGTAGGTTTTGGGCCAGTAGATGAAAAAGGAATGGCCCAGATTTGATCACCAATTAGACTATACCATTTTTGCAGAGGCCACCCTTCACTATAAAAATTGACCCGCACTTCACATCTCTCACTTCTATAAACATGTACGTTCAGATTTTTTTGGCTCAAACACAGAAAGGGTGACCGAATGTCTGATTTTGGATCGGTTTTGACTGTGGTATTTGTCTTGACAAGACCTTTGAAACAATATCAATGTTGAATATATTTTGAAAACATATTTTTTGTTGCTTTTTAAACTATACTCAAACTTGATGTATGGCAAAACATCTCATTAAAACAAAGATGTCAGTCAAAACAGTTCGAATTCAGACATCTGATTCAAAATATATGACCTATTTTTATTTGGACAGAAAACAATAAGCAAACAGTTTTATTATGGAAGACTGAGAATGTGAGATATGGAGTGTGGGTTAATTTCTAAACAACAGAAGGACTATTTTGCAATTGTACCAACCATCCATCTTTCTAGCCAGCTCATCTTCCTCTATTTTCTATCCAATGTCTCATCTAGCATCGGTGCATTGGGTGCATGAATTAGGCCAGTGCATTGGGTGCATCCTCCTGACCTAGGACCCTTATAAATACCTCCCCTACACCCCTAGGCTCCAAATAGACGAAACCATAGCTCACAAGCCACCCAAAGTCGCCACAAAGTTGATCTTGCAAAAATCGTGAGACAACAGGAAATTGTCCCGTAACCCGTCTGTTCGAACATCTTCTTGAAGAATCCTCCATTAGATTTCTATATACATAATTGAGTCTACTCCGTGCGTGGAAAATTTAAGGGCGATCCAACGGTGCAAACTCCCTTGACGTTCTGTTGAGATTTGTCCAGGCAATTTTTCTGCAAGTTCAAACTTCCGATTTGCAATTATATCCTTAGTTTTTTTTTGCATCGCTAGATCTTTCTAATCTAATCTCCAGGGAGTCATCAATCTCTCCCTAAATCGTTTCTCTAATCCGTGCAACAGGGAGTCATCAATCTCTCCCTAAATCGTTTCTCTAATCCGTGCAACCAAATTTGATCACCGAGGTCTGCTTCGAGCCACTATATCTGATAAAACTGTCCAGATTTTCACCGGTTTTGCAAGCAGCCTAGCGAACGACTCGGTATGCCAAGCTTCAAACCCTTTGGGCTGCATGGATTGGAGAAATGTAATAGGGAGGGATTGAAGACACCCTAAGATCATATTAGAAAGGTCTAACGATTCAAAAAATTACCAAAACTAAGGATATAACTTGATTGCAAATCGGAGGTTTGAACTTGTAGAAAAACTTGCTGAACAGGTCCTGGTAGATTGGACGTCGCGGAAGTTTGCACTGCTGGATCACCCTCAAATTTTGCGCGCACGGAGTAGACTCAATTCCTCAGAATTCCACAGGAGGATTCTTCAAGAAGATGTTCGAGTCACCGAGAACAGGTGGATTACATGACAGTTTCCTGCTGTTTCACAAGTTTCGCGATATCAACCTTGTGGCGACTTTGGGTGGCTCATGAGCTATGGTTTCGTGGGTTTGGAGCCTAGGAGCATAGGAGAGGTAATTATAAGGGTCCGGTTGGAGCTGCCCTAGGTTGACTAGAATTGGATAGGGATTGTGTTTCTTTCTTTTCTTGTATTCAAAGCCAATGCTGGAATCCAAGTTTGACACAAGTTGGTTTTATTTGGTCGCCCAAAGAACCTTCTAGAGCCAAGTAAACGTGTTCGAGCACAGGCAAAGATGTTTGGATGAAATTCATAGTGAGTATGGATCGCCGGTTTAGAGGAAAATGGTGATGAGTGGGCTTGATTTCGAGTAGAAGATGGAGACGAGTCCAAGTAACTCCTAGCTCAAGTACTAGTGCGCTTTCAATGGACTTGACCCAAGAGATAAAAATGCTAAAGACAAAATAAATTGTGCAAACATTTATTTTATTCCATGTGAAAAAAAATCCTAGCCTAAACGGCGACAACAACCAGGCTAGGGTTTGAAAAGTGGTATGTTACAGTGGGAGTATCTAATAAAGGGGTGTTGAGATGCTAAAAAAAAGCAAGTATAGTTTGATCAGCAGGTTTGGAAAGCACTTGTTCTGATTAAGAGCGAAATAAGTCCACTCTTACACGTAGACCTGTACATACTCGTACTCACAAGTGAGAAATTGTTGTCCTCCTTCACATCGAAGCTTGCCGGTTCAGTGACTTCAACAAGCCCCCGTTTGTCAACAGCTAGCTTCATTATCCCCTTGGGCATGCCAAGCTTTGCATCCCAAAGAATAACGGTGTTGCCGGGCTTCAGCATGTCAACTGTCAAACATATGTAATTTCTGTTGTTAGATGTTTGCCATGTAAAACCATGCTAACCAAAACAGTAAGACAATCATGCATTTGTCTAACTCTATGAAATGAACAGATTACGGAAGGATCTAATTTGCTACGTTCAGAAATTATAACCGTATACAAAGTAGACTCCTCAAATAAACATTTATTTATTTAATACTCTGCGTCTAGTATTGTCTAGGATGGTCAATGTGATCAATCAAGGACAATACTCCGTGTCTCTGCCCGTATCCATACTCTGCAATTTTGCACATTAATTTAAGCATAAGCACGAGACACCCCGAGTCAAAGATTTAAACACAACAACACATGATGCCGGTTACCAGATGCTACGTATTTAGCAGATTAATTAATTACTACAGAAAAAGGGGGATGTATTACCCTGGTCGTTGCGGGCGGTAAAGAGGATGCATCCAGTCTCATCGCCGACGAGGCATTCGGCGATCCTCGTGGGCCTCGCCACCGGGCCAAAGCGGGTCACCACGGTCTTGGTCTCGGTCTTGATCTTGGAGCTTAGCACCTTAAGGAGAAGCGTGTGGCCGGTCGACGTCCCGGGCCTGAGATCTCCCACCTTCATGAACACTGGCGTCCGCTCTGCCGCCGCCGTAGCCATGGAAACGGAACAAGCAAACAGATAGAAACTCGAGGACGGATGATAAAGAGTTGATGCTACGATTACGACGAGTTGGGACTTTGGTCTGCCAAAACCCTAGAAGCGATGCTGTGAATTTATTATGGATGGTTACGAGTCTCAGTCCGTGGTCGAGGAGGACACAAACGATGGGGCGGAGGAGTTGTTATTGCATCAGACGTTGCCATTGTTATCCGTTTTGCTTTAATCTGCAAAAGGTGAAAAAGGCTCATCGAATCCAACGTCTTGAGGATCCCTTGAGCCTCAGGCTCTCAGCTACACAACGATGGACAATTTCCACGATTTTGCATCTTGGTTGTATTCCAAAGAGGTCGTCCGTATAGTCTTCGTGCTGCTTACCTCAGTTGATTTTTTTTTTGGCGGGAACTTACCTCAGTTGATTTGACCCGCCTTGGCTATTAAGCAGCCGAGTGAAAAGAAAAATTTACTGATGCCTATTTTTCACTCGGTTGTTTCTGTAGATGTAAAAAAAGGCAGTTGAGTGAAAAATTCCGCATCAGTCAATCCGCATAGCCCCGAGGATGAGTGGGGGAGACCGCAGCCGAGCCAGGACCGCACCGAAGACGGGGCGACGTGGCTGGCTGTGGTGTCGTTAACGGGGGCGTTGGTGAAAAATTGAGAGGTTTGGGTGGGGGGCTTTTGCGTTTAGATTGCCGGTAAGATTATAAGCTTTAGGCTGCCCGCAAATCAGAGTATCAAAAGTGTATCATGCATATAAACTAGACATTTTTTATAAGATGACACATAATTAAACTAGACATTTTTTTATAAGACGACACACAATTAAATGAGAAAAGAAAGGATTTGTACCATGTCATGATATCATATAAAATGTTGTCTTATATTGTGTCATGCTTGATAATAAATGAGACAATCTAAGATACTACTCCCTCCGTCCCATAATGTAAGATGTTTTTTAGCACTAGTGTAGACGGATGGAGTAACTTATAATATGCACTGTGAGGGCGTGGGCGAACCGCCGACGCCCTCCCCGCTGCTGCGCCAAGCCCTGGAGGAGAGGGCGGGAACCCTGAAGTGGAGCTGGCGCCCTCCTACTACGGGGCCATGTTGGTCATCTTCTTGTCGGAAGGCGAGAGAGAGGCCACCATGCGCTTCTTTCCCCTCACCTTCAACGACCACGACATCGACCTCGAGCGGCCTGAGCATGGCCCCAACCGGTTCGGCTGGCAGTACGAGTACTTTGTTGAGCTGTCTGCCGGTGGCTTCCCCCTGGAGCACTGGATGGAAGCGGGCATCAGGACGGCGTTCCGCTCCATCGGCAACATCTGCTGCATCCACCCCCACTACCTCTCCGGCTCCGACTTCTCTGCTGTCCGGTTCATCATCAAGCTGGAGCACATTGCGGATGTCCCGTTCAGGCTCCTCGTGCACAACTTCTCCGGCGACGAGGCGGCCGATGTACCGCTTCGTGTCATCCGCTCGTGGACGGTCGACGAGGATGGGTCGTCACACTCCTCCGTCACGCCGCGCGGGTCGCCTTCCAGCTCCCACTCCCCCCGCTGTTCCATGGGTGGGCTGCGGCGCGATCCTCTTGTTAGAAATATGCCCTAGAGGCAATAATAAAATGATTATTATTATATTTCCTTGTTCATGATAATTGTCTGTTATTCATGCTATAATTGTGTTATCCGGAAATCGTAGGGAGGGCAGCCGCACCCTAGTCCCTGGTGCCTCCCTCTCCCCCCCGTACCACCTCTCCGTCTCGCTGAGCTTGGCGAAGCCCTGCCGAGATCACCGCTGCTTCCACCACCACGCCGTTGTGCTGCTGGATCTCCATCAACCTCTCCTCCCCCCTTGCTGGATCAAGAAGGAGGAGACGTCCTCCCCAACTGTACATGTGTTGAATGCGGGGTGCTGTTTGTTCAGCACCAGGATCATCGGTGATTTGGATCACGACGAGTACGACTCCCTCAACCCCGTTCTCTTGAACGCTTCCGCTCACGATCTACAAGGGTATGTAGATGCACTACTCTCTCTCGTTGCTAGATGAACTCCATAGATTGATCTTGGTGAAGCGTAGAATTTTTTTATTTTCTGCAACGTTCCCCAACAGTGGCATCATGAGCCAGGTCTATGCGTAGTTTCTTTGCACGAGTAGAACACAAAATTGTTGTGGGCGTAGATGTTGTCAATCTTCTTGCCACTACTAGTCTTATTTTGCTTCGGCCGCATCGTGGGATGAAGCGGCCCGGACCGACCTTACACGTACGCTTACGTGAGACAGGTTCCACCGACTGACATGCACTAGTTGCATAAGGTGGCTAGCGGGTGTCTGTTGCTAACATGATTCGGACGGACTTCAGCTTCGCTACGGGAGAGAAAGTCTCATCGTAGTCAACCCCTTGAATTTGCCGATAACCCTTAGCGACAAGTCGAGCTTTATAGATGGTAACATTACCATCCACGTCCGTCTTCTTCTTAAAGATCCATTTATTTTCTATCGCTCACCGATCATCGGGCAAGTCTATCAAAGTCCATATTTGTTTTCATACATGGATCCTATCTCGGATTGCATGGTTTCAAGCCATTTGTTGGAATCTGGGCCCGCCATCGCTTCTTCATAGTTTGAAGGTTCACCGTTGTCTAACAACATGATTTCCAGGACAGGGTTGCCATACCACTCTGGTGTGGAACGTGTCCTTGTGGACCTACGAAGTTTAGTAGAAACTTGATCCGAAGTACCTTGATCATCATAATTAATTTCCTCTCCAGTCGGTGTAGGCATCACAGGAACATTTTCCTGAGCTGCACTACTTTCCGGTTCAAGAGGTAGTACTTCATCGACTTCTACTTTCCTCCCACTTACTTCTTTCGAGAGAAACTCTTTCTCTAGAAAGGACCCGTTCTTGGCAACAAAGATCTTGCCTTCGAATCTAAGGTAGAAGGTATACCCAATGGTTTCCTTAGGGTATCCTATGAAGACGCATTTTTCCGACTTGGGTTCGAGCTTTTCAGGTTGAAGTTTCTTGACATAAGCATCGCATCCCCAAACTTTTAGAAACGACAACTTTGCTTTCTTCCCAAACCATAATTCATACGGTGTCGTCTGCCCTATTTAAAGTGAATGTAGCTGTCTCTAGAGCGTATCCCCAAAATGATAGCAGTAAATCGGTGAGTGACATCATAGATCACACCATATCCAATAGAGTGCGATTACGATGTTCGGACACACCGTTACGCTGAGGTGTTCCAGGCGGCGTGAGTTGTGAAACAATTCCACATTTCCTTAAGTGCGTACCAAATTCATGACTTAAATATTCTCCTCCACGATCTGATCGTAAGAACTTTATTTTTCGGTCACGTTGATTCTCTACCTCATTCTGAAATTCCTTGAACTTTTCAAAGGTCTCAGACTTGTGTTTCATCAAGTAGACATACCCATATCTACTTAAGTCATCAGTGAGAGTGAGAACGTAACGATAGCCTCCGCGAGCCTCAACGCTCATTGGACCGCACACATCAGTATGTATGATTTCCAATAAGTTGGTTCCTCGCTCCATTGTTCCGGAGAACGGAGTCTTGGTCATTTTGCCCATGAGGCATGGTTCGCATGTGTCAAATGATTCATAATCGAGAGACTCTAAAAGTCCATCAGCAGGGAGCTTCTTCATGCGCTTGACATCAATGTGGCCAAGGCGGCAGTGCCACAAGTATGTGGGACTATCATTATCAACCTTACATCTTTTGTTATTCACACTATGAATATGTGTAACATCACGTTCGAGATTCATCAAGAATAAACCATTGACCAGCGGGGCATGACCATAAAACATATCTCTCATATAGATAGAACAACCATTATTCTCGGATTTAAATGAGTAGCCATCTCATATTAAACGAGATCCAGATACAATGTTCATGTTCAAATCTGGCACTAAATAACAATTATTGTGGTTTAAAACTAATCCCGTAGGTAAATGTAGAGGTAGCGTGCCGACGGCGATCACATCGACCTTGGAACCATTCCCGACGCGCATCGTCACCTCGTTCTTTGCCAGTCTCCGCTTATTCCGCAGCTCCTGCTTTGAGTTACAAATATGAGCAACCACACGGTATCAAATACCCAGGAGCTACTACGAGTACTGGTAAGGTACACATCAATTACATGTATATCACATATACCTTTAGTGTTGCCGGCCTTCTTATCCGCTAAGTATTTGGGGCAGTTCCGCTTCCAGTGACCCTTCCCTTTGCAATAAAAGCACTCAGTCTCCGGCTTGGGTCCATTCTTTGGCTTCTTCCCGGCAACTGGTTTACCGGGCGCGGCAACTCCCTTGCCGTCCTTCTTGAAGTTCTTCTTACCCTTGCCTTTCTTGAAACTAGTGGTTTTATTGACCATCAACACTTGATGCTCCTTTTTGATTTCTACCTCCGCTGATTTCAGCATTGAAAATACTTCAGGAATAGTTTCACCATCCCCTGCATATTGTAGTTCATCACAAAGCTCTTGTAGCTAGGTGGGAGCGACTGAAGGATTCTGTCAATGACCGCCTCGTCCGGGAGGTTAATGTCCAGCTGGAACAAGCGGTTGTGCAACCCAGACATTTTGAGTATGTGCTCACTGACAGAACTATTTTCCTCCATCTTACAACTGCAGAACTTGTCGGAGACTTCATATCTCTCGACCCGGGCATGAGCTTGGAAAACCATTTTCAGCTCCTCGAATATCTCATATGCTCCGTGTTGCTCAAAACGCTTTTGGAGCCCCGTTCTAAGCTATAAAGCATGCCGCACTGAACGAGGGAGTAATCATCAGCACGTGACTGCCAAGCGTTCATAACGTCTTGGTTCTCTGGGATGGGTGCTTCACCTAGCAGTCCTTCTAGGACATATGCTTTCTTGGCAGCTATGAGGATGATCCTTAGGTTCTGGACCCAGTCCAAATAGTTGCTACCATCATCTTTCAGCTTGGTTTTCTCTAGGAACGCGTTGAAGTTGAGGTTGACATGAGCGTTGGCCATTTGATCTACAAGACATTTTTGCAAAGGTTTTTAGACTAAGTTCATGATAATTAAGTTCATCTGATCAAATTATTTAATGAACTCCCACTTAGATTAGACATCCCTCTAGTCATTTAAGTGATACATGATCCGAGTCAACTAGGCCGTGTCCGATCATCACGTGAGACGGACTAGTCATCATCGGTGAACATCTCCATGTTGATCGTATCTTCCATACGACTCATGTTCGACCTTTCGGTCTCTTGTTGTTCTGAGGCCATGTATGTACATGCTAGGCTCGTCAAGTTAACCTAAGTGTTTTGCATGTGTAAATCTGTCTTACACCCGTTGTATGTGTACGTTGGAATCTATCACACCCGATCATCATGTGGTGCTTCGAAACAACGAACTTTTGCAACGGCGCACAGTTATGGGGAACACTTTCTTGAAATTATTATGAGGGATCATCTTATTTACTACCATCGTTCTAAGCAAATAAGATGCAAAAACATGATAAACATCACATGCAATCAAATAGTGACATGATATGGCCAATATCATATAGCTCCTTTGATATCCATCTTCGGGGCGCCATGATCATCTTTGTCACCGGCATGACACCATGATCTCCATCATCATGATCTCCATCATCGTGTCTCCATGAAGTTGCTCGCCAACTATTACTTCTACTACTATGGCTAACGGTTTAGCAATAAAGTAAAGTAATTGCATGGCGTTTAATCATTGACACGCAGGTCATACAATAATTAAGACAACTCCTATGGCTCCTGTCGGTTGTCATACTCATCGACATGCAAGTCGTGATTCCTATTACAAGAACATGATCTCATACATCACGTATATATCATTCATCACAACTTTTGGCCATATCACATCACAAGGCATATGCTGCAAAAACAAGTTAGACGTCCTCTAATTGTTGTTGCATGTTTTACGTGGCTGCAATAGGGTTCTAGCAAGAATGTTTCTTACCTACGTAAAAGCCACAACATGATATGCCAATTTCTATTTACCCTTCATAAGGACCCTTTTCATCGAATCCGCTCCCACTAAAGTGGGAGAGATTGCCGCATACTATGATTATGAGATATGGCAAATGGACGTCAAAACGGCATTCCTTAACGGCTATCTTAAGGAAGAACTGTATATGATGTACCCGGAAGGTTTTGTCGATCCTGAGAATGCTAACAAGGTATGCAAGCTCCAGCGATCCATTTATGGACTGGTGCAAGCATCTCGGAGTTGGAACATTCAAGCGTTTGGGTTTATGCAGACTTATGGAGAAGCCTGCGTTTACAAGAAAGTGAGTTGGAGCTCTGTAGCATTTCTCATATTATATGTGGATGACATACTTTTGATGGGAAATGACATAGAACTTTTGGAAAGCATTAAGGCCTACATGAATAAGTGTTTTTCAATGAAGGACCTTGGAGAAGCTGCTTACATATTAGGCATCAAGATCTATAGGGATAGATCGAGACGCCTCATAGGTCTTTCACAAAGCACATACCTTGATAAGATATTAAAGAAGTTCAATATGGATCAGTCCAAGAAAGGGTTCTTGCATGTATTGCAAGGTGTGAGATTGAGCTCCGCTCAATGCCCGACCACGACAGAAGATATAGAAGAGATGAGTGTCATCCCCTATGCCTCAGCCATAGGGTCTATTATGTATGCCATGCTATGTACCAGACCTGATGTAAACCTTGCCGTAAGTTTGGTAGGAAGGTACCAAAGTAATCCCGGCAAGGAACAGTGGACAACGGTCAAGAATATCCTGAAGTACCTGAAGAGAACTAAGGATATGTTTCTCGTTTATGGAGGTGACGAAGAGCTCGTCGTAAAGGGTTACGTCGACGCTAGCTTCGACACAGATCTGGATGACTCTAAGTCACAAACTGGATACATGTATATTTTGAATGGAGGGGCAGTAAGCTGGTGCAGTTGCAAGCAAAGTGTCGTGGCGGGATCTACATGTGAAGCGGAGTACATCGCAGCCTCGGAGGCAGCGCATGAAGCAATATGGATGAAGGAGTTCATCACTGACCTAGGAGTCATACCCAATGCGTTGGGGCCGATCTCTCTCTTCTGTGACAACACTGGAGCTATTGCCCTTGCCAAGGAGCCCAGGTTTCACAAGAAGACCAGGCACATCAAGCATCGCTTCAACTCCATTCGTGAAAATGTTCAAGATGGGGACATAGATATTTGCAAAGTGCATACGGATCTGAATGTCGCAGATCCGTTGACTAAACCTCTTCCGCGAGCGAAACACGATCAACACCAGAACTCTATGGGTGTTTGATTCATCACAATGTAACTAGATTATTGACTCTAGTGCAAGTGGGAGACTGTTGGAAATATGCCCTAGAGGTAATAATAAAATGATTATTATTATATTTCCTTGTTCATGATAATTGTCTGTTATTCATGCTATACTTGTGTTATCCGGAAATCGTAATACATGTGTGAATACATAGACCACAACATGTCCCTAGTAAGCATCTAGTTGACTAGCTCGTTGATCAATAGATAGTCATGGTTTCCTGACTATGGACATTGGATGTCATTGATAACGGGATCACATCATTAGGAGAATGATGTGATGGACAAGACCCAATCCTAAGCATAGCACAAGATCGTGTAGTTCGTTTGCTAGAGCTTTTCCAATGTCAAGTATCTTTTCCTTAGACCATGAGATTGTCTAACTCCCGGATACCGTAGGAGTGCTTTGGGTGTACCAAACGTCACAATGTAACTGGGTGACTATAAAGGTATACTACGGGTATCCCCGAAAGTATCTGTTGGGTTGACACGGATCGAGACTGGGATTTGTCACTCCGTATGACGGAGAGGTATCTCTGGGCCCACTCAGTAATGCATCATCATAATGAGCTCAATGTGACCAAGTGTTTGGTCACGGGATCATGCATTACGGTACGAGTAAAGTGACTTGCTGGTAACGAGATTGAACAAGGTATTGGGATACCGACGATCGAATCTCGGGCAAGTAACGTACCGATTGACAAAGGGAATTGTATACGGGATTACTTGAATCCTCGACATCGTGGTTCATCCGATGAGATCATCGAGGAGCGTGTGGGAGCCAACATGGGTATCCAGATCCCGCTGTTGGTTATTGACTAGAGAGTCGTCTCGGTCATGTCTGCATGTCTCCCGAACCCGTAGGGTCTACACACTTAAGGTTCGGTGAGGCTAGGGTTGTAGAGATATTAGTATGCGGAAACCCGAAAGTTGTTTGGAGTCCCGGATGAGATCCCGGACGTCACGAGGAGTTCCGGAATGGTTCGGAGGTAAAGAATTCTATATAGGAAGTCAAGTTTCGGCCACCGGGAAAGTTTCGGGGGTCACCGGTATTGTACCGGGACCACCAGAAGGGTCCCGGGGGTCCACCGGGTGGGGCCACCTATCCCGGAGGGCCACGTGGGCTGAAAGGGGAAGGGAACCAGCCCCTGGTGGTCTGGTGCGCCCCCTTGCACTACTAGGGAAAAGCCTTGCAGCAGCGCGGGTTTTGGGCCTCTCAGTAGCGCGGGGACAGGCGCTACTAATAAGGCGCTACAGCTAACGTATAGCAGTAGCGCCTGTTGTCCCACACTACTGCTATACATGAATAACTGTAGCGCTGTTTAGAAAAGGGCACTGCCGATATTATCTGCAGCGATGTTTACCGGGAAGCGCTATTGGTAATGCGGCGCTATTGCTAAATTCCCTCCCTCGCTACTACTAGTTTTATTAGTTTTTTCCTGCATATTTGTTTTTGTTTTTGTTTTGTATTTGAATAGGCTGTATACAATAATCTTTAGCATATCATACACATACAAATGTAATCATAGCATATACATACAATTAGTCTCATCAAATCATGTCATCATCATAATCATCATCCAACACAAAGTGGTCTCTCGTCATCATCTTGAAAATAGCGATACAAGTCCTGAATTACTTGCAAATACATCGTCATCCATCTAAACAATGGTATACGCGAGAAGAGCTATCACTTTGAGTACATGAGTTCGTATCCCTCTCTCGCATTAGCGTGAACCTAAACTAACTACTGCCTGTCGCTCGGAAACCAGAAACCGGTAACACCTGTGCCTGACACTCCGGCCACTCATCGTATATATACTCCTGGCATAGCACTTCTTCGCCATCGATGATCTATGCACCTGCATTGTCACATGAGTCGATGATATGCAACATATATAGTTGAGCAACAGAAAGAGACAGACTTGGCAAAAATAGAAACAACATATCATAAGCATAAATAACAAAGTTCATCGTACCCAAAATGCCCTAACTAGAGTGATCTTCACTAGCCGAGGAGGAGGACGGTTTAATTACATCACAAATAAAGTTTCACTGTGCATAACTCAAAGTTTTGTCATACAAAAAGTATGGACTAAACAGACACATTGTCATATATCGAAAATCACTCCAACATGCCGTGCCATCCATCGAGGTCAGGGAGATAGTCCCCGAGCTTAGTGAAAGGCTTCATGTCGAGATGCTGAGAGGCTATCCATGTTCGGACATCTTCCCGTGACATTTGTCCTTCTTCATAGAACATCCCTGTTTTTTGGACGACCTCCTTCATGATGATTTGGGCAAGTTCGCGCTGGATGTGATAGAACTCAGCTCGAAGTCGATGATCCTCGATATCTCCTACGTTCTTTGCCCATTGCAGAATATGGGCATCGTCGGATCTAGGTGACATGCGAAGGTTCTGGTGATCCCGTCTGTACTCCAGCATGTGGTGTAGGACATAGAATCCATCATTAAGAGAATTGTTCGGTTGCTAGATGCAGTAGAAGTCGGTCTTATGGCCGAAGGCGACCCTGCCGCCCCTTCTCTTCTTGTCCCTGACCTCTCCACCCCTTGCTTGGTAGTAAAACATAGCACTGTCGAGAACATCCTTGATGTGGGTGTAATCCTTTTTGTGAATGTTCTTCGACGAGTCCAAGTAAAGAGCGTGGGAGAATTGGGGGTATAGGATGATGAGGACGGCGCGCCCGCCGTTGCGCAAAATAAGTACACCTCAAATTACTTAGCCTCCACCGTGCAAATGAATGATTGAAATCGAAGGAAGGATAGCAGCGCGGATGACTTACACGGGATGATAAGGCACGAGAATCGCCCCCTTGTCCTTATTAGCGAGCATGAAATTGACGATGTATTCCCTCGCGTATACATGGTGCTCTACGCAGACTCCCAAGAAGCCCTCGTGCATGTAGTACGGGTCAACGACACAGATATGAGATATCTGCTCAACCCCGATGATGTAGTTCATGTGCAAGGCATAAAGGCGGACAAACGTAAAATCCAGCTTCTTCACGTGAAACATGTCGAATATGTAATCGAATCAGAGGAAGAACTTATCCGCGGGGAAGCTGTCGACGTACGGCATTTGCCGCGGAACGTTAACCACGTAGAGTGGGTATCCTAGATCTGTCAAGACGATGAGACCTTTCTCTACCCGCAGCACATCGTCATGAAGTCTCCTTAGATCACCGAATCTGGCTTGTAGCGCTGTTGCAGGTAGGATTGGTTGACCGGGGATATGCCATTTATCCGCATCGGGGATATCTATACGGTCCTGAAGCCGAGGCTGCTGAGGCGGCTGGATCATAGAATCAGCTTTTTTGCCTTTCCTCGCTCTCTTCCTAGACTTCTTTATTACCGGAAGGTCATCCATAATACGTTGAGACGGCAATTCAGGCACCGACTCATGATGCTCAAACCCTGAGGAGGCGCCAGTATAGACATACTGTTCAGCGCCACCATCGTCCTCATCCTCATCCATGGCGACATCATCAGCAACTAATGGAGCCTCCTCCTTACCCCGTCCGCTATCACCCAACCCGACATCCGACGCTAATTGGGTAGGTGGGGTGTTGATGTTCATACCTTGCTGAGGCTGCGTGCTCGTGGGTGTGCTACCGACCGCCTCCAGACGAAGCAGACTCTTTGGCCACAACAGGACCCACCCATTGCAACAATCACCAAGCCGCTGCGGTGTCTCCTCATCATCCACCAGCAGTGTTGGAGGAGGCAAATTCTCGTGGCCCGGTTCGACACTGGCCACGGAAACCTTGAAGACGTTCGAGGGGATCGGCCGGCTGTGGAACAATGGTTCCTTCGGCTCCATTATCGTCGCCTTCCCCATGTCCACCTTCTGGTCGCCGATGGTGTACAATATGGTGCACGGGGTTTCATCGGCCTGCAAAGAAAAGTCTGCGGCGTGAGACATCCGAAAGGCAACGAAAGCGGGAGATTATACATTTATATTGAAGGGGGCCGGTGTGACAGATACCGTGAGGGCGTCGAGCTCAGCCGAAGACGAAGCACCGCCGAGCACGTCCGGTGCGGGAGCCGGTGCGGGAGCCGGTGCGGGAGCAGGTGCTCCCAAGAAGTCAGCAAGGGGAAAGTCCTCTGCATTTTTTTCTTGATTTTGCCTTGTCCAAGTGAAAACGCCCATCACCAAGGAAGTAGACAAATCTGCAACCACCTGTTTTGCGGCAGCTATCGCTATTGCGACTGTCTGAGATGATTTCTTCTCAACCGCAATCTCAACCTTCTTGTCGATGTTTTCTTCAGTTAACCTCCGTCTTTCCTTTCTCTCCTCCATGGTCTCACGGTAGTACTTCTTCCACATGGCGCCGTCTCCGACACCATGCACGCGTCCATACGACGGTCGAGTATCCACCGGTTGTCGTTTCAATATGTTCAACGCCCGGTTGAATGGAGTGTCCCACTTGGGCCTCGCCAATGCCTCAGACGGCGAGTCGCTTTCGGTCGCAATCCGGTGCTGCTCTCTCTGCAAAAGGCACAAGGATCGTTTAAAAATATGACTAACGTGTGCAGTCGAATTGATCAGAAACTAAAATTACCAGCAGTCTCATGAACTCCATAATGACCGGTGTTGTCTCGTAAACCTTCTTCACTGGGTCCCAATGGTGCCGGGCCCTCAGGACGTCACGCTCCCGCGGGGCGGTGAAATCCGCCAAGGGGTCTGGATGCCCAGACTCGTGGCTTCCGCGTCCTCCTTGGCCCATTTGGACCTTTTTCCGCCATAACCACGGCTTCCGAGGTGGTGGCTCCCAATGTTCCTCTCTTGAAGCCCCTTCATGTACTTAGACTTGTTTTTGGCAGCTTCGGCCTTGCAAGCCTCCTTGAATATTTGAAAGTGGTCTTCCGTGATTGTTGGATTATCCTTTACAATCTCGGAGTAGGGTTCCTTCTTGCCGATGAACCTTGCTTTCACTCGAGTTTTCCAGGCGGCCAACGCGTCGCGAAACTTGGTCATGGCGTGTTTGTTTATCTTCTTCATTTCCGGGTCCTCGTCTGGATCTTCATAAGCCTTCTCATTCCGGCCCAGGAACAAGAATATCTGGTGAAACTTCTTTAGGAGGGAGCTCCTCATATTTTCTATCTTCTATAGTTTCTCATCGTTGATGGTGGCGGTTGTCTGTACGATGCAGCCTATTTGATTGCCGTAGCATCGACGCGCTTCCTCGGGCACCTTTGGCTCAAAAATGCCGTCCTCCACCTCCGTGACCACCAGTCTAGTAGTCCTGAGTTTGTTAGGAAGCCGTTGCCTCTTTGCTTTCGGTTCTACACCGGCTCCGCTCCCTGAGGCAGCACCGGTCTCAGCCTCAGCGCCGGTCCCGATGCCGGTCTGAGTCTCAGCGCCGGTCTCAGTCTTAGCACCGGTCTGCGTATCGGTCTCAGTCCCCGATGCCACCGGTGGGCCCAGCAACAACATCGGTTGATCGTCGGTAAGGCTAAAAAATTCGTCTGCCGCCCGGTATACATCGACGCAATCACCAGAACCCTGTCCTTCATAGTTGCTATCCATGTTTCCTATGATTAAATCTAGTCAATTAATTCTAGACCTAATAAAATGAATAATGACATAAAAAATGCCTATTGTTTTGCAGGAATGTTGGCTCCTTCCTGGTGCGGCAAATCCCGGGCACTCGATATGTCCTAGTTTGTAGCACAAGTCATGCCGAAATTCATGGAAAATTTCGGCATGACCATTGCTAAAAAGTGGACAAATCGAGAACCTAAAATTTGCCGGAATAGAAATGAATCAACATTCCGGCAAAACATAGGCCACTCAGCATCATTCCCTGGAAGCAACAAAGCCACTTGGGCACAATCGAACCACTTCAATGAAAAGATATAACATGACCACTTCAATGAAAAGATATAATCAACAATAAAAGTCTAGGAAGGGATCATCTTTAAAATAAAATTTGCCTAAATTCTTTTCCTTCAAAAATAGTGGTCTTTTCAAAAATCAAAAACCTTTGCAAAATGACCTCACTAAACACTTCTCTGCCTAGGACAAAACCCAAATTATGTTGATCTAGCTATTCCTCTCTCTCACACAAACACACATTATTATCTCTAACCCTTCTCTGCCTAGGACAGAACCCAATTAAATTACAAAGGAACTCCATTTCTCTAACCCTTCTGACATAATGCTCTATAATAAAATTTTCCTCTAACCTAGCCAACCCACTTAACCTAGCTTGTTAATCCAACGAACCTAATTAACCTACCTATTTAACCTAGTTAGTTAATCTAGTTTACCTAGATAATTAACCTAATTAGACTAGTTAACGCAGCTAGTTCTCTGTCAAAGCCCTAAATAAATTTTTGCACTAATTAACCTAGGTAATTAACCTAATTAAACTAGTTAACCTGACTAGTTCTCTGTCAAAGCCCTAACTAATTTTTGCACTAACCTAGATAATTAACCTAATTAAACTAGTTAACCTAACTACTTCTCTGTCAAAGCCCTAACTAAATTTTTGCCCTAACCTAGATAATTAAGCTAATTAAACTAGCTAACCTATGCATGAGAGAGAGAGGAGGGGTGGGGGCTTACAGAGGATGGCTCCGGTGGTGGCAAGGGAGGCAGTGGTGTGGCGAGGGAGGCAGGGGCGTCTCTGGTGACGGTGAGGGAGGCAGTTGTGGCGAGGGAGGATCTGGTGGCGTTGACGGCGGCTCCAGTGGCGTTGATGAGGCCGCACGGCTCCGTGGCATTGGGGGCGGCTCCGGTGGCGTCGACGGCGCACGGCTCTGGTGGCGTCGATGTCGGCAGGAGATGGCGGCGAAGTGGGGCGACGGCGAATCAGGGAGACGACGGCGGGGTGGGTCGAGGAATTTGGGGGAGAAGTGGTGGCCGGGGGGAAACGGTGTTTTGGTTAAGTCAAACTTAGCGGTAGTGCGTTTCGTAAAACGCGCTATAGCTAAGATAGCTATAGCGGTTTTTACAAAACGCGCTGCTGCTATAGCTATGTAATTTTCTTCCATTTTTTAATTTCCTTTTCTGTTTCTATAACGGGGGTCTAGGACACGCGCTGCAGCTATGTTAGCTATAGCGCCTCTTACAAACACATGCTACTGCTATTCCTTCCTCCATTTTTTCACTTTTTCATTTATTTTGCTTTACATTTTATTTTTTCCTTTCTCCTTTTTCTATTTCTTTCATTTTCATTTACTTTTCTATTTGTTTTTCATCTTATTTTATTTCCATTAGTAGTAGCGCTCTTCGTAGGAAACGCACTACTACTTATGCCCTAGCGGTAGCGCGCTTCTTCCAAGCCCGCTACTGTTATGCGTAGCCTATCATTCTACCAACGGGAATATTAGTAGTAGCGCTTTTGCCGCTACACGCGCTACTGCTAAGATTGTATCTGTAGCACGATTTTTTCTCAATCGCTACTGCTATCTAGCACTAGCGCCCTTTTTTGACCCGCGTTGTTGCTAAATTTCTGCGTATAAGGTTTTCCCTAGTAGTGTTGGGCCTCCCCTGCGCCTAGGGTTGGAAACCCTAGGGGTGGGGGGGCGCCCCACTTGACTTGGGGGGCAAGTCCCCCCCCCTAAGCCGCCACCCCCCGTGGAGATTGAATCTCCAGGGCCGGCGCACCCCCCTAGGCCCCCTATATAAAGAGGGGCGAGGGAGGGCAGCCGCACCCTAGTCCCTGGCGCCTCCCTCTCCCCCCGTACCACCTCTCCGTCTCGCTGAGCTTGGCAAAGCACTACCGAGATCACCGCTGCTTCCACCACCACGCCGTTGTGCTGCTGGATGTCCATCAACCTCTCCTCCCCCCTTGCTGGATCAAGAAGGACGAGACGTCTTCCCCAACCGTACGTGTGTTGAACACGGATGTGCTATTCGTTCAGCACTAGGATCATCGGTGATTTGGATCACGACGAGTACGACTCCCTCAACCCCGTTCTCTTGAACGCTTCCGCTCGCGATCTACAAGGGTATGTAGATTCACTCCTCTCTCTCGTTGCTAGATGAACTCCATAGATTGATCTTGGTGAAGCGTAGAATTTTTTTATTTTCTGGAACGTTGCCCAACACCTCTCACTACGAAAAAAAGACACTTCCGTGATGATACGTGTTTGTCACAGTAGGTCGCGTTTTTTGTCATGCATGTACATCCATGACAAATTTATGACAGAATCAAGATAGTCATACCTGTGCTGTCGTAGAAGTGTTCCATGACATTACCAAAATTATCATAATGGAAGTGTCCACTTCCATGACGATAAATCGCGCGTCACAGAAGTGCTTTCGTCAAGGGTGACCGACACGTGGCATCCACCGTAATGGAACGCCGTTAAGCTATTGGGCCGGGTTTTGGATTCGATAACCCGTTAACAGCCCCGACCAATGGGGATTTTCCACATGTAAAATCATCATTGGCTGGTGGAAACACGTGTCGGCTCATCGTTGGGACAGATGTCATCCACTCATTGGACGGAAGGCGCCTATGATACGTCGACATGTGGCACGGCCCAACAGAGGCCCATTCCTGTGAAAAGGCCGGCCCGTTTGACTTGGTCAAAAGGTGGCAGGCCGGCCCATGGAAACCCTGTTAATGGCCTGTTTGCATATAGCCCATTTACAGCCCGTTAACCCAAGGCCCGTTACGCCCTATCCGAATTAGGCCCAGTAGCATCATCTGGGCCATCCAATATGATTCCCGCCCGTTTTCACTTGTGGCGCATGTATGACCCATGATGTCTTTCGGAACATATGAGGCCCTATGTAACTCTTGGCCTATTAACGACCCGTGGTGAAACTGGCCCATAATGAACAATGTATCACTTTACACCCATTAACGGCCCGTGGTGAAGCTGGTCCATAATGAACAGTGTATCACTTTATACCCATTAACGGCCCGTTATTCCGTTGGTCCGTTTCCAGCCCATGTTATCTTTCGGTCTTCTCAGAGCTCATTTATTCTTGGGCTCATTTCCAGCATTCGTTTACTTATGATCCGTTACTGCCATTTTCTGCTTGTGGGCCAAATTCAGTCCGTGGTTACAGTCAGCCCGTTTGTGGTCCGTTAATACGTTGGGCCGTTTTCATAGCGTCATCAAATACAGCCTATTAACGATGGCCCGTTATGGTCGGCCCATGAACGGACGATTCCAACTCTAGCCTGTTTACGGCCATAATGCGGTCTGTTTGGCCCATGTTTGGCCAATCGATCATACGGCCCGTATAAGGCCCATTGATGATACGGCCCGCAGAAGGCCCATTGTTTCTACAGCCCATAGGAGGCCCATTGTTTCTACGGCCCGTAGAAGGCCCACTGTTTCTACGGCCAGTATGAGGCCCAGTGTCACTACAGTAAATATTAGCCCATGGTTATTGTGGCCTACTTTAAAAAAATAGGTTATTGCAGCCACTAGCAAACCGCGGAAAAAGAACTGCAATGATTACAAGTAAACAAATAAACAAGACAACAAGGAAATAAATAAGCAAACAACTAACGCTAGGCTATCATGGCTATTACACATATTACATTCACTGGGCATCAAAGTTCGCCACCAGTGCAAATATAGGGAACAAAGCAGCATATCATATACATTGGTTGTCAAAGTTGGCGACCAGCGCAAATAAACGCCACAGCAAAACAAATCCAGAACTGAAACCACTTCAGAGGATCTCAAGAAACAATATCCTGGGTACCCATAATGCTGGCAAGATTCTTAGCAAGCTTATTAATTATCTCTTGTTTGGCGCTTAAATCCTCCAGCGCTTGCTGTTGCACCAGAAAATATGCATCTGAATTCTGCAGGGACTTCCTCAGTCCTTCAGCTTCCTATCGCAGCACATCTGATCGATGTCTTTCAACTTGAAGTTGAGACTCAAGAAGACGAACTGATTCAGGCAGCGAGTTCGAAGAGCTTGTGCCAGCAGTAGTGGCCAGTAACTCGAACACTACATCAAGACAGGACTTTTGGGTTCCCTCACTGTCATCAAGATAGTTTTTATCAGCTTTCTTGGAGACCAACAGGGATGTCTCACTATCTTGAACCTTATCTGCATTACTTCCTTTACCATTGGATAACGCGGTACTGTTCTCCAATATTTTGTCCGTATTCTAAAAGAGAAACAAGCAAACACATCACATGTTTACCATGTTGTATATGAAACTCATTTTGGTAAATGAGTTCAGTAGTAAAGGGGACAGGATAACAGCATGAAACAAACATATATCTATGTACCATGGTCACTTTATGGTCTATATCATTCTAGTTTTTGTTGCCAAATCAAGATAGAGACACAGTTCAAATAATATTTGTTCAAGACAAAGCAGAATAGATAGAATATAAATGTGGGTAACTATAGAGCAATAAGAACACTTGTAATGTGCATGACATGAGAACATAACTGTTTATTCAATTGAAACTGAAATCAACATAGAGCAGGTTACAATAGCAAACCAGTTAAAGAAACAGGTTTAAAACATACCTGTTGCGCCATTGGAGTTTCAATTCCATCCTTCAAATTTGAAAATAGTTGATATGAGTAAATACAATAATGCAAGAGCAAAGGAGTATGAACCATAGCTACAGAACCTGACCTGAGAACAAATCTTCTTCTCCTTTAAGTGTTGAGTTGGGATTCAGAGTGGTCGTCCTCGTGCTTTGGGCACTGTAGTTCCCTTACTAAAAGCTCGTGTTTGGGTGCTCTGTGGCGGAGGCGGTGCTGTGTCAACTGGAACTGGGTTACTATCTGCCGGGGTTGGGGTTAGAAGGGGTGTAGCTGGTTCTCTATCCAACTGGGTAGGGGTACAATCTGCGAGAGTCTGGGTTATGTGTGGTGGATCTGGTCCTTGGGCAAGTACAACCGTGGTTCTATCTGCATCAACTGGTAGCACTATCTTTTCTGAAGACCGTGTTATTACTCCCTTAGATACTGCCATCGCGCTCTCCAATTCAAATGGCTGATAAACAAGAAAAGTAATTGAAAGTATAGACGTTGTATGATAGACAGGTGCAATGGATAGTGGGGAATAAAAGAGGGCATGAAATAATTCATATTTATGTTGTCTAACCAAACAGGATAGCATGACACAATTTCAAATATATGATGGCTAATTAAACGGGATAGCATGACACAATTTCACATTATGATGGCTAACTAAAAAAGATGGAAATACATAGTTCAAAATATGAGACTATGTAAACAGGATGACATGACATAACTATATAATGTGTTTATTAAATAGGTTGGCATGCCATAATTCACATACATTCACGGATAGAATGTCATAATTCAAAACATGATGACTGTAAACACTAAACAGGATGAGATGATATAACTATATGATGTCTTTATTAAATGGGTTGCCATGCCATAATTCAGATAGATGATGTGCATGTACTATGTAAACATGATGGCATGATATAATTCAAATATATGATTTATATAGTAAGCAAGTAAGCAGATGGAAATCCATATATGATGTAAAAACTAAGCAATGCAAGACAACATGCATGACATGGGTAATATAACCCTGCCAAGTTTGAGCATAGACCTCAGGGGGGAAATAGGACTGGTCATCAGTCTCTGAATCCTCCTGTGAGGAGCTCTTTGTAACCAGCAAGATGTCTGCTTCAGCAGGTAGCATTATCTGCTCTGAATACCTTGTTTTCACTCCAGATACTTCCATCACCACTTCAAATGGCTGATGCACAGGAAGAGTAGTTGAATATACAAACTTTGTCAACAAATGGAACACATAATACAAAAAAAAATGATAGCATGATATAATTCACATACATGATGATTGGCTAAACAGCATGACATTGCATAATTCACATATATAATGCCTTTGCAACAAGATAGCATTGTATAATTCACATATATAATGTCTTGCAACAAGATGGCAATGCATACTTCACATATATGGTAATTAGACACTAAATAGGTGGCATTCACACAAAGCATGTCTAAACTAATCAAATGACATAGCAATGCGAGACACCATACGCACGATATGAGCAACATAACCCTGCCAAGTTAGAGCATACACCTGGGGGGGGGATAGGACTGGTCATCTGTTTCTGAATCCTCCTCTGAGGAGCTATCCGTAACCAGCGAGATATGCACTTCGTCAGATAGCATAGTCTGCTCTGAAGACCTTGTTTTCACTCCAGAATTTGCCATCACCGTGTCAAATGGCTGATGACACGAAGAGCAGTTGAATGTACTAACATTGTTGACAAATGTAATATGTAACAAAAAAAGGATGGCCTGATATAATTTACATATAAGATGACTGGCTAAGCAGGATGGCATTGCAAAATTCACATATATGATGCCTGGCTAAACAAGATGGCGTTGCATAATTCACATAAATGATGAATAAACTAAACATATGACATTCGCACAAAGGGTGTCTAAACTAAGCAGATGACATATTTGATGTATAAAGTAAGCAATGCAAGACACCATATGCATGCTATAACCAACATCAGCATGCCAAGTTAGAGCGAAGACCTCAGGGGGTAAATAGGAGTTGTCTTCTCCTTCTGAATCCCCCTCAGAACAGATATCTTCCTCTCGATTACAATCCGAAATGCGTGGAGGGGGGCTGCCTTTGCGCCTACCATGGAGCGACGTCTGCATGAAATTTTATTGCCACGCAACGCTCGTCTCTTTTGTTCTACATGTTCAGTTTCATTTTTTACAATAACTGTCATGCATAGGAATAAAACATAGTGAGATTATGTAAGGAGTGCATGCAGAAATACAGAGTGATGGTAGCAACCTGTGGATAGACCCAAAACCAATAATAGCAGGCAGATAATGGCTTCAGTTAAAAAATACAGATAATGGCTTCTTTACTGTTTGTTTCCCACCCAACATGAAACTCATAGCAGACACCAGAGATTAACCAGATAGTAGATAGATACTATTGATAGCGGCCCCGATATGTACCCCACAACCATTTAAAAACTCAAGTTTGACCATTACTTTGGAGCTGACTTAGAGTCTAATCGGTGAACAGGACGATAAAGTAGCATGTAATATTAAGTGATGCATAACGTAAGCAGACACGAAAGAGTGCGGCCTCTCTTGCGGACTCGTGTAGTCCTCGAGGTCATCTGCTCGGTTGATGATGGTAATGCTGTTTTCATGGCTGCTAGCAGTGGGGAAGAAGATCTGAGGCGGCGAAAGACAGTCTGGAGGCCGGATCCCTGCTGTGCTGGACCCTTCTGTCGTTGGAGCAGCTGAGCTGGGGTGGACGACAGCATAGCAGGAGCGGGACAAACCATGCAAGGTTTTCTTTGACAACTATCTGTAAGAGAAGTAATTCTGTAAGGGCTCGTTTGAATTGGAGGATTCCAACAATGCAGGGATAGGAAATAGACAGGAATAGGATAGGAATGCACATGCAAAACAGAGAATTTAAAAACACAGGACTTCTGCCAATCTGGGTGTTTGATTCACAATAATTGGAAGATCACAGGATGCAAAGAAGCATGGTGAGATTAAGTCAAACCACAAGAAAATGTACAATTATAATGCTATTATGCTACTATCTCTTAGTCTTGTGCTTCATGAATAGGAATTTGAGAAGGAGGACAAGTGAAAATTAAAATTCCTACGTTTTTTCTTTCAAGGAGACACTAAAGGAACAAATCCGTGTGCTCAGTGGACAATATATATAACATGTAGAGTAAAAAAGAGATGCAACAAGTGTACAACCTCTTTGGCAAAGCCATGTCGATCTCAGCATGATTGGGTTGGCCGGTGAGGATGCTGCGGCTGACTTTGCTGTCGGAGGAGGGGAAGAAGATCTTAGGGGTCTGGAGATGGAGCCCGAGGTACTGCTCCATTGTGATGGAGGGTTTCGTCGTTGGAGCAGCTCCGGTGAGTTGTACGACGCTGAGGCTGAAGCAGGACAAGAGAGACAACGAACAACGTTAACCTGAGTGGAGTTCTAATAGCATCTCCAATACATGACGTAAAATACATAACCACAAAGTGCTAGATGTAAAATACATCAGCTGCTCATCTCTGAACTTAACTGTCGAAACTGAACTTAACTGTCAAAACTGAACTTAACTATCGAAACTGAATTTTGCTGTCGAAACTAAATTTTGCTGTCGAAACTGAACGCACTAGCAAGGTGAGGCTACACGTCAGTCGACTGACTTTTTCATCTCTGGTCAGTCGATTTTGCAGCCGTTGGATACGAAATCAAGGGCCTGCGGTTCATCTTCAACCTCCACCCCCCTGAGCCGCCAGCCACCACCGGCCAAACAGCAGCCCCCGCTGCCGCAGCCGGCGGTGCGCCGCCCCGCCCGCCCCGAAAACACTCCCCACCGCCGGTCCGCCGCCGCCCCGGCCATCCCTCTAGGCCCCCCGTGCCGAGCTTTTTCTCCGGCGATCCCCACGCCACCGCCCCGCCAACACCCCGCCACCGCCGGCGACCACCGCCCCCCATCCTGAACCCTAAGATAGATAGTGGGGTACCTCTCCGGCGAGCCCCCCCTCCCTGCAGCGGCTGGTTCTTCCTTCACCCCGGCGAGCCCACCCCTTGAAAAACGACTGACCCAAAAGTCGATTCAGTCGACTGAACTGTAGCCAAATTGGAGCAGCATCGCAAGCATGAGCAAGAGCGAGAGCAGCAGCGCGAGCAAGAGCAATAGCAAGAGCAGACCAGGCAGGGGACCGAGAGCAAGAGCAGAGCAGCAGTGCAAGCGACAGCTAAAGCAGCAACAGCTCCTACTGATGTGGACGTCGCTACCGAGGGAGCGACACCGTGGAGGAAGTGGTCGGTGATGCCGCCGTGGATGGAGCCGCGCCATGTCGGCTCGGGACCGAGCGCTGGCAGCATCGTGAGATCGAATCAAGAAGAAAATGCAGCGATTAGTGTACAACCTCTTTGGTGGCGCCAATTAGGCCGCAACTTCATCCGAGGTAACGGTGATGATGATGCTCTTCCGGTGGTGCAGGTGAAGACGGCGGTGTGGGAATGGAGGTGGCGTGAAAGACGAGGGGAACGTCGGGGCAGCTCCTTGGAGGTGGAGGACCGGGTGGCCGAACCGGCAGGACGATGAGATCGACGACGAATCCTCATCCAGTACGGTGGATGAGGGACATCGAGGTGCTGCTGTGGACGACGTCGTCGGGGAAGAGGCTTCGGCTGGGTGGCGGACGGAGCAGGGTGTGGGGTTTCGTCGCGGGTGTTTGCGTCCTCGGTGTACGAATGGGTGGGCAGATGGGATGGCAGTGGGGAACCATGGCTTAGAGACGCGCTTGTCCGAAATGTGGGGTAAGTTACGAAAGTACCCCCCACCGATTTGAGGCGGTTCTTTCGGTTAAGGGGTGCCACGGGCATTCGCGTGTCGGGATTTCACAGGAGGTGGGAGTTTTCACGCGCGTTGTAATTTCGGAATAGCAAGGCGCGGGTTGAGATGGAGGGAGTTGTCGGAGCACAACGAGACAAAGATATATCTTAAGTATTTCGGGCTAACAAGGCGCGGGTTGAAATTTCCGAACAAGCCTAACGTGTACTGTACCAAATCAATGTGCACTACAAATGTCATTCAAAACTTTGAATTCATGTTATGTTCAATTAAAATATTTCGCTACGTGTATAATGCATGCAACCTACTACTCAAATGAACGTTTTAGTGCATTCCAAACGTATATACTACCGCTTCAATATGAACTAAATTTGAATAAGATCTACAGTAATGATTGTTGTGAAGTCAAAGCATTTGAATTTGTTTCTCTGTTTTAATAAGATCTACAATCATGATTGTTGTCAAGTTAAACCATCGTTTGTGTATTATCTTCACAGCACACCACATGATTAGTCTCGAGTTACATATGAACTCGAACTAGATTTTTTGAATCCACTTTATTTTGATTTCAGATCACATTACATTTCTAGCTCTAGCTAGATCTTCATAATCTAAACCATGTCTCATATGTATAATGTGTTTATCACATTATATATGGTGCCCCGCCCCCTACGCCTACAAGTATTTAGATGTGAGTTGCAAACACCACACATTACCACAAATTCAAATAAAATGTGAGAATGTTCGATATATAGTATTGTTTAGATTGCTTGATATTTAGTTGTAAGTTGCAAACGCCACACATTATCACAAATTCAAATAAAATGTGAGATTGTTTGATGTATAGTATGGTTTAGATTGTTCGGCATTTAGCTGTGAGTTGCAAACGCCATGCATTATCACATTATGGTATAACATGTGCACAACACGTGTATCACCGCTATATTCATGCATGCAATGTTTAAAACACTATGATCTTCTATTCAAATATATGAATCCGCTTTCATATCAAATTATGATCTTTGTTAGTCTCTTACACCCACACAATCCTCTAACCTTTGTAGCTACCACTAACTTTCTCTCGTGCATGCACACGCCCTCCTCGCCATCCCCCTCCCTCGGCATTCTATCCACCGGACACATTCATTTTTTTCTTTAGGTCATTTTCCCAGAGTCTCCACAACTCCTTTCCGACACACACCGATCATTAAACCTCTCCAGCGATGCCTGCCTACAACATACACACACACCTTCAATCTCCTCCTTTATGTGTCCTTGCCTCATGTCTCTCATACGGTCAGACACACGCGTAAACTCTCGCCCCTCATTTCATCGATCTCACTACCGCACACTCCTCCCCCTATCTAGCTAGTAGTTGGGCCTCTCGCACCACCTCCTAGCTCCATTCTCTCTGTCTATCCGTCTCGCTGGGCCTTATTTTCCTCTAACAAATGGACGTACACCGACCGATCTCTCGCTATACATATAGCTAACTAGGTCCTTATAACTCGTTTTTACCCACACGTCGATCGATCTACCTCATTAGTTGTGTCTCTCCCTTCCTCCGACAAACAACAATTGATCTACCGACCTAGTTAGGTTTGCTTACCAAACACATGGTTCCCCTTCATCATCCATGGATGCGTCCCGACAGATCTATAACGCACAGGCACACACAGAAACACATCCCCACTCTTATTGGTAACATTGCAGTTCCACCATCAGTTTGTCTAGTAGGCCTCTCCCAACATCTCTGAGAAGCAACTCCATCACCCATTCAGCACTCTACCCCTCTCCCTCCCTCTCCCTCCCTCTCTCTCTCTCCTCTCTCTCTGTCCCATCATATTTCCCGTCCTTCAGTTATGTATGGATGTCGACCGATCTCCCTCAAGACATAGCTGGGTCTCTCCTTCTAAACACATATACGAGTCGTTCTACCTCTATAGTTAGGCCTCTGTCTACCCCTCCCCCCCACACACATCGATACATCGAGCGCTCTAGTCATGTCTCCCTGCCACACACAAACTTGACATGTGCCCTCTAACATTCCGGTAGGCCAGTCGCGCTATATCTTTGACTTGCACACACACACAATTTCGATGGCTCTCTTCATTGATCTCGCACCCACCCACTTGATCCTATCTTCGACTCTATTGATAGCTATGACCCCTCCCTCTCTTCTCGTGGATTGCCCGACCCTCTATGTATGATATGGATAGGCCTCCATTTCACACACATTGCATGCAAAATTTTGTTTGAGATGTCATTGACACATATTCCCACAAATAATTCACGAAATCAACCCCCACCCCATCCCAAAACAAAAAACACTCACGAACGCGGTTTGTATTTCTCACACACACCCACGTAGGTGGGGGACGTGCATGAGGAGAAGAGGTGCATGCACGGTGCACGTACTCCCGTCTCTTTCCCAACCACACCCACGCGGGTACACGGTGGAGCTCATTTCTGTACGAAAAAGGCAGCCCACGTGGTAATTTGGCACGTGTACTGGTTGTCCACTTGGTGGAGGGAGGATCGTCTACCACGGGTGAACAAATAAATTGCGACTTGACGCGTTGTGTTAAATTAAAAAAAGAGGCAAACCATGTGGGGCCTACCTTAGAGGCAAGGCTCTATACACTGGAGTACTTTTGATGTGTCTCGTCAACTCGCAGAACGAGGAGAAGCTTGCTTTGTACGCCGTCTCCCTGCCCACGGGCGCGGTGGCTCGCAGGACGAGGAGAAAAATTTACTACTCCCTCCGTTTACTCCTCGTCCCTACTACCTTGGTTATAGAGATTATATCATATTGTTTGGAATATATATGTCCTTTAGTAGATTTCAATATGAACTACTAGTACATACTCCAAACACTGATGTATATAGACGTATTTTAGAGTGTAGATTCACTCATTTTGCTCTGTATGTACTACTACCTCTGTCCGGGTTTATTGGTCCCCATTGTATTTCGTGCCAAATTTTGACCATAGATTAAACTAAGAAAATGTTCATGCATGTCACCAAACATTATATTTTTGAAAACTATGTTCAAATACGAATCCAATGAGATAATTTTTCTTGACATGCATTAACATTTTGTTAGTTAAATCTTTAGTCAAAATTTGGCACAAACTATAAAAGGGACCTATAAACCAGGATGGAGGTAGTAGCACTCTCCCTCTCCCCTCGACCCTCGCCCACGTGGTGGACGTGCAGCAATTCATTCGGTCTCATATAGCCAGAACGATATATACTGCACTACCATTATTGCTCGACTTCCCGAAGAGGCGAAGAGCCAATCGCAAGGTTAATATTTTGGAGATGCCAAGCGCAAGGTTATAGGAGAATGAGTAGTGGGTGCCGCGTCATTTATAAATAAAGTTTTTTTCTTCAGTGGCACGTACGCAATATGATAGGTTCATATGGAGAGAAAAGGAAACCGTTCCACTATATACATAGTCAGGACGGGCCAGCCTACACGGTTGCTTGCTGGGGTTGCTCTCTTCACTCTCTCTCGCACAAAACGACTGTGGCCACATCTCTAACATCCCAGCGGATCACGTCCGCTTGGGGAAGGGGTGGATGCTTAGTGTAGATGCGGTGGCCATCGCTGACGGTGAAAACCCACTGTCGGCACGTCCCGATCAGGGGTCCCCGCCGTTCTCTCTCACAAAGCTGGTGAGGTTGCCTTCGTCCCTTGCTCACTGCCGTGACGTGGGCAGTTGCCGCCTCCCGCCGCCCTCCTCAAGGTTGAGCTACGTCCCTCGGGTACAACTCCCTTTACAGCCGGTTTGCACCACTGCTCCAGCTGCCCACATCACTCCTTGTGGATATTTCTCTACTTCTTTGCCCCGCACATACCTGATACCTCTACTGGCTTCTACGTACTATATTTGTGATGAGTTTATGTCTCATCAACTAGTCCCAGTAATCTTATTCTAATCACGCTTCTTCAATTTCTTTGCCACAGGGATGCTCATCTCGATTTTGGTGAAACTGCACAAAATGATCCAATGGTCAAAAGGTTGCAAACTTCATTTATTAGGAAGCTCGAACGTTGCCAGCAAACTAAAGCCTGGTTAGGGTTCACGGTTCAAGGGCTAGGGACTGCATGGATCGTTTTTTTCTTTAGCTGCCTCTGTTCCAAAATAAGTGTCAACTTTAGTAGTAGTACAACTTTGTACTAAGTTTGCACAAAGTTGAGACACTTCTTTTGGAACAGAGGGAGTACATATTTGCTATGATATGTCAATCATTGAGATGCAATAGCATGCATGTTAGTCTCCTTTGTATTTGATGAAATGTTGCAACGGGAAACCTTGGACGCAAGATACATGTAATAGGAGCTGGAAGCTTCATAGCATTGTACAAATTTATCTCGCTGATAAATTACAGTACGTAGTACTATACTAGTACTTCCTCCGTTCCTAAATATAAGCCTTTGTAGAGATTTCACCATGAACCACATGCGGATGTATATAGATGCATTTTAAGTGTAGATTCATTCATTTTGTTCCGTATGTAGTTCACCTAGTGGAATCTCTACAAAGACTTATCTACTAGTAATAGCTAGCCCCCACTACTAGGAATTCTCTATCCTCTCCTTGAGCCACATCATCAAAATTGATGTAGCTTTTAGATGAAGTAAATCAGTCCATAATAGCCGTCTGATCTAGACGTTGAGAGGCTCTGCACTAAGCCACATGCAAGCATGCAGAAACACCGTGGCACATGCATGTGAGTGGGTTTTAAATCACATCAACATGTCTGCATGCAAGCATGCACCGGTAGCATGCATGTAAGTGAGCTTTTAAGTCCCATTAACATGTCAAAAAGAAAAATATAATCCCATTATGCAGTAGGAGTTGGCTAATCTTTTTTCCTTACGTGGGATGATCTAAATGATGATGGGAGTTTATTTAGTTTGGCTACCACATTTGTCATGTGGTTATAGAGTTTTTTTTAGTTCTATGAAATCGATAATTTTGCGCAGAGAGATATATACCGCTGTTCCATGGCAACGCGCGGGGACTCATCTAGGAATATTTAGGAACGAAAGGAGTACTATGTAAAGAGTTAGGTGTCGCATGGTGATAGTGTGAGGTGGGCCATGTAATCACTGAGCCTGTGTGTTTTCACTGCTCTTGCACTCCTCCGCTGTAAGAATGGAGAAAATTGTAATCTAGTAGTAGTAGTACCTCCTTTTGCCGAAAGCGTGGGACATCCCGCAGTCCTAGCACCTCAGTAATAACAACCAATGAGCCGTCAAATCACATAGACCCAGTAGTAAGTTGGACGGACGAAGCTACCATCACTCTTGCGCCAGTGAGAGGTCGCGTCCGCTCTGCCCGGGCATGAATGCGGCACCGATTCTTTGGAGCGGCGCTGACAGTTTCGGGCAGGAAGCGCGCGCGGGCGATGGAGGGGCTTTGGGTGGGCCAGGCTGGTCAGGAGCGGGCATGGCAGCTGTCCGCATGTCCCTACCGGACATGCCCGGAAATGAGAGGATGCACCGACTCTCGCGGCTAAAATCGTACGCTACACAGCATCTTTTGTAGGAGTAGGTCGATCTGTCGCACTCTCTAACACACACATGCTGTTAAACACACACACGCACCTTGGTCCTGTTGCACCTTCTAACGTGACTTATTACACCTAGACGGAGGGAGTAGTAAGTATACGAGATACAGTGGCACACTGACTTAATACGAATACAAGTGCCCAAAATTTGTGTGCATGTTATAATAAGGATTCACTTAAAATAGTACGTGAGCGAACAGAGGGATCAATTGGACAATGTTCCCGAGCAGTAGCGAGATGTGTGAGGTAAGATACACCGCTGGCGCTTTTAATTTTTCTTATTAATTTGTTTGTTTCTTCCTCTCACTGGTGGGACCCAACGTACTACCTGGAGAGAGGTAAGGTGACTAAGGCTGCATTATTTCTGCACCACTGTGGATAGTCTTACCACCAAAGCCACATGACACGATTATGATTGAAATCCCAATGACTCTCACACACAAAAAAAACATGACATGCTTGTTACACGAATGCAGGAATGTATAAAAGGTTATTTTCCTCTCGTTGAACATAACGGGAGGGTTGTGTAGCTGGTTAGCCTGTTCGCTCATCAAACTTGAGGTCTCGGGTTCGATAACTACACTTGAGCATACTTTTTGCTAGGAGGATTCTTTGACTGGTCAAAATGTTTTCTAGGGTTTGCACACTTCACACTCTCTCTCCAGTATATATATACACGCTGGAGCCTCAGCGCTTGTAGTTGCTCTCTTTGCACTCTCTTGCCCTCTCCCAGTGGAGCCTTAGCGCTTGTAGTTGCTCTCTTCACACTCTCTCGCCCTCTCCAGATCTAAACAAGACATCGTTGGCCCCTCTCTCCCCTCATTGCTGCTCAAAGAGCCGGCAGGATCCATCCGCCGGGAAGGGAAGGAGGCTTAACACTGTCGCCATCGGCGAGGGAGGGAATCCACTACCGGCGCAGCTGTTCACTTTCCACCCAGCGGCGGCGCGGGAGGGCCTCCGAACCCTTCTTCTTCGTCGCCGTCCCGTCGCCCACCGAACCACGCCCCAAGAACCTTAAGGTATATTTTACTTACTCCACATGCATTGCTCTAGCTGCATGTATACCATAAATCTAGGACGTGGTTCAAAGAGGAAAGGAGTGGGAAAAGTTGTATATAGCATGAATCTAGGACGTGGTTCAAAGAGGAAATGAAGGGGGAAAGTTGTATAGCATGAATCTAGGACGTGGTTCAAAGAGGAAAGGAATGGGGGAAAGTAGTGGGGAAAGTTGTATCGCATAAATCTAGGACGTGGTTCAAAGAGGAAAAGAAGGGGCGAAAGTACTAGTTCAAAAAGGAAAGGAAGGGACAAGGTTGTAGAGTTTGAGCAGGACTAGATTTGCTACGCTCACATAGGGAAAGGTGTCTAAAGATAACAAAACTGGGACCAACACAAATATGATCCTTAGTTGTTTGTTCTTTGTTGCAATAGACTGTGCATGACCACAATACATCGGTAGATGCACATGGTGCTGGTGCGTCCACTGTCCCGTGCAACTCATTAGCTGTTGTTAATCTGAGGCCATGTTTGGTTAAAAACTCCCTAGTCCCTACCTGCTTGGTTCCAGGGACTAAACATAGACTAGAGGTTATTAAATGACATGCTAAAAGACCATGTTACCCCTAGTAATGAACTAATAGACACAAGGTGCGATGCGTGGCAGGGGCAACTATTGGAAAAAGTCCCAAAAAGACTCCCTCGGGTTCTTCTTTCTTTAGTCCCAAATGCCCACTTTTAGTCCCTAAAAGTCCCTCCTGTTTGGTTTAGATGGGACTGACACGGAGTTTTTTTAGTCCCTACACCAAAATGTCCCTGTAAAAAAACACCCTCTAATAATGCCGCTAGAAAATTGATGCAATGCCACAGTTAAAAGAAAATTACATGTTTAACAAATTTTATTGTTAATATAATCTCTATGTTAATATTAATTAATGCCACCGTTTGAGAAATGCTACTGTCTTGCTTTCTTTCCCATTTAGATAAGGTAGATGCTTCTTTTTGTTGGCTTCTGTGTCATCCACCGTTATTGACCACTAATTGTTTCTTTGCACCTCTGTGTAAACAGGGTTATCTACTTCACCTTGTTGCCATTGTGAACTTTTGTTGCACTGCACAAAACACTTTTGTTTGAAGAGTGTTTTGTCCAGTTCAACCAAAATCTCACACCAACAGCGTTGCTTGATTTCTTGATCTTAGTGGAACTGCACAAGAGGAGATCTTACTTCCTATCTGTTAAGGCGAATTTGGTTCAGATCTTCTTCTTGTGAGTTGTTTGAATTACGCATCATGAGAGGTCTTCTTATTGAACCAAGTGATGAAGGGGGAGAACAAGCGGAAGAAAAACAAAAATCAACTCCCGGTGCTGTAATGAAGCACTGGAACTGTGATGACACAAGTAATGATATAGTTTTGCATCTTAATTTATTGCTATGGCTGGAACGAGCAATTGTTTTGCCACTGATTTGATGCCATACGTAATTATATCTACTTGTGCAAATAGGGATCTTGTTTGAAGATACCATATGTTTTAGTGGAACTGCACAAGAAGATGTTGGAAACATTAAACTAATCGAGGAGTATATAGTAAGCATGGCCACCCCCGTAGATAGCAACAGATGGTTCCGGAGAAGTGCTTCATCTGTATTCTCTACACAATCAGCCTCCTGACAAAGGTTGGTACTCACCCACTGATTTCATCCATATGATTGAGCTTTGTCATCTCTATTGGTGTTGTGCTACTGTTTAGATACTATCATGATAAACTGGTATTGTCCTTGAGAAGTGCTTCATATGTGTTGTTTTAAATATTTCCTTTCCTTTTTTTCGTGCAAACAGGGATGCTAGCATTTAGTAGTCCTCTTGTCTTTGCACAACAGGATCATCTTCCTCTGAAGAAGAATATGGAGTATGTGAAGTGACTAGTTCCGATTATGCCAGGATGAAGAAGCCCTGTCTATCTTCTCATCAGAAGGAGCAGTTGAAGGATGGTTACATTACTCCCCACAAGACCAAACTAACTTCAGCTCAGAAGGACTGACAAATCTCCATTTTTTTGCTGTGATGCGCGAGTACAATGTTGTTCTAGGATTCTTTCTGGTGAGTTCCATTTTTCTAAAAGTGTGCTCTACATGGACCATGTATGTGCCTGTTGAAACTGTCAATTCATAGTACAATTTGCTTTATACTAATCCCTTTTTTGTATTTGTGCAAACAGGGGTGCTCAGCTTGATTTCAATGGGAACTGCACAAAATGTTCATGAATACATCGAATCATTCATTTCCACCACAAGAAAGGAGGTGCCCATAAGTTCAAGGGTTGCAACTTATAAGGGTGAAATCATACAAGCTACGCGCGAATTTGGTTGATTTTGATGGAACTGCACAAAAAGAACAGCTGGTTTATTTAGCACGAGGTGCCATGTCAATGTCCGAACTGATGGCAAACCCTGCCCATTCCACAATCGTAGGCATTTGATATTTTGGAATGGGACAACCTTGTCAAATTTTGCTCATTGATTTTAGCAAGATATGCGTTTGATATTTTCGAATGGGACGCCCTTTGCTGTCAGCAGCGTCGATCAATTTTTAATTTATTCTTTAGTTGTGAAGTAAATATTGCCTCTGACATGTGAGTCGCTGAGATGCATAATCATCGATTGTTTTGAATGTTCTCTATGAATTGCCAGGCCTGTGTGTTTGATTGCAATGTACAGAAATGCTAAAAAGCTGCTCAAACTATTTGTACTCCTGCTCCTTTTTACTTCGCACCTTGTGGAAGTGCATACTTTTTTGTATAGGATTGGTCAAAGTAGAGATACTTTGACTGCAAAGAAAACTTGTATGCAGACTAGAAAGGACCGGAGGGAGTACATGTGAAACTGCTGCAAACGAGGTGATCACCCTGGGAATAATGCTAGTACGTATTGTTTTGCATGTTCATCCAATGCCAGTGATACAGGAATTCGAACTAATCGAAATAATTTCGTTCATACACGATCAGATTTCATATAAACATGCCGGATTTCATTACATTTCATACATTCTTCAACTAAAAAGGGGTGCGCTGGAGGTATAATTAATTAACCGAAGCTACCCACCTGTGTCCCGCTGAGCCGAACAGAAGCTTCAGTGACTTAACTGTAGGTGCAGTTGCGTAACTGACATGTGGCCTGTTAGGCCCACGTGTCAGTCAGCCAACTGCACCAGCAGTAAAGTAGAAGTAGTGTTCTTCTCCAGCGCAGCTCTCCGACTCCACGTCGCCGCCAAGAAGCTAACCGACCGTCAATGGTCAACCCGCCTAGCTTGGCTTCAACCGAAGGGTAGCAGCGGTGGCCTTACTTGGACCCGAGCGGCGGCGACCTACCGTGTTCTACTCTTCCTTGTTTTCTGTGTGGCGCGGCCTCGTTGGCAGCGGGGCGGGGCCTCAGTGTAGCCGGCGATGTTCTCTGTCTCGTTGCCGGCGGGCGGCGCCTCAGCGAAGCGGTGGAAATCCTCCCCCACGTTGCCGGCAGGGTGGGGCCTCAGCTGAGCCGGCGATGTCCTCTGCCTCGTTGTTCGCGAGGTGGCGGCTTGGCGGAGCCGGCGGTGTCCTCTGCCTCGTTGTTGGTGCCATGGGGCCTCGGCGGAGCAGGGCCTCGTCGACGCCAGCGGAGCGGGGACTCATCGGAGCTGACATTGTCCTCTGCCTCGTCCTCGGTCTCGCTAAACAACGCCTCGCCCGCTTCATCGCCCTCTTTGCTAGCCTCTTTGTAGGCGGCCGCAGCCTCCACCACCCGCATGCGGTATCGCCAGCGCTCGAGGCGGCCCTTGCGGGCGGAGCGGTACGATTCGAGCAGCGCCTCCTTCTCCGCCCGCTCCGCGGCGATCTGCTCCTCCGCCTGCAGGTGCTCCTGAAGGAGATGGTGGTTGTAGGCGGCGTTGGCCTGCGCCTCCTGGAACTGCTCCTCACGCATCAGCCTCACCCTGTCCATATATTGGGCACGGGCCTCGCTGATGGTCATGGTGCAATGCACCGGCGAGGATTGCGCGGAGGAGGGGGTTGGCGCCGGATCATCGACTACCATGTTCTCAATTGGGACGTCGTCGTCCTCCGGCTGCCTGCCGGCCAGCCGGTCGGCAGCAATGGCTGCCATCTCCTTGTGGTCCGTCGTCCGCCCATCCCGAAGAGCGCTGGAGTGCGAGGAAGCCATGGTGGGCAGTAGTGGTGTGGACAAGAGAAAGGGAACGGATTCGGATGACTGCGGCTATGGCCGGCGCAACAGTTTATATAGCAATGGTGGGCGGGCGGAGGGACGGACGTGTGGCGCCGGAGTAGCCGCCTCGGCAACCGCGTATCATTAATGTGTGCGGCAGATGGACGGACGGACGACACTTGTGTCGTTTGAAAGCGGAGAAATCGCCTACACCGAGAAGCGGGGCGGCCGGCGCTGACTGTTTTGGGCGGAAAGCGCGCGCGGGCGAGGAGATGACTTTACTTGGAGAGGAGGACAATGGGGACCCACCAGGTCCATAGCCTCACGTACGCAAGTGCCTCCTTATTATATATATATATATATATAACTATAATTTATTTTGCTTCCTCCTGGTTTCCTGACATCACGGTCCCACACCAGTGTCAACCTATGTACTCCCTCCTTTCCGGTTTACAGGGCTTATCTCAAAATTTTAGTTTTTCCATTTTATAAGGCTCAATTTGGTTGTTTTCCATCACATGTTTAGATTCTAAGGTGCATTAAATCATTTCATGCAAGTATTAAGATAAAATTGAACAATGCATGTACTTTATGCATGCATGCATTGCAATTAATGCATTGATAAACATAATTTTTTGAGGATAACAAGAGCATTAATTAGGTGCTTTTGCAAAACTACAAAAAGTATTCCACCACTCGCCATCTACCTTGATTGGTGAGATTTTTGAATTGAGCATTATAAACCGAAAGGAGGGAGTAGTCAATAAACGAGAGAATTGCACAAGAAGCGCCCGACAGCTGGGACCAAGCAGCTCGAGCAGTATTTGTGTTTTTGAGGTGTGAGCACTGCAGAGTTTTTCGATGTTTACCCCAGATATTAATTTTCTCCTCTGAACAACAACGAAAACATCACTGCAGGTATTAACTGGGCGGGCTGTGGCCCGTCTAGCCCAGGCCAGATATCTAGCCCAGATATTAATTTTTTTTCAAGCTGAAAATGGCTAGCCCAGCTATGCTTTTTTTAGGAATACCCAGGCAAGGTCAAGTTGTTATTCTCCACCCTGCTGGGCTGCAAATCTTTCCTAGGAGGGATGCATTAGGCTTAACAAGAAAATGGGCTTTAAGAAATAATAAATGGGATGTAATTATAAAAACTGGGTAGTAACTATAAAAAATGCACCAAACAATGATTACTTTATAAAATATTATTTTTGGATATTGAAAATTTGAACTTCATTAATTGTTGCGAGCGCAATGTTTCGTTGGATTTTTACATAATATAAATTTATATTGAAATTTTATTTAATCTGACTAGAAATTTCGGGATAAAAATATTCGGATCCCATCAAAATGTGGGAAATTTTATTGAATTCTGTCTTGAACGGTTGGTTGAAATGGGCTATACTTTTAACAAACTGTAAATGGGCTGTAGTAAATCCCATTAGAATTAAAAAATGGGCTACACATTCTTACAAATCTCAAATGGGCTATAAGTTATCTGCCACACACTACTGGCCTTACTAAGTTGACGCGTCCCTTAAAAAAACAGAGTTGACGCGTATGCAAGGCTTTGTCAACTTATAGTCAACACACGGTTCCTGCAGCAGTGGCCGTTGGATGTCCATCCAACGGATGCCATGCTTCTTCTTCAATCTCGGATATTCTAGCTTCACCCGCCCAAAAAATGATTCCTCCCCCTGACATCTGGGGTGCACCGTTTTGGAAACTGACATGTGGGCCTACTAAGTTGACGTACCAAGGGCTTTGTCAACTTAGTCAATATAAACGATTCTAGCTATAGTGACCGTACGATGTCCATCCAACGGCCATCGTGCTTCTTCAACCTCTAGTCTTCTTGCTCCAGCCACCCAAAGCAGCGCCGGTCGTGCCGCCTGCTCCTGCCTCCCGTGACCGGCTATGCTGCCGCGGAGGCCTCACCGGCCCCTACTACTCCCACCGCTGGCCAGGCCATCCCTCCACTCACCCACACACCCTGTTATTCTGCGGCGACGGCAGCGCAGCCGAACCAGTGAACCCTCGTACTCCTCTCCGCGTGTGCATCACTGCCGCGTCTTCCCCGGCTCCGCATCGTCCCCTTCCTAGGCCTCACTGTCGTCCACTGCCATGGTGCTCTTGGCGCGGCATGGTCAACGTGGTCAAGGAACGACTTCCATCGGACGTGGACTGTACGTCCAGAGGCTGACAGCTGGGTCCACGGCAGCCGCAAGGAAGTGCCTCCTTATTACATGCAAAATAATTATTCCTCCACCTGACAGCGGGGACCCACCGGACGGGCCACCGTATTTCGCAAAAAAAATGATTCGCCCCCTGACTGCTGGGACCCACGAGCTACATCTTCGCATGCAAGGAAGTGCGTCCGGGAAAAAACGATTTGCCCCCCTGACTGCTGGGACCCATCAGCTACATCTTCGCACGCAAGGAAGTGCGTCCGAAAAAAAATGATTCGCCCCCTGACTGCTGGGACCCACCAGCTACACCTTCGCACGCAAGGAAGTGCGTCTGGGCAAAAAAAATGATTCGCCCCCCTGACTGCTTGGACCCAGCAGCTACACCTTCGCACGCAAGGAAGTGCGTCCGGAAAAAAAACCAAAACGATTCGCCCCCCTGACTGCTAGGACCCACCAGCAACATCTTCGCAGGCAAGGAAGTACCTGACAGTCGGGACCCACCTGGTCAAAGCGTACGTAGCGTTGTCATCCTGGTCGTGAACGTGTACGTACATACTAGTCGATGTAGAGGCGCGCACGTGTCGTAGTAGAGGCACGCACGTGTTGTAGTAGAGGCGCGCACGTAGCATGTACACGTACGTACAACGGCCAGGGTGCAAGAAAGAAAATACGGCCACACATGTGTACATACGGGCAGGGTCTCGAACGCCTACTCGCGCATACGTACGGCGAGGGTGCGTCTTCATGGGGAGGCAACGGAATGCGTCGTGTTCATGGGGAGGCAACGGAATGCGTCGTGTTCATCGGGAGGCAACGGAACGCGTGGGAGCCAACCGACTAGGTCGGAACGGAATGCGTGGTCATGTTCATCGGGAGGGCTTGGATGGAACAGGCGATGGAAACGAGGCATGGCGTACCGCAAAAGGAGGAAATGGACCTCCTATGGTCGAAACGGGGGTCCTGTTGATCGGGAGGGGTGTGACATACCGCAAAACGGAGGAAACGGACCTCCTACGGTCAAAATGGGGGTCCTGTTGATCGGGAGGGGTGTGGCGTCCCGCAAAATGGAGGAAACGGACCTCCTACGGTCGAAACTGGGGTCCTGTTGATCGGAGGGG
>NC_041385.1:549307950-549333890 GCF_002162155.2 Triticum dicoccoides
AGGAAATGGACCTCCTACGGTCGAAACAGGGGTCCTGTTGATCGGGAGGGGTGTGGTGTACCGCAAAACGGACGAAACGGACCTCCTACGGTCGAAACGGGGGTCATGTTGATCGGGAGGGGTGTGGCGTACCGCAAAATGGACGAAACGGACCTCCTACGGTCGAAACGGGGGTCCTGTTCATCGGGAGGGGTGTGGCGTACCGCAAAATGGGACTCCACGGGATACTGTTCATCTCCACCGTCGACCTCCTCCAGCCTCCAAGTGCTACCGTCGACCTCCTCCAGCCTCCACGGGCTCCTGTTCATCCAGCCTCCACCACCCGCTACTCCACCGGCTACTGTTCAACCACCCCTCCACGGGCACCCCTCCACCGTCTACTATTCATCCAGCCCTCCACACCACGGGGTCCTGTTCAACCACCCCTCCACGGCCACCCCTCCATCATCTACTGTTCATCCAGCCCTCCACACCACGGGGTCCTGTTCATCCAGAGGCAACGCCACCGCTCACTGTTCATCCAACCCCCCCTGCAACACTCACTGTTCATCCAATCGATCGGCTTCAGTTAGCAGCAGTAGCGAAGGAATCGCTCGATCAGTTTCAGTTAACAGCCATCGATCGATCGCTCGGGTTCAGTAAGGCATAGCCTACAGTGCAATCGCTCGGGTTCTGTTAGAGCCCAACGCCTCGCTCGGGTTCAGTTAGAGCCAACGCCTTGCACACACGTGCGTACGTGTACGAGAGAAACGTGCATCGCTCGGCCCCCGACCTCCCACTGTAACCGGCAACTCCCCGAAATTTTCCTCCCCCTCGCTTCTACCACGGTTTTTTCCGTCATGGATGGCCCAAAGAATGTCATGCAGCTGTGTCTCCGGCCCGCCCAGGACGAAAATCCCATTTTCTGTCATGATTTTTTTTCTTAGAAGTAGGAGCCCACCACATCTATGATGATACCGGGTTTTGTCACAATTATCGTCATAGAAGTGTCATATGTATGACAGAAAAAATTTCGTTCGGCCCAAAATGTCACGGATGTGTCTTTTTTTGTAGTGTCTGGTGGGGCTTGAGACTATGTCTGGGCGCCGCATGGACGACATCGACATGGATAGCCTCCATGGCGACCCGCCCTTCCCTGGGGGCATCGATCATCTCTCTGGCTACCGCCCCTACTCCCAAGCTTCCATTGACTGGCTCACGCGGCTCATCACCTGGCGCATCCACGCGTCCTCTGCGCGGACTGTTCCCCCTCCTGCCCAGGTTCATCTTGTGATTCGAGTCTCCTCTTTCTATTTCCTCTGTCCCCTGGTTTTGTCTCACCCGGTGTGCCTGCCGTCTGTCTTCCCCTCCTCTGTTCTGCAGGAGCAGCCTCCTGCACCTATTGCTGATGCCTCCCTGGAAAAGGCGGATGCTTTTCCTATGTGCCTTGAACCGGAGGAGGCGCACGATGATGTCGCCCGCAAGCAGCGCATGCGTGACTGCCGCAGCGCGCGTCTTGCTGCCAAGGAGCCAGCCCAGTATGTGCCTATGGTGACCCGCGCGGCCAGCCTCAAAGCACGCAAGTTTGACTTCTCCAAGGCCTCGACGTCCCTCAAGAACATCATCTATGAGGCGCGCCTTGAAGATGTTCCCCGTCAGCCGATGCCACTCATGGTGCTCCAGGGGCTTGCTGACTCGTGTGGAGTTGCCCCTGCTGATCTCGCAGGGACGGTGACCACGCCGGAGGCTTAGGCCTCATGATGCCCACAAGCCCTCTTTTGGATTCCTGCCTGCGTGCAGCCTCCATCCCCGAGTCGCCCTTTTCTTTTTATTCTTGTGTTTCCCTTCGATCCTCCGTTGGATCCGCTCACGGCCTTAAGCCGTATGTAAGGAATGTTGTTTCGACTGTTGCGGGGCTCGTGATTACTGTTGCTCGGGTTATCTGTCTTGCTTGGTCTCCTTCTTCTGTGGTCCATGCCTAGCTCTTCTCAACATCGGTTCTGTTCTTGGAATGTAAGAGGGCTTGGTGACCCTGACAAATGCTCCAACATCCGGTCTGAGCTCTCTCGGCTCAACCCCTACTTGGTTGCTATCCAGGAATCAAAACTTGCCTCCCCTCCTCTCGCGAAAATGCAGTCCTTCCTCCCCCAGTCCCTCCTAACTTACTCCCTAGTCAACTCGATCGGCGCTTCAGGTGGGATCGTCACTTCTTGGAGTGGCGCTCTCTTCTCCCTCTCCTCGTCCTTGTGCACTGATCATATCCTCTCTGTAGACCTGGTTAGCACTCACGATCTGGCCACCATCCGTGTGACTAATGTGTACGCGTCTACTGAGAGGGCGGAAAAAAATGCCTTCCTCGAAGAGCTGCGTCTTCATGATCCGACCACGGTCCCCTGGCTCCTCGTGGTTGATTTCAATCTTACAGAAACCCGGAGGACTGGAAAAACTCGCCTTCTCTACTCTAGAAGTCGCTCCTTCAATGAAACGATCGACGACCTCTGCCTGATCGAGCTCCCCTTGCTTGATCGCGCTTTCACTTGGTCCAACAAAAGGGACCAGCCCACGCTTGTCCGGCTGGACCATATGTTTGTTAATGTTTTGTGGGAGGAAAAGTTTATTGATAGCTCCTTGACCTCCCTTCCGAGTCATGTCTGACCATGTTCCGCTTGTGGGTCATTTCTCTTGCAACATCCCCCGAACGCATGTCTTCCGCTTCGAGCCGGCGTTCGCGGCTCACGCCTCTTTCTGGGCCGCTATCTCAACTGCTTGGGTAGATACCTTTTGCCATGACGCTACTGCCAGGCTTGTGGCTCGACTCCGACGATGCCGGGTGCATGCTAAAGACTGGGCTCGGAGATCTTCGTCTGGTCAGCATAGGAAGGACAACTGCCGCGTGGTGATCAATCTTTTGGACCTCGCTAAGGAAGTGCATCCTCTCTCTAAGCTGGAGCGTCGCTTGCACTCGCTTACCATTTGTGCTCTCCAAAACTCGATTAGGGAGCAGGTTGCCTACTGGCGCGATCATGCCAAGGCCCGCGGTGCCCTGGAGGGTGATGAAAATAAGCGCTTCTTCCATATCTCGGTGTCATGTCGGTAAAAGAAGATCCTTATCCCAGTCCTGGATGATAGTGGCGTGCGCTACACCGCCTACTCCCACAAAGCCCAAATTCTCAAAAACTTCTACACGACTTTGTTGGGCATGGTCCCGGTTATCTCCTGGAACTTTGATGTTGCTGCTCTATACCAGAATGAGTAGCCCGTCCTGGATGAGTTGTGCTCTCTATTCTCTCGTGATGAGATTAAGGATGCGATTTTTAAAGCCAACCCCCTGGCCAGCCCTGGCCCTGATGGCTTCGGCCCTGGGTATTATCGCCGCTTTTGGCATTTGGTAGAGCATGATGTGGTGGCCGTTTTTGAGAATTTTTTCCATGGTAAGTCTGATCTAGGCCGCATTAACAGGGCTTACCTCGTCCTCCTCCCAAAAATCACAACCTCGATCTCTTCCGCCAATTTTAGTCCGATCTTGCTGCAGAACGGTATCATGAAGGCCATCACTAAAGTGCTAACATCCAGGCTTCAAAAAGTCATCCACTCTCTCGTTGATCTTGACCAATCTGGGTTCTTGTCCGGACAGTGCATCTCTGAAAATTTTGTCTATGCGGCTGATATTCTTAGCTCCTGCCACTCTACAAATTGTCCCACTACGGTCCTCAAGCTTGACTTCCGTAAAGCCTTTGACTCTGTTAGTTCGGATAGTCTTTCTTGTATCTTGCGTGCTCGTGGTTTCCCCCCTGTGTGGTGTGACTGGATTCACTCGGTCCTCTCGACCAACCATACTACTGTCCTCCTCAACGGGGTCCCCGACAATTGGGTTCGTTGACGGAGTGGTCTCCGACAAGGAGACTCGCTCTCCCCCTACCTGTTCATCATTGTCGCCGACGTGCTCCAACATATGGTAAGGCAAGCGTTTGGAGAGGGAGTGCTCTCTCACCCCCTTGTGGCTGGTGAGACGTGTCCTGTTTTGCAATATGATGATGATACGCTCATCATTTGCAACGCTGACGAGGCGGCCATGCTCTCCCTCAGCGAGTCCTCGACGGGTTCACCGCCGCCACTGGGATTTCGATCAATTTCACTAAGTCCACCTTCGTACCTATGCAAGTCTCCGGGGATGCTGCAACCTGCCTTGCAGCTATCCTTGGGTGTGATGTCTCCTCCTTTCCTCAAACGTACCTTGGTATCCCACTCTCCCCTATCAAACTCGCAGCCTCGACCTTCGCTCCTCTCATTGCAAAGGTGGATAGAACCTTGGCTGGCTGGCAAGCGCATCTTTTGTCGTTCGGTGGGCGGATGGTCTGTCGGTGTCAAAACCGGCGGATCTCAGGTAGGGTGGCCCGATCTATGCGGCTTAGGCTGATGGTAACAGGAAGCAAGGGACACAATGTTTACTCAGGTTCGGGCCCTCTCGATGGAGGTAAAACCCTACTTCCTGCTTGATTTATATTGAAGATATGAGTAGTACAAGAGTAGATCTACCACGAGATCGTAGAGGCTAAACCCTAGAAGCTAGCCTATAATGGTATGATTGTAATTGTGATCGGCCTTCTAAGGACCAACCTCTCCAGTTTATATAGACACCGGAGAGGGCTAGGGTTTACATGGAGTCGGTTACAAGGAAGGAAATATAATATCCGGATCGCCAAGCTTGTCTTCCACGCAAAGGAGAGTCCCATCCGGACACGGGCCAGAGTCTTGAGTCTTGTATCTTCATGCTCCAATAGTCCAGACAATGTATATAATCTGGCTGTCCGGATACCCCCCAATCCAGGACTCCCTCAGTAGCCCCTGAACCAGGCTTCAATGACGATGAGTCCGGCGCACAGTCTTATCTTCGGCATTGCAAGGCGGGTTCCTTCTCCGAATACTCCAAGGTAATTATCGAACACGTAGACCGTGTCCGGATCTGCAAAATGATCTTCATATATCACCGTAGAGAGAATGATATTTCACAAATGTACTCTGCTGACAACTTTTTAGACGTAACATGTCATTAGGGTCGGGTCATTATTCGAACCGTTTCCCTTCAACCAGCCACAGCGCATATTGCGAGGCGGTTTCCTTGACACGTCTTGTCAAAGCAGAGATCGTGTCCCCTTATCACAGGATTCTCATCAATACGGGTATGGGTAATCCCACCATGCCATCAATCATGGCACTTGGGAGGTGAGCGATTCCCAACGGGCAAGTGGGGAGGCGCACCGCTTCCGTCGCCTCTATAAGGGGATAAGAGTTCCCCATTTTTACCCACGCCTTCTTCTTCCTTTGCCCACTCTTGCCCCCTCGAGCTCCAGCGCCCTAGTCCAAGTCTTCTCCACACAGCTAAACATGTCCGGAGCAGGAGGCAAGTGGGTGGCTTCCACCATGAAGGAGAAGGATATCGCGAATCTTCGGGCGGTCGGATACTTGGCCACAGACATAGCGCACTGGCTACCAGACGACAGGCAGGTCATTCCAACCCCAGGACCCCACAAGAGGGTCGTGTTTCTCGCCCACTTCGTCCGTGGACTGGGGTTTCCACTTCACCCCTTCGTCCGCGGGCTCATGTTCTACTACGGGCTAGATTTGCATGATCTAGCCCCGAACTTCGTCCTCAACATCTCGGCGTTCATCGTCATATGCGAGGACTTCCTCCGCATCAAGCCTCATTTCGGCTTGTGGCTGCAAATCTTCTGCGTGAAGCCGAAGATTGTGAGCGTCCAGCAAGCGGAGTGCGAAGGAGCCATGGTGGGCAAGATGCCTAACGTCACCTGGCTTGACGGCTCCTTTGCGGAAACCGTGAAGGGGTGGTAGTCGGGGTGGTTCTACATCACCGAGCCGCGCGACGCCAAGTGGGCAGCGGCCCCCGAGTTCTGATCCGGAACCCCCATGCGACTCACCTCCTAGGGTGAGAAGGGCCTGTCCTGGGGCGAATCTACAGAGCTGACCCGACTCCAAAACTGCATCAAGAGCATGAAGGACAAGAACATCAAGCTTGCCAACGTGATCCAGGTCATGCTCGTTCGCCGGATTCTGCCGTGCCAAAGGCGGGCATTCAATCTGTGGGAGTTCGTCCCGGCCGAACACCAGACTCTTCAGAGGCTCTACAGCATGAAGCACAAAAATGCGTGGAAGGTGTTATTCAAGGCCTCCGAAGTACCTCCTCCCACATCCGAGGACCGTGGGCTCCACGCCGCGCGGCCTCCTATTCAGGTGAGTTTCCAGGCTACCACCGGATTCGGTTCTTCCCAATATATTCATGGGGGAGCCTCAAGTAATTGTGCATATTTGTTCAGGATTACATGGAGACAGCGGAGCAGATTGACTGTCCGGCTCTGCTGCCAGAGGACCCAGCTGATGGTCTCCTCACGGAGATGCTGGTCCCGGCGCCCTACTTGGTGCCGAAGAAGAAGGCGCGGGATCCGAAAGGGTCTCCGGCATAAGGTTGCATTGGAAGCCTCGTCCAAAGTCGACGAGGCACACTCCTCCCCCGAAGGGGAAGAAGGAGAAGTAGAGGAAGCCTCCCCATTCGGAGATGACGGGGTGCCTGAGAGGGCGGACCAGGGGGCCAGGAGAGGCCCCCGGCGCAAGGCTCATACCCTCGTCGTCCGATGACGACGAGGCAGAATCCTCCCGCGGAGGCGGGGAAAAACAAGAAGAAACTCCCCCTCTCCGTATTGGGGGGGGGAGAAAAATAGGAAGGCCACCCCGGAGGGGGAGGCTAGGGCGTCCAAGAAGGGAAAAGCGTCCCTTCCGGACTACTCCTTCACCTCCGCCGATAGCGAGGAGGGGTGGCTGCCCAGGAAGAAGCCCCTAGTGCGATCATAAGTATCGACACTCTATCGTAATTTTGCTTCATAGTTTTGTTATAATGTCGAACTTGTATGTAGTCTGGCCAGGGTCCATCCCGAGGTGTCGCCTTCAGATGGGTCCTTGAGCGATTCGGCGATGAACTCGCTCCCGATGGCCACTACTCCTCAACCTGCAAATGTCACGGAGGTGTTGTCCCAAAGGCTCCCAGAGCGGGGGGAGGTGGCTCTGGAGGTGCCCGGAGGCGGCATTCCAGACGTCGGACATGAGGGGTTCAAGATCCCCGTGGATCGTGTCGGTGAGAGCCATAGTAGGCCGGGCTCTCAACCGAACACTGTTTCGGAGCCTTCAATGGTTCCGGACTTAGGCGGGCAGCCCCTTGTTAAGGAGGGAGAGCCGTCTGTGTCGAGGACTTCCGTTGCGCCCGAGGCACCGAATTGTCTGTTGGAAGCGCTTCGCGGTGCTTCCATGGATGAAGAGCACCGTACTCTTATGAGTGTGGTGATTCAGAAGGTTTCGTCCGCCAAGAGCGGACTAACCGAAGCTTGCACCAGCCTCCTGACAGGCTTTGAGGTAAGTAATAAAAATGTGTGAAATTACCACCCGATAGGTAGTAGCCCCTGATACTCTGTTTGGTGTTCGGAAGGAAAAACCAAACGGAGGGTCAATTATAATCCGCAGGAGTCTAACAATAAGTTTGAATGTGAATAAGCAGGTTGTGCTGCTTGCCGCTGCGGTCCGTACGACTGAGATCGCCAGATTGAAATAGGACCTGGAGCAGGCGCAGGGAGAGCTCGACCTCACGAGGAGGCAGCTCGAAGAGAACAAAGGTGAATGATTCCCCGCTCTCATATAATGAAGGATAGATAAAATTGGTTATTCTAACAACGAAGTGTCGTGATTTTGTAACAGGGGCCACCACCAAAGTGGCGTCTCTGAAGAAAGCGATGCCTGAGGCCAAACACAAGGCGGCCTTGGAACGCAAGGAGCGCGAGAAGCAAGATGCTAGAGTGGCGAGGTACAGCAAGAGATCCAGGAGCTCGGCAAAAAGTTTGAGTCCGTGGAGCATGAGCTTAAGGCGAAAGAGGCCGAGCTTGCTAAGGCCCTTGCAAGTATAAAAGACGCCAAGGCCGAAGCCGAGAAGGCACATCAGGAAATCCAGGAGGCCAAAAAGATAGCGGCGGGTAAGAAGTTCTTTATGCAAAGCAGACATGTGGAGGAGGCGTTTCTTTTACTTACCTGAGTTCGGAGCTCTCCAGGGGCATTCGCAGATCTGCCACGCAGCGTACCAAATGCTGCGGAGTTCTACCATGCCCAGGAGGGGAGCTCAACGGAGAAGCTGTTTTGGTCCCAGTATGCTGGGGCCGAACATCCAACGCCTCTGAGTGACCAACTGAAGCAGTTGGTTGAACTCCACAGGGCGGCCGAAGCGGCTATGAAGGATTTCATAGTCTGGATGTGGCCTGGTGAGCCCCTGCCCGCCAGCTACTTCGGCCTGATCAAGCGGATTGTGAATGCTTGTCCGCGGCTTGAAGTGATCAAATGATCCGTTTGCATTGAGGGTGCCCGCCGGGCCTTTGCCCGTGCGAAGGTGCATTGTGGCAAGCTGGATGCAGAGAAGCTGGTGAAGGACGGGCCGCCGAAGGGCAAGGCACATCGCTATCCCGAGAAATATTATGAAGGCGTTATGAAGGGCGCTCGTCTTGTGGCCGATGAATGTACCAAGGACACAATTTTAGAATGAATTCACTTCTTTCATGTTTGTAATATAAGGACGAAGTTACTTGTGCTATGTAGCGCTTTTTGATTTAAAATATTACCTTTTGTGCGGCTGTTTATAAAATTCTAAAAGTAGGCCAGTCGTCGGCTTCCGCCCCCACGCAACTAGTACTGGGGTGTTCGTGGAAAACCCAGACACTCTTTATCCAAATGTTTGGTCCCTTAAGGAGGTGTCCGGCATAGCGAACAAGGCAATCGGACTATGCGGCTTTATAACTTTCACTTAGCCATAGAAGTGTACAATTTTAAATTTTGGCGAAGCCCCTAGAATCCGGAAGGCCGAATTGGGGCACTATATACGCCTAGATTGGACGAAGCCGATTTATCGCCTAAAGCGGAAAAATCTTTAAGGATTTGAAGACCTCTCGAACAGCAACCAGCTCTTGCCACATCATGCCCGTCAGTTTTCGGCTTTCTCCACTGAGGTGCTCGTCCGGAAGAACCGGGACACAATTGCAGTAGTTCTCCCTGCGCTACCTTAGCCGATATAATGGAACGTAAGGTACCAAAACAAGGGAGCTGGGCTAACCCAACTGTAGACCCAAGACACAATTCGGAGCTGATGCATATAATGCTATAAGTTCGGGGTGCCGCACTGTTGAAAGTGTTCGGACTTTGCTTGCCGCATTGCGGGGTGCCATAAGAATCCCCTGGCAAAATAAACGTACCAAAGTGTATGGATGCAATAGTAAATAAATATTTATAGAAAAAATGTGCAGATAGGAATAATAAGCTGACGCTATATATGATTTTGCATTGGTGAATAATACGTTTAAGCGTATGTTTACAATGGGTGCATTTAAGTAGAAGTAAATAGGACTATTTAACATGTCCTATCCAAGGGCAGGCTGCATGTAGGTATATAAAACAGGTATAACGATCATGAACAGATTCCACCTGGGTATTTCCTTTGATGCGCAAAGCCTGTTACCTCCTTGGTTTTCTCTCCTGTATAAGTCCGACGATCCGGCTCTTCTGAAGAGGCTGCACTAAAGCGATGTCCTGAAAGGTAAAAGGAATGGTTACGAAGGTATGTTGCGGTGATACCGCACTGTTGACTGAGCCACTGCTGCGCCTCCGCCTGTGCCCATGGTATTTTGAGTGCGTAATTGTGTACGCGTGGCACAAATGCTGCTTTGATGGGATTTGAGCGGAGGCCGGACTGCTAGTCGCGCTCTTGGCGTGCCTGGTGATCCTGTTGCGGGGTGCTCCGGACTCGCTTGACGGTGCTTGAGGTTGTTGTCGCCGGATTGGTGGTTTGCCGGAGGAGGCCACATTGTACTTCTGCCGCGAGGGCTGCAGTATGCTCTTCTATAGGGAGAGAGCGGTCCATGTTTCCGTTGACTGTTATGACCCAGCACGGGCTGAGGCCGTTGACTGTTAAGGTATGCATAGTGTGGTACCGCGTTGAATCTAGCGAATGCGGTTCGTCCGAGCAGTGTGTGGTAACCACTACGGAAAGGGACAATATCAAAGATTAACTCTTCACTTCGGAAGTTATCCGGAGATCCGAAGACCACTTCCAATGTTATAGAGCCTGTACAACGGGCCTCTACTCCAGGAATTACACCTTTAAAGGTGGTTTTGGTGGGCGTGATCCTTGAAGGGTCGATGCCCATTTTGCGCACTGTGTCCTGATAAAGCAGGTTTAGGCTGCTGCCTCCATCCATAAGGACTCGTGTGAGGTGAAATCAGTCTATGATTGGGTCTAGAAGCAATGTGGCCGAACCGCCGTGGCGGATGCTATTAGGGTGATACCTACGATTGAAGGTGATCGGACAGGCTGACCATGGGTTGAATTTTGGGGCGACTGGCTACATCGCGTAGATGTCCCGTAGTGCTCACTTCCGTTCCCTCCTGGGAATGTGAGTAGCGTAGATCATGTTGACCGTTTTCACCTGGGGGGAGATTTCTTATGTCCCCCTGTGTTCGGACGCCGGGGCTCTTCGTCGTCATTGATGTGCAGCCCCTTGTCCTTGTTTTCGGCGTTTATTTTGCTGGCATGTTTGAACACCCAGCAGTCTCTATTAGTGTGGTTGGCTGGCTTGTCTCGGGTGCCATGAATTTGGCACGGGCACTCCAGTATGCGGTCCAGACTGGACGGTCCCTGATTGTTTCGTTTGAACGGTTTCTTCCGCTGATCGGATTTGGATCCGCTGAATCCGGTGTTGACTGCCGTGTCTTTGGTGTTATCGCCATTGTTCCGTCACTTGTGTCTGTTGCGCCGCAGCTTGCCATTATTGTCACGGACATCTGAAGTGCCAGAATGTGGCGTAGTGCTGCTGCGAGCCAACCAGCTGTCCTTGCCCGCGCAAAAGCGGGTCATTAGTGTCGTGAGAGCTGCCATGGACTTGCGTTTCTCCTGGCCGAGGTGTCGGGCAAGCCATTCGTCGTGGATATTATGCTTGAAGGCCACCAGGGCTTCAGCGTCCGGACAGTCAACTATTTGGTTCTTTTTAGTTAGGAACCGAGTCCAGAATTTCCTGGCGGATTCTCTGGGCTGTTGAGTAATGTGGCTCAAGTCATCAGCGTCCGGAGGTCGCACATATGTGCCTTGGAAGTTGTCAAGGAATGTGTCTTCCAGGTTTTCCCAACTGCCAATGGAATTTGCGGACAAGCTGTTTAGCCAGTGCCAGGCGGGTCCTTTGAGCTTAAGGGGAAGATACTTGATGGCGTGTAGATCGTCTCCGCGGGCCATGTGGATGTGGAGAAGGAAATCTTCAATCCATACCACGGGGTCTGTTGTGCCATCGTATGATTCGATGTTTACGGGTTTGAATCCTTCTGGGAATTCATGATCCATCACTTCATCGGTGAAGCAAAGGGGGTGTGCGGCGCCTCTGTGCCGGGCTATGTCGCGACGCAGTCCGACTAAGTCTGGCTGGTTGTGTTCGGCCCGGCCGGATTTACTGTTAGTGTATCCGGTATGACGGTCATCGTCATGTGCTGCAACGCGCCGCCGTGATCCGTAGATCGATCTTGGTTGTCTTGCGGTGTTATCCAATCTTTCGCATAGGTCCTGAGTATTGCCCCGGGCCGTGGTAAACTGGCGTGGGGGTGCGGGTTGGTATTCAGGCTGATATGCCGTTTTATCCCGACCTCGAGGCGGCCGGTCAGCCGTGTGGCGCTCGAGTCCATATTCCTCAGCTGCCAGGATTCTGTCCATCTGTCTGTGAGCAGGTCTTGATCAGCTTGAAGCTGCTGCTGCTTCTTCTTCAGGCTCCTCGCAGTGGCAATAAGCCGGCGCTTGAAGCGCTCCTGCTCCACAGGGTCCTTGCTACGTCTTGAGCTAGCGTTGGTTTTCCCCGAAGAGGAGAGGGTGATGCAGCAAGTGTAGCGTAAGTATTTCCCTTAGTTTTTGAGAACCAAGGTATCAATCTAGTAGGAGGCTCCTCAAAAGTCCCACGCGCCTACACAAACAAACTGAGAACTCGCAACCAACACAATAAAGGGGTTGTCAATCCCTTCACGGCCACTTGCGAAAGTGAGATCTGATAGAGATAGTATGATAAGATAAAATATATTTTTGGTATTTTATGATATAGATGCAAGAAAGTAAAGATGCAAATAAAAGTAGATTGAAAGCAAATATGATAAGAGATAGACCCGGGGGCCATAGGTTAGAGGCTTCTCTCGAGAACATAAGTATTACGGTGGGTGAACAAATTACTGTCGAGCAATTGATAGAAAAGCGAATAATTATGACATTATCTAGGCATGATCATGTATATAGGCATCACATCCGCAACAAGTAGACCGACTCCTGCCTGCATCTACTACTATTACTCCACACATCGACTGCTATCCAGCATGCATCTAGAGTATTAAGTTCATAAGAACAGAGCAACACATTAAGCAAGATGATATGATGTAGAGTTATAAACTCATGCAATATGATATAAACCCCATCTTTTTATCCGCAATGGCAACAATACAATACGTGTCTTGCAACCCTTTCTGTCACTGGGTAAGAACACCGCAAGATTGAACCCAAAGCTAAGCACTTCTCCCATGGCAAGAAAGATCAATTAGTAGGCCAAACCAAACCAATAATTCGAAGAGACTTGCAAAGATAACTCGATCATACATAAAAGAATTCAAAGAAGATTCAATTAATATCCATAGATAAATCTGATCATAAACTCACAATTCATCGGATCTCGACAAACACACCGCAAAAAGAGATTACATCGAATAGATCTCCATAGAGAGGGGGGGAACATTGTATTGAGATCCAAAAAGAGAGAAGAAGCCATCTAGCTAATAACTATGGACCCGTAGGTCTGTGGTAAACTACTCACAACTCATAGGAGGGGCAAGGATGTTGATGTAGTGGCCCTCCATGGTCGATTCCCCCTCCGGCAGAGTGCCGACGAAGACTCCAAGATGGGATCTCGCGGATACAGAAGGTTACGGTGGTGGAAATTGTGTTTCGTGGTGCCCGTGGATGTTTTTTGGGTCCGTAGGTATATATAGGAGGAAGAAGTACGTCGGTGGACGCCCGAGGGGCCCACAAGACAGGGGGCGCGCCCTCCTATCTTGTGTAGGCTCCGGTTGTTTCTTGACTTGCACTCCAAGCTCTCCGAATCTTGTTCGTTCCAAAAATCACGTTCCCGAAGGTTTCATTCCGTTTGGACCCCGTTTGATATTCCTTTTCTTCAAAATACTGAAATAGGCAAAAAAAACAGCAATATGGGCTGGGCCTCCAGTTAGTTGGTTAGTACCAAAAATGATAAAGATGTATAAAATAAAGCCCATAAACATCCAAAACAGGTAATATAATAGCATGGAACAATCAAAAATTATAGATACGTTGGAGATGTATCAGTCCTCAGGCACGCCGAACTCGTCGTCGCTGAGGCTAATCTCATCTTCGGAGGGGGGCATGTAGTTGTCCTCCTCCGGATACCCGTCCGTCACCTGTTCATCTGGGCTATCCTGCCCATCTTCCTGCTCAGCCTTCTCGAAGGCGGGCTGATCGGGGTTGTACTCATCTTCGGCACCATCCGGATTGTTTTCATCTCCGGTGCCGGTATTGCCGTGGCGGGGCTTGGAGCGGCGCTGGCGACGCCCATGCTTTGCTTTCTTCTTGGAGGGGTTATCCTCCATTGCCTCATCGCCATTGGTTTCTTTCGAAGTGTCCACCATATATTTGTCATATGAAGAGGTGGCTGTCCACCGCCCCGTGGGTGGTGGTTCCTGTTCTTCTCCTACATCGTTGTCCAGACCGTCGATGTCTTCGGAGTCGAAGTCAAGCACGTCGGTCAAATCATCGACCGTGGCTATGAAGTGGGTGGTGGGTGGGCAATGAATTCCTTCGTCGCTAGCTTCCCACACGAGCCAGACATAGTTCGGCCGAGAGCCTCCTGACAAAGAGAGAGACTTTAATGAGTTTAGCATGTCGCCAAAGGGCGAGTGCTAACAGTGAAATCCTAACCGGAGCCCAGCCAGGCTCGGCGGGCTCGGGAGCGCGCGGACTGGAACCTACAACTGGATACGAGTCCGAGGGTCCGGAATCACAGGCGTCCCTAGGGGTGAGGCCTGGGTTCGGCTCCACCGCCGATGAGTGTGCAGCCTGTGGAGCGGGGTCGAGCCACCCGTCCTTGGGCCACGCAGTCTGCTCCGGATTTAGGTCTGGGGCCACTACAGGGGTGATATCCCGTGCATTGTCCGACAGCAGGTCTAGGCCGTGCTCATCGTGACTGTCCGGCGTTCCTGGCACAGGCCAGATTCCGTCGAAGATCAAGTCTCCACGGATATCGGTCGTGTAGTTCAGGTTTCCGAACCTGACCTGGTGGTCGAGGGCGTAGCTATCGATCTGCTCCAGATGGCCAAGCAAATTGGCCCGCAGTGCGATGCCGCCGAACACAAAGATCTGTCCGGGAAGAAAAGTATCGCCCTGGACCATGTTGTTGATGATTGAAGGAGCCATCAAGCCTCGAAGCAACGATACAGAGGAACTCTCAATGAAAGCACCAATGTCGGTGTCAAAACCGGCGGATCTCGGGTAGGGGGCCCCGATCTGTGCGTCTTAGGCTGATGGTAACAGGAAGCAAGGGACACAATGTTTACCCAGGTTCGGGCCCTCTCGATGGAGGTAACACCCTACTTCCTACTTGATTAATATTGAAGATATGAGTAGTACAATTATAGATCTACCACGAGATCTGCCTATGATGGTATGATTGTAGTTGTGATCGGCCTTCTAAGGACCAACCTCTTCGGTTTATATAGACACCGGAGAGGGCTAGGGTTTACATGGAGTCGGTTACAAGGAAGGAAATATAATATCCGGATCACCAAGCTTGTCTTCCACGCAAAGGAGAGTCCCATCCGGACACGGGCCGGAGTCTTGAGTCTTGTATCTTCATGCTCCAATAGTCCGGATGATGTATATAATCCGGCTGTCCGGATACCCCCCAATCCAGGACTCCCTCATGGTCCTCTGTGACTCTGTTTTGAATTCTCTCCCTTCCTATTTCATGACTTGCCTTGTGCTGCCCCCTGGAGTGCTTGAGTCAATCAAATCAATTGATAAAAAGCGTCGGTCGTTTTTCTGGTCTGGAACGGAGTGGTGCTCCGGCTCCAAGTGTCTAATTGCTTGGGATAAGTTGTGCTTTTCTAGACAGGAAGGTGGGCTCGGCATGAAGGATCTCCGGCGAAAGAATCAATGCCTTATCCTGCGCTTCGTCCACAAGCTCCATGGGTACTTTGACAGATCCTGGGCGATCTGGTACCGACAGTTTCAATGGGGCGATCTTGGTGATCTTCCCTCCAAGCCCTCTGTCATCAGTAGCTCGTAGCTGATGGATTGTGCATGTACAAAGTGGTTACCAGAGTGGCGGTCGGCGATGGCAGGAGGACCTCCTTCTGGCTGGACCACTGGCATACCCGTGATGTGCTTGCTTTCTCCTTCTCGGTGCTCTTCTCGCACTGTGTGAGACCAAATGCTTCGGTGGCTAATGTTCTCAGGGAGGGAGTGTGCAGCACGATGCACAATAGGCCCCTGCTGCTGAGATGGAGCTGGATGCTCTCTGTGAATCCCTCGCCGGTTCGATGCTCTCTGAACATGACGATGTTGGGGATCATTGTAGAAATTATAAAATTTCTAAGCATCACCAAGATCAATCTATGGAGAAATTTGCAACGAGAGAGAGGGGAGTGCATCTTCATACCCTTGAAGATCGTGAAACAAAAGCGTTGCAAGAATGCGGATGAAGGAGTCGTACTCGTAGCAATTCAGATCGCGGTGGATTCTGATCTAAGCGCCGAACAACGGCACCTCCGCATTCAACACACGTGCAGCCCGGTGACGTCTCCAGCACCTTGATCCAACAAGGAGGAGGGAGAGGCTGAGGAAGACAGCTCCAGCAGCAGCACGACGGCGTGGTGGTGGTGGAGCAACAGTTCTCCGACAGGGCTTCACCAAGCTCAAACGGAGGAGGAGAGGTGTTGGAGAGGGGGAGGGCTGCGCCTTGGATGTGATGCGGCTGCCCTCCCTCCTCCCCTCTACTTATAGGGTGAAGGGGGAAGGGGGCCGACCCCTCTAGATGAGATCTAGAGGGGGGCGGCGGCCAAGGGGATGGGGCTTGCCCCCCAAGCCAAGGGGGGCGCCCCCTTTAGGCCCCCCAACCCTAGGCGCATGGGCCCTAGGGGGGATGGCGCCCAACCCACTTAGGGGTTGGTTCCCTTCCACATACAGCCCATAGGGCCCTCCGGGGCAGGTGGACCCTCCCGGTGGACCCCCAGAACCCCTTCGGTGGTCCCCGTACAATACCGGCAAACCCCCGAATACTTCCGGTGACCGTATGATGAATTCCCATATATAAATCTTCACCTCCGGACCATTCTGAAACTCCTCATGACATCCGGGATCTCATCCGGGACTCCGAACAACATTCGGTAATCACGTACAAATCTTCCCTATAACCCTAGCGTCATCTAACCTTAAGTGTGTAGACCCTACGGGTTCGGGAATCATGCAGACATGACCGAGACATCTCTCCGGCCAATAACCAACAGCGGGATCTGGATACCCATGTTGTATCCCACATGTTCCACGATGATCTCATCAGATGAACCGTGATTTCAAGGATTCAAGCAATCCCGTATACAATTCCCTTTGTCAATCGGTACGTTACTTGCCTGAGATTCGATCGTCGGTATCCTAATACCTCGTTCAATCTCGTTACCGGCAAGTCACTTTACTCGTTGTGTAATGCATGATCCCATGACTAACTACTTAGTCACATTGAGCTCATTATGATGATGCATTACCGAGTGGGCCCAGAGTTACCTCTCCGTCATACGGAGTGACAAATCCCAGTCTCAATTCGCGCCAACCCAACAAACACTTTCGGAGAAACCTGTAGTGCACCTTTATAGTCACCCAGTTATGTTGTGATGTTTGGTACACCCAAAGCACTCCTACGGTATCCGGGAGTTACACAATCTCATGGTCTAAGGAAATGATACTTGTGTAACGCCCATGATGCGGCTATATCTCCCACGTGTCGAAGCACGACTTAGAGGCATAACCGCATTGTGGTTTTGTCGCAAGAAGGGTCATCTTCACACAATCCAATGTAATGAACAAGAAAGGGATAAATAGAGTTGGCTTACAATCGCTACTTCACACAAGTACTTAAATAAATCATACATCATTCAGAGTACACACATAGTCCGGCTACGGATGAAGCCAAAAGAAAAGAAGATAACCCAACTGCTAGATCCCCGATCGTCCCAACTGGGCTCCACTACCGATCAACATGAAACGAAACATAGCAACGACCAAGATCTTCATTGAGCTCCCATATGAACTCGTTTACATCACCTGCACTGGTATCATCGGCACCTGCAACTGTTGTGGTAGTATCTGGTGAGTCACGAGGACTCAGCAAACCCATTACCATGGGTATCAAGACTAGCAAAGCTTAATGGGTAAGGAAAAAATACGTGGTGAGGTTGCAGCAGCGTCTAAGCATATATGGTTGCTAACATACGCAAAAAAGCGAGAACTAAAGCAAACGGAACGATCGAGAAGCTAGAAGTGATCAAGAAGTGATCCTGAAACTACTTACGTTCATACATAACCCAAAACCGTGTTCACTTCCTGGACTGCGCCGAAAAGAGACCATCACGGCTACACACAGGTTGATGCATTTTAATTAAGTCAAGTGTCAAGTTCTCTACAACCGGACATTAACAAATTCCCATCTGCCACATAACTGCGGGCATGGCTCTTGAAAGTTTATACCCTGCAGGGGTGTCCCAACTTAGCCCATCACAAGCTCGCACGGTCAACGAAGGATATTCCTTCTCCCAGGAAGACCCGATCAGTCTCGGAATCCCAGTTACAAGACATTTCGACAATTGTAAAACAAGACCAGCAAAGCCGCCCAAATGTGCCGACAAATCCTGATAGGAGTTGCACATATCTCATTCTCAGGGCACACCGGATAAGTCAAGCTACAAGTAAAACCAACCCTCAAGTTTCCCCGAGGTGGCCCCGCAGGTTGCTTGGTTCGGACCAACACTCAGAGGAGCACTGGCCCGGGGGGTTTAAAATAAAGATGACCCTTGAGTCTGTAGAACCCAAGGGAAAGGTATAGGTGGTAGGTAGGCAAATGAAAAACCAAAGTTGGGCCTTGCTGGAAGAGTTTTATTCAAAGCGAACTGTCAAGGGGATCCCATAAATCACCCAACCGCGTAAGGAACGCAAAATCAAGGAACATAACACCGGTATGACGGAAACTACGGCGGCAAGAGTGGAACAAAACACCAGGCATAAGGCCGAGCCTTCCACCCTTTACCAAGTATATAGGTGCATTAATTAAATAAGAGATATGTGATATCCCAAAATAATCATGTCCAACATGGAGCAATCTTCAACTTCACCTGCAACTAACAACGCTATAAGAGGGGCTGAGCAAAGTGGTAGCATAGCCAAGCAACGGGTTGCTAGGAAGGGTTAAAAGGTTAGAGGCTGACAGGGCAATTTGGGAGGCTTGATGAACAAGTGATAGGTAGTGCAGCATAGCGATAAAACGAAGCAGCTAGCATAGCAATGATAGTAGTGAGATCCAAGGTAACGGTCATCTTGCCTGAAATCCCGCTAGGAAGAAGAAAGAGTCCATGAAGAAGATAAACGGACGTAGTCGAACGAATCCTCACAACTCCGAAACGAAACCGAAGCTAACGAGAGAAGCAAACCAGAAAGAAGCAAACAACATGGTAAACACACAAGCATAAACATGTCATGATGCACAAACAAGTATGATGCATGTCCGGTTTAATGAGGCATGGCATGGCAATATGCACAAACAACACTACAAGTTAAGTGGAGCTCAATATGCAACGATTTTCATATTGACGAAACACCATATCAATTATTTAGTTCTCTCTCGTTTAGGAACACGACAATATTACATGTTGTTATAAACATGGCAAGAGGTGAAACATAATTAAACTACCTATCTAGGCAAGTTTAAGTGAGGCCGGAAACAACAAACAACAATTCCGGAAATCCCCATATGTTATTTAGCAATTGCACGCAAACAACAATTTTAAACATTTTAATTGTTGTTATCATGATGCGGATGACATATGCAAGTTTTATGCAATTTTATGAAAACGTTGACCTGAGCATGTTATGAAGCATTTGTCAACCGTGGCGGAACGAAAGGGGTGCCACGGCAACTACAACAGAAATGGTGCCACGACAAAATTCCGATGATCCGACAACTCATTGAGATACCGGTGCAAAAGAGCAAGTGTGCGGATGTGCGGAACATGCAAAATATGGTGGGGTGATCCCGGTTACCGGGTTCCCACGGGTCGACGGCATGGCAAACGAGGAGGAACATGCATGAAGAAAACGGGCACAGTGCAACCATACGGTTCATCTCAGACAACATGCATCCGTCCATGGGTCATCGTCTCGGCGGTTATACCTTTGAAGCATGCATTTCGGGGCGGTTCAAAATCGTCGAGGGAAGTAGTCGTTCACGGGTCGTAGGGGAAGAAGTCGTACACGTTTCATAGTTGTACACACTCCATAGATGTTCGGGGTCACGTCAAGGAACTTGACGTCCACGGGGTCTTCGAGGTGGACGGTAGTGGTACTCACATCATTGTGGTTCATGTTTTGAAGAGGAATTTGACGAATCCGATTTCCCCGACGGTCGAGAGTAGTGGTACTTGACGCAATCCACGCGAAGGGTTCTGGTTCGGGCAACGGTCTTGACGAAGGTGTACTAGGAGAATCAGGGGGTATGTCTTGGCGTGCATCACACTGTTGACGAACAACGTGTGCAGGAGACAGAGAGATCTCTTGTGGTCTTCCGGAAACGTGAACAAGAGGCCAGATCTGGCGAAGGGAAGGGGAGGCGGCCTCGACCCGTGGACCTGGCATTTGGCTGAATCGGGTCCACGAGGAAAAGCGGGCGAGCTGCTGCTGTTGCTGTTCGAGGCGAAGCAGGGCGCGGTTCAGGCGAAGCGGAGGCAGCAGCGGTTGGGCTTGGGGCTGGCGATGGTGATTCAGGCGAGGACGAGGTTCTGCGAAGGTGGCGATGGGCTTGGGTTGCAGGGGCGTCGAGGCACTGAGCGATGAGCTGCTGTTGCTCGATGCAGACAGAGGCATCTAGGGGACGCGGAGGAGGCCGGGAAGATGGGGATGAGTGCCCGGGTGCAGAGGTGGTGCAGAGGTCATCGGAGCTTGGCATGGACCCGAACGGCGAGGCCAGCACGGGACTTGGATCCGCCAGTGAAAGAGATGAACGATGCGGCGGGGCTCGGGGAGACCATGGCGCTCAGGGAGACCATGGAGCTCCTGTTGGTGGTGACGAAGAGAGGCGGCGGTGCTCCTGGCAGTTGACGAAGAGGGGGAAGCCGGGGAATGGAGCAGCCGGCAATGGCTCTAGTGGCTGGCGCAGTTGAGGGAGGAGGCGAACGGGGAGGACGAGGGGATCGGGAAGGACGAGTGGTGGCGGCGCTGGTGTTGGGGTCGAGAGAGGAGGGCTGCAGGGATGGAGCTGGGCATGGAGAACGAGAAGAGTGGCGGCGCGAGGGAAACAGGAGGGGATCGAGGGAGTTGATGATCGGGCATTGGGTGTAGGCTAGGGTTAAGAGGAGGGTTTAGGTGGGCTGGGCTAGCTGCGCAAATGGGCCATCCTAGATGGACAGACCCAAGAGGTCGGCTGGGCGGGCTCTCTTCTCTCTCCCTCTAATTCTCTTTAACAGAAGAATAAAGGGAAGGAAAGAAAGGCTACGAGGTTTAAAAAAATGTCGGGAACTTAGGTGGAGCTTAGGAAAAAGTATAAAAGAATCGTGGGCAAAGTTGGAGACCAAGAATTGAGATAACAAAGGCATTGGGATTTATTTGCAAGTGGGTTATGCTCAATTCCAAATAATTGAATATTTATAATAGCTCCATAAATATTAGGAGGATATGTTATAAAGAGAAATCACCATGTGAATTCCCTTGCTTTAAATAGATCAAAAGATCTATGCAATTAATTTAGTCGAGGTTTTAAAAATTAAATGACCTACTGGCATGATGACATGATGCAATGCAAAAATAAATAGAGCAAGCACAAACAAAAACACACGGAGGTCACAAAAATATGGAAGTCTTCTGGATCGTCGGTCTTGGGGCGTCACAACACTCCTCCACTTACAAGAGATCTCATCCCGAGATCTTGGATGGCGCTGGGGAGAAGCGGAAGAGAAAGAGGTAAGACAAAGTTTCTTCTTTGAAAAACAAGTGAAACCAATGAACCTCGAGAGGTTGAAAACTTGAAAGAATAACACAATAGAGTTGAACGAAATTGAGAGCATTCCAGTAGAAAAGAGAAACAAGGAACACCATGTTAACGTTGGAGGTTGTAAAGCTGTGAATGACGAGCACAATGAACAAGAAGGAATTGAAACCACTTTTGTTGAAACGAGATAAGAATGAATAAGAATAATATAATTTTGGCAGCACTCCGACTGTAAATGGAAGGAATTGAACATGAACTTGAGAAGATGGGATGATACTTGATGAAATCAACAACACCCTGCCTCCGGAACTATTGAAAGAATGGCACAAGGGGTAAGAAGGATTTCAGACAGCAATCCAGTTGAAAAGAGAGGCAAAACTTGATAAGATGAAAAGAACTTGAAAAAAGGACATGACACTCCGGTTAAATGGATAAGCACAAAAAGGACACGATCCTCACAATTCGAGATGATAGAGTGAAAGGAGCAACATCACAATGCCTCCAGAAGAAAGAATAGAAGATAGATCATTGGAATAACAGAATGGAGAAGAAAATGCCAACTTCTACCACAAATGAGCTTGGAAAGAACCCTTCCAAGAAGGTTATAACGGAGTTGTTGGAAAACCAACAACGAAAGCACAAGCTTGTTGTGGGCTTATGGAAAACTTCTCAAAATTGAGGCGAAATTCAGCCACTACGGAAACAAATAATATAATTGATAACACCAACAAGATGAAAAACTTCTTCCACCAAGATGATAGAGAGATAACTTGGACCATTGGTAATCACCACAATAGCAACATTCCTTAGGGAAGGCTTTAGGTGAAATATGACACAAGATAACTCCAACAAAGAGATTAATGGATTTAAAGTACCTCATTCTTGACAACATGTGAATCGCGAAACATGAATAAAAATTGTCAAGAATGATATAACACCATCTCAAAAGATGAGATAGAAATATCTGCACTTCGGATGCAAGATGAAGAATGCTTGAACTCCTCAAAACAAAACATGTGTTAAGCACCATGTTTATTTTAGAGTATAGCTTGGCGGATCTTAACTTCGAGAGAAATCTTGAAGAACAATTGAAGGATGAAAGGAATCCTTGACGAACCACCATGTAGAGCCTCCATGAAAAACTCTGGTAATAAAAGGATGATAGAAAGAAAGAGAAGTTGAAAACACAAGGTGAAGCCTTACGATGATTTAGAAGGAGCTTTGCGATGATATAACCGAGAGAACTTGGAACTCCAGAAAGAAAAGATGAACATCTTAGAACCGAGAATTTATTCCTCATGAACAAACTCTGAAGGAACGGATTAATCACTTGGATGAAACAAGAAGAAGAATTATGTTATGCGTATTCTTCACCAATTTAAATTGGTGAGAAGCATTGGATTTGGATACTACTTATTCGCGTTGAAAATAATTAAAGAGAGATATAGCACGAACTTGAGAAGGTATTGATGGAACCACCGGTGGGATTTAGAAACAACGAATAATTGATATGATAACGAAGGAAGTGAAATCTTGAATGAACCACCGTAAGAATTGAAAATGAAAGTAGCAAAGGCACAATTCACCGGGAAGAATTGGAAAACGAATGAAGATGCTTGAGGGGATTTAGATACATGCAAACGAAGAGATCATGAACTGATTAGAGGATATTTGAACGATGCATCAGAAGAATTCGAGAACGAGAGTTGAAAGCTGGGAATGAATAATTCTGAGATGATGGGCTACGGAGAATCAATCTGAAAAGACTCTTGAATTGCTCCGGATGGGTGAAAAGAATTTCTCACGATCGAAACAAATATGGGGATGACATGAAGCTAGAACCATGAATCTTCAAGAGAGTGGACCAAGATTTTAGGAGAAATCTCTTCCTCGGTCTTCTGTGTTGAGAAAGACGATGATAAACACTACCATGAGTTGTTGAGATACTCCGGGAGAATGAAAAACAAAGAGGTTGAGCCAACAATGAAAAATAATTTGAAATCGGTCTTGGAAAACATCTGACTGATGAAATTTATTGTTACGTCAAACTTCGAAAAGAATTTGGGAATGGCTCCGGGAAAATTAGAAGAGTCAGGTAAGATCCTAGGAAAAGACCTGTGGGTTAGGGCCCACTCAAAAGAAACATCGTTGAAGGATTGCTTGAAATAGAGATTGCACCGGTATAATTAAATAGCTTGAATAAGAGAAAAACCTTGAAGTAACTCGAACGGATTAAGAATGGAAACATGATTCTTCTAAGATATCTTAAGCACTCCAGATAAGAATAGAGAGAGTTGAACAATTAAGAGGTGCACCAACATGGAAAAACATTTGAAACGAGGAAAGGGATATGATCAACACCAAAAGCTTGAATTAAATCCACCGGAGAAGAAAAATAATGAAGAATGATGAACTTGAAACTCCTGGCCAACTTAATGATAATTACCAGGTAAGAACATTGATTTAAAAGAATGAAGAGACTTCACATGAATAAAATGGATAGTTGACTGAGAAATCTGAGTCCTTGAAGAAAAGGGTGGGAGGGCGGGAAAAAAACAAAGGCAACTTGGGGCAGATGGAATGGATACCGTTGAAAAAACTTAGAATTGATCTCACAAATGTTGAAATGATCGGATCCACTTGAAGAGAAGCACGCTGGTTAAAAAAGAATTAACATGACGACCTCGATGATCAAGAAGGATTAGTATTCACATAGCAATATGAGAACACCGTTTAGGAAAGGTATGGATTCAACATTTGACTTCAAAGCACTCGAATACCTCAAACAAAACAAAACAAAGGATTTGGCTTGCAGAATAAGCCGGAAACAAACATATGATAGATCCCATATCATATCATGTGTCTATTGGAAAGATATCCTACGAGATACTTGAATTCCCACTTATAAACTCCTAAAACTTTCTGGTTATGCAATCTGGTGTTGGGGATACAGGGGAAGAAATATATATCTCACCCAAAACTAACAATTCCTACATCCAAGCTGTATCCATCCGTCAACACATAACCAAGAAACCTTCGGAAATCGTGTACCTCAAACTTCGAAAAGCATCCGTTATACGAGCTATGGAAATACTCCCGAACTCCCCAGTACTGGGTGGCGTCGAGGTTATCTTACCACTAGCTGCATATAAGAGATTTTCGATGTCGGCAAAACTCAGGTATTCCAGAACCGCAACGATAAAATAATGACGACAACACCTCGGAGCTGAACTCCTCGGGACACTGCCACAACCCCTAAATGTCAGGAGGCACCAAGAACAATGTTCTTGTCATAAGAATATCAGAACGATCCCAAGATACCCGCGTGATCCAAAAAAAATTTAGTGAAATTTGAGGCGAGGAAAGACAAAACATCTACGTCAGGAGGCCTCACCAGAGCGACGAAGGGACTAAGGAGTAAAAGAGAATCCTACTCTCCGATATATATAATCCTAAGACTGAAAACATTTTTGTTCTAGACTCAACAACGTCAGCGATTCGATCAAGCAGGGGGCTCCTAAGTCGGGGATGGCTCTGATTACCAACTTGTAACACCCACGATGCGGCTATATCTCCCACGTGTCGTAGCACGACTTAGAGGAATAACCGCATTGTGGTTTTGTCACAAGAAGGGTCATCTTCACACAATCCCATGTAATGAACAAGAAAGGGATAAATAGAGTTGGATTACAATCGCCACTTCACACAAGTACTTAAATAAATCATACATCATTCAGATACACACATAGTCCGACTACGGACGAAGCCAAAAGAAAAGAAGATAACCCAACTGCTAGATCCCCGATCGTCCCAACTGGGCTCCACTACTGATCAACATGAAATGAAACATAGCAACGACCAAGATCTTCGTTGAGCTCCCATCTGAACTTGGTTACATCACTTGCACTAGTATCATCGGCACCTACAACTGTTGTGGTAGTATATAGTGAGTCACGAGGACTCAGCAATCCCATTACCATGGGTATCAAGCCTAGCAAAGCTTAATGGGTAAGGAAAGGATAAGTGGTGAGGTTGCAGCAGCGTCTAAGCATATATGGTGGCTAACATACGCAAACAAGAGCGAGAAGAGAAGCAAACGGAACGGTCGAGAAGCTAGAAGTGATCAACAAGTGATCCTGAAACTACTTATGTTCATACATAACCCAAAATAGTGTTCACTTCCTGGACTCCGCCGAAAAGAGACCATCACGGCTACACACACGGTTGATGCATTTTAATTAAGTCAAGTGTCAAGTTCTCTACAACCGGACATTAACAAAGTCCCATCTACCACATAACCGCGGGCACGGCTCTCGAAAGTTTATACCCTGCAGGGGTGTCCCAACTTAGCCCATCACAAGCTCTCATGGTCAACGAAGGATATTCCTTCTCCCAGGAAGACCCGACCAGTCTCGGAATCCCGGTTACAAGACATTTCGACAATGGTAAAACAAGACCAGCAAAGCTGCCCGAATGTGCTGATAAATCCTGATAGGAGCTGCATATATCTCGTTCTCAGGGCACATCAGATAAGTCAAGCTACGAGTAAAACCAACCCTCAATTTTCCCTGAGGT
>NC_041385.1:549334066-549344148 GCF_002162155.2 Triticum dicoccoides
AAATAAAGATGACCCCAGAGTCTGCAGAACCCAAGGGAAAGGTATAGGTGGTAGGTAGGCAAATGAAAAACCAAAGTTGGGCCGTGCTGGAGGAATTTTATTCAAAGCAAACTGTCAAGGGGTCCCATAAATCACCCAACCGCATAAGGAACGCAAAATGAAGGAACATAACACCGGTATGACGGAAACTAGGGCAGCAAGAGTGGAACAAAACACCAGGCATAAGGCCGAGCCTTCCAACCTTTACCAAGTATATAGGCGCATTAATTAAATAAGAGATATTGTGGTATCCCAAAATAATCCTATCCAACATGGAGCAATCTTCAACTTCACCTGCAACTAACAACGCTATAAGAGGGGCTGAGCAAAGCGGTAACATAGCCAAGCAACGGTTTGCTAGGAAGGGTGAAAAGGTTAGAGGTTGACAGGGCAATTTGGGAGGCTTGATGAACAAGTGATAGGTAGCATAGCATAGCGATAGAACGAAGCAACTAGCATAGCAATGATAGTACTGAGATCCAAGGTGACGGTCATCTTGCCTGAAATCCCGCTAGGAAGAAGAATGAGTCCATGAAGAAGACAAACGAACGTAGTCGAAGGAATCCTCACAACTCCGGAACGAAACCAAAGCTAACGAGAGAAGCAAACAACATGGTAAACACACATGCATAAACATGTCATGATGCACAAACAAGTATGATGCATGTCCGGTTTAATGAGGCATGACATGGCAATATGGACAAATAACACTACAAGTTAAGTGGAGCTCAATATGGAACGAGTTGCATATTGACGAAACACCACATCAATTATTTAGTTCTCTCTCGTTTAGGAACACGACAATATTACATGTTGTTATAAACATGGCAAGAGGTGAAACATAATTAAACTAACTATCTAGGCAAGTTTAAGTGAGGCCGGAAACAACAAACCACAATTACGGAAATCCCCATATGTTATTTAGCAATTTAACGCAAACAACAATTTTAAACATTTTAATTGTTGTTATCATGATGCGGATGACATATGCAAGTTTTATGCAATTTTATGAAAGCATTGACATGAGCATGTTATGAAGCATTTGTCACCGTGGCGGAATGAAAGGGGTGCCACGGCAACTACAACGGAAATGGTGCCACGGTAACATTCCGATGATCCGACAACTCATTGAGATACCGGTGCAAAAGAGCAAGTGTGCGGATGTGCGGAACATGCAAAAGATGGTGGGGTGATCCTGGTTACCGGGTTCCCACGGGTCGACGGCATGGCAAACGAGGAGGAACATGCATGAAGCAAACGGGCATGGTGCAAACATACGGTTCATCTCAGACAACATGCATTCATCCACGGGTCATCGTCTCGGCGGTTATACCTTTGAAGCATGCATTTCGGGGCGGTTCAAAATCGTCGAGGGAAGTAGTCGTTCACGGGTCGTAGGGGAAGTAGTCGTACATATTTCATAGTTGTACACACTCCGTAGATGTTCGGGGTCACGTCAAGGAACTTGACATCCACGGGGTCTTCGAGGTCGACGGTAGTGGTACACATGTTGTCGTGGTTCACGTTTTGAAGAGGAACTTGATGAATCTGATTTCCCCGACGGTTGAGAGTAGTGGTACTTGACGCAATCCACGCGAAGGGTGCTGGTTCAGGCAACGGTCTTGACGAAGGTGTACTTGGAGAATCAGGGGGTATGTCTTGGCGTGCATCACACTGTTGATGAACAACGTGTACAAGAGACAGAGAGATCTCTTGCGGTCTTCCGGAAACGTGAACAAGAGGCCAGATCTGGCGAAGGGAAAGGGAGGCGGCCTCGACCCGTGGACCTGGCGTTTGGCTGAATCGAGTCCACGGGGACAAGCGGGCGAGCTGCTGCTGCTGCTGTTCGAGGAGAAGCAGGGCACGGTTCAGGCAAAGCGGAGGCAGCAATGGCGGGTCTTGGGGCTGGCCACAGAGATTCGGGCGAGGACGGGGTTCTCCAGCGAGGTGCACTACAAAAAAATACACTTCCGTGATGATATGTGTTTGTCAAAGTAGGTCGCGTTTTTTGTCATGCATGTACATCCATGACAAATTTATGACAGAATCAAGATAGTCATACCTGTGTTGTCGTAGAAGTGTTCCATGACATTACCAAAATTATCATCACGGAAGTGTCCACTTCCATGATAATAAATCGCGCGTCACAGAAGTGCTTTTGTCAAGGGTGACTGACACGTGGCATCCACCGTAACGGAACACCTTTAAGCTATCGGGTCAGGTTTTGGATCCGATAACCCGTTAACAGCCTCGACCAATGGGGATTTTCCACGTGTAAAATCATCATTGGCTGGAGGAAACACATGTCGGTTCATCGTTGGGACAGATGTCATCCACTCATTGGACAGAAGGCGCCTATGATACGTCGACACGTGGCACGGCCCAATAGTGGCCCATTCCTGTGAAAATGCCGGCCCGTTTGACTTGGTCAAAAGGTGGTGGGCGGCCCATGGAAAGCCTGTTAACGGCCTGTTTGCGTATAGCCCATTTACAACCCGCTAACCCAAGGCCCGTTACACCCTATCCGAATTAGGCCCAGTAGCGTCATCTGGGCCATCCAATATGATTCCATCCCGTTTTCACTTCTGGCCCATGTATGGCCCATGACGTCTTTTGGCCCATATGAGGCCCTTTGTAACTATTGCCCCATTAACGGCCCGTGTTAAAACTGGCCCGTAATGAACAGTGTATCACTTTACACCCATAAACGGCCCATGGTGAAACTGGCCCGTAATGAACAGTGTATCACTTTATACCCATTAACGGCCCGTTATTCCATTGGGCCGTTTCTAGCCCAAGTTACCTTTCGGCCTTCTGAGGGCCCATTTATTCTTGGGCTCATTTGCAGCATTCGGTTACTTACGGCCCATTACTATCATTTTCTGCTTGTGGGCCAAATTCAGCCCGTCATTACAGTCGGCCTATTTGTGGACCGTTAATCTGTTGGGCTATTTTCATAGCATCACCAAATACGGTCTATTAACGGCCCGTTATGGTCAGCCCATAAAACTTACAATTTCCATTAAAGGCCCGTCTACGGCCCATTAAAGGCCCGTACAATACCCATAAATGAGTCGGCCCTTACAAGGCCCATGGATCCTACGAGATGTAGAAGGCCCATGGATCCTACGAGACATAGAAGGCCCATGGATCCGACGGCCCATTGAAGGCCCATGGAGCCGACGGCCCAATGAAGGCCCATGGGTCCGACGACCCATTGAAGGCACATGGGTCCGACGGCCGATTAAAGGCCCATGGATCCGACGGCTCGTACATGACCCATGGGATCGTACGGCCCGTGAAGGGCCATAGTCGGGCGAGTTGGCCCCCGTTTGAATGATATAGCATATTCAAAGAATTATCCTACTCAATACTATCACCTCTAAAAAGCATACACTATACAACAAAGAGATCAAGGCATAGAAAGGTAGAATAATCCTACACTATACAATAAAGAAATTACTGCCGATTATACCCACTGGGCATTATGGTTCAGCACAGGTGTTAATAAAGCATACACAAACATCAAATTACATACACTGGGCAAATACAGCTCATACATCATGGACGCGCATCAACTTAACTCCATTTGAACTATAATCGATTGGCCGGATTTAGGTAGCACAAATTTCAGTCTGCAAAATCTCCAATTCCTTCATGGTTACCTCAATGTCTTGTTTCATTTTTTTGACTCCTGCATCTAATACCTGCATGTCCAGTCTCAACTTGTTGATTAAATGTTGTCAATCATGTACACGTTGTCTTGCCACCTCCAGTTGATGCTCGAGAACATCAGCACATTCCAATTCCAATCCATAATCATTCGGTAACGGCCATGCCGCACTGCTCGCAGATCTTTGTGTTGATGTCACTTCATCCTGAAATGTTTCTGTAAGTACACATGACTAGGGCAAAAATATAGTTACAACAGTGAAGCAAGCAAGACACTATTTTGTACTACATGGCAAAACAGGACTAACAATAATGTTACACGTCATGAAGCATAAGCAGGTGATATTTTAAAAAATATAAGAAAGATAGTCTGTGCAGCCTGCATACAGAAATCCCTCTTAGTTCACCAGAGGAGCATGATGTTGGGGCCCAATCGAAAACACAGACAAGTTACAAATTTAGACAACACGTTGCGTATAAGCAAGCAGTTGGCCATTCTGTATCTCAATTAAAGTCTTAGGGAGCATAATGAACAGCAGAGGGTTTCATACAAACATACTACAACAGGAAAAACTATGCAATCATTAGCGTAGTATAAACTAGATTGTGAGCCTCATGCAATAATAGTTGGTTAATAGACTTCAAAGCTTCATGCACACTTCGGCAGAGTAATTAAATGGTAAGGCCTTTAATTATGTCAACTAATAGTTATACAAGTACCGAACATTAGGCATGATTATTTGGGCATCTCATTAACTGAGGACAAATAAAGCAATTGAAAAGAGCAAATTAACTATGCCTGAAACAAACAAGGAATTGAACTGTTGAGTTGCATACAGTGACTTACCTTAGCAGGTTGAAGAGGCTCAGCGCAGCTCCTACTTCTCTTGCAAGGCTCCTTCCTAACATCTTGTACTTGGAAATCCTCAATCATATGTTCATTGCACCCCCTTTGCAAGGTGACACAAACTAGTTACTCGTCTCCTTGGAAGATAAATATGCATACTTTCCAGTCTGTGAACACAAAAGGATGAGATTATAACAAAACAACACCACATAATGAAACATGCTGCATCTCTTGCACTTGCACACAATGAAATGAGCATTTAATATGTCTGCACTATGTAAAAACTAGACATACCTTTGAACTAGATCTCCAAGTACTCTTGGAGAGCCTACTGTAGTGTACAGCCAAACCTTTATGTCACCTATGAGTTAGACAAGGCCCCACTACAGCATCCCTTAGTGTTTAAGTCGTTGACAAGCTCTGTTAGAGTGTTAGGTCAAGAACAGCAAGTAATCAAAGCAAATAGTCCTAGTATGGCTGGTTGATGCAAACAAGCAATTGAACAGATGTGTGAGCAAATCTTACATATCAACAAAAGAAGCAAAGAAGGAGGCTTAAAGACCATCACTTGACTGACCAGATATAAGGGGCATGTAAACATCATGTGCAACGTATGAACTAACATAAACATTGCATATTCCAGATTCTACAATGGAATGCACATGTATTAGGTTATGCCATGTATGATGATGCCTAAATGTACAGATAGCAGGCAGGAGTGATTCATCATTGCACGCACAATTGAATTGCAGGTTAAGGGCCAGTTCGATTCCGCCTTTTCAGGGCATATTGTCAAAATAAGCCATAAAAGATGTAAAGAAGTCATTTTTGAGTTATGGGCTTGGGCTTAACTAATTTCGCTTTGGAGGGGGGTGTTTCGGGTAGAACCTCACTAAAAATTGAAGGGAAGGGGAATAGTGAAATGACTCTGTTGTCTGCCTATATTACACTCAAAATGCAACTGCTGACGCCCGTGTCACACCTGACCCTCAAGTAAAAACAAACACACAAGCATTCATTGCCTGCCCGCTTGCATCTCCTCTCCCCTTTCCCTCTACCTCAATCCCCTGCCTGCAGCACTAGGGTTCCTCCAGCAAGCCGTCGCCACTGGTCCCATCTGGCCTGGTCCTCGACGATGCTATGTCCAGCTAGGCTACATGGCCGGCGGGTAGGGGCAAATCTCCCTGGCTGCTCCTCCCTCTGGCGCCGCCCCTCATTCTCATGGTCTCCAGTAGCTGCTCCACTATGGTTCGTCCAACGCACTACTCCGATGGGCGCTGCACAACTATGGCTAATACCACACTGCAGCAGAAGGCACCTTATTCCCCCTCCCCTCCTCCCAGGCCATGGCCTTGAGGTGCTGTTGAAGGATGAGCTCATCCAACAAGGTGAGGATCTCCTCTGATATTTTGCCAAATTTTCATTCTGATCCACTATACAATGAGTTGCTATGAGCTGCTTCTGCTACTGCTATATGATGAATTGCTATGAGTTGTTGCTGTTGTATGATGAGTTGCTATGAGCTACTACTGCTGCTATATGATGAATTGCTATGAGCTGCTGCTGCTATATGATGAGTTGCTATAAGCTGCTCCTGCTGCTGCTATATGATGAATTTCTATGAGCTGCTCCTGCTGCTGCTATATGATGAATTGCTATAAGCTACTCCTGCCGCTGTTATATGATGAATTGCTATGAGCTGCTGGTGGTATATGATGAATTGCAGACTGCTGCTGCTGTATGATGAGTTGCTATGAGCTGCTGCTGCTGCTATATGATGCTTTCAGGTGGTGCTGCTATATGATAATAACCAGCCACTTGGACCATCAAATTTCAATAAATAATTGTTCTTCATTTAAATGTGGGTCATGCGTTCTTCGTTTAAATTAGGCAATGAGATCTCTATGGAAAACATTGACCACAGTAGATTGTCCCAAGTAGATGGTATCTTTGTATTTGCATTTTGAGCAAATAGTGATGGTCTATTTTCCCATCATATTAATTACTGCACTGGGTTCAGTTTGTGATGTTTGCAAGTCAAATTAATTTCCATATGGGCAGCAAAATGAAAAAAATATAATGCAATCTAGACTTTCCACTGATCATACCAAAGATAAGCTGAAAACGCAATGAAAAGAACTGGTTGGCTTATTACATGGAGCTTATATTCACAGGTGCTTATTTTCTTAGGATAACTCGTAATAACTGTCCCTAAGAAACTTGGATAATAGAACTGGCATACAAATAACTGCAATGGAGGAGTGACGTACCATAGCACAGTGTATAGGCTCACCGCTGCCTCTCCTTTTTTTGTGATGTTCCATGAAATTGCCACATACATGTTATAATTTTTCATTGTGTAACCCTATCTGCAAGTTGACACGGCTAATTTCAGACATCTCTACATGATACTACATTGCATATCCCTTGCGCATATTTAAACCACCAATTAACGATTGTGTGTGTACCATAAACTAGCCATGACTCTGTATGCTGGGCTAGCAGGCACTCTAAGGGAGCCTAATGTAGTGCACTGGAATTCCTACATGCCACCTAGGATTTTGTGTAATGTACTGCCCCTGTTCCTAAATATATGTCTTTGTAGAGATTCCAGTATGGACCACATAAAGATGTATATAGATGCATTTTCGAGTGTAGATTCACTCATTTTGCTCCATATGTAGCCTATAGTGGAATCTCTAGAAAGACTTATATTTAGGAACGGGGGTACGAGGTAGTATCATGTATGACATCTACATATCTAATTTAGCAGCCAGTAGTAGAAATCATTGTCTACATAAAGGGATTACTAGTCGAAAATCCTAGCAAAGCACGCTGGCAGGCATACAACAATACAAAAGAGATAGACGCGCTTACAATATCATAGCAATGCCTCAGTCCAGGATCTTGGTTGGCCAAGCTGTTAGATCCAGAAGAAACATCGTCCTTGTAGTTTTTGCCAGCTGCATAATAGGTAACAGCGACCGGTTAGTATATTTGAAGTACATCGGGCAGGTGATGCTGGACAGGTTTAAAGGTGACAACTACCTAGGCCGTGGCAGGTGCTTGGCATCTCTCCAGACGGTGGGAATCAGGTTAGAAGCGTCAAGGGTCATGACGCTGCGCTGGCTGACAGGGTCTGGTAAGGAGATCTAGAACCGTCGAGTAGGGTGTTTGTGGAGCGGCTCCGGTAGGGTGGACTATGGTGTGGGCGAAGCGGATCTATGGCCTTGGACGAGGGCGTAGGTGAAGCTGCTCCGGTGGTTGGGTTAAGGATGGTGTCGAGGACGCGGATCTGCGACCGTGGACGGGGCGTCAGAAGCTACTCCGGTGGTTGGGTTAAGGATGGTGTCGACGACGCGGATCTGTGGTCGTGGGCAGGGCGTCAGAAGCTGCTCCGATGGTTGGGTTAAGGGTGGTCTCGACGATGCGGATCTACGGCCATGGACGTGGCATCAGAAGCTGCTCCGGTAGGTTGGATGAGGGTGCGGGGAAGCGGATCTGAGCCAGTGGACTTGTGAGTTGGCAAAGCGGCCCCGGTAGGGTTGAGAATGGTATAGGCGAAGCTACTCCGGTAGGTTTAACGATGGTGTCGGTGAAGCGGCTCCGGTAGGGTTGAGGAAGGTGTCGGCGAAGCAGCTCCGGTAGGGTTGAGGAAGGTGTCGGCGAAGAGGATCAGAGGCCGTCGACGGGGGCGTCGGTGGGGCGGCTCCGGGGGGTGTGGACGAAGCGTCTCCGGTGGAGAGTACGAATGAGCCGTTGCAGATGCGCGGCGGTTGACGAGAGTACCGGCGAAGCAGATCCGGCACCGTGGACAAGGCCGGCACTGAATGGGCTGTGGTACGGTGCTGGATGAGCAGTCTACTTGTTTCTAGGGTAGGTGGGAGGGGTAGATGCGGCCGCAGAAGCAGATCCGGCGAGGTGGATGCCGCTGGCAGTGAATGGGCTATGGTACGCCGGTGGATGAGCAGTCTAGGGTTTCGAGAGGGGAGGGGAGAAAGGGCGATGAAGTACGGACGGCGTGATGTAAGATGCTCTGGTGCTGTGGAGTTAGTCGTTTTTGCGGGAGGGGGAGAGGAAATGGGGGTGTCGTGTAGTGGGGGGAACCGGAAGTTACCAAAGCAGACCCGACCTATCATGTAGATGAGGGCGGTATTGTAACTGTTGGTCTCCGTGCACCAAGGAAAAAAGGGGGATTTTGCATGCTAAAGACTAAGGTGGCGGAAATTTTAGAAGGAGGTGGGAGATTTTGCCGCCCGCGGGATCGTTCGTATCCGGTTTCAACTAATTTTGGACCGTGCTAGCGGGAAGGCCATGCTAGACTATGTACACGGGGCACATGTTAGCAGTTAATAACTAGTGTGAAGTCCACACCAGGAAAAAAGACAATAACTCGGGATGATGCGCCGATAACTTGGACGTTCACACGGGCGCGGCCAATCGTACGGGTGTAGTGGCGCGTTCACAAAAAAGGGATCAAACGCTCAGCCTATGTATTTCTCGTGTAAATAGATAATTTAGTGCCATTGGTTATTTACTTTAAACATAATGCATTGACGTGTTAGTGTAGAGGCGCACAAAAAGAAATGGATATTGTAGTCAGCTACTTAAAAGTGTTACCTCATATTATTACATAGCCTCCATTTCATAGATTGTGTACCCGTCGAATTCATATATGAATATTACATAAATTACTTCAAAATAGAAACTTAAATCATCCAAGACTAATGAATTTGAATGCAAGAGTAACAATGGTGCATGTACATGATAGCTACATTGGTTGTTTGAAGAAACATCACTGTAACTTTGGCATTCACAACTGAAAAGGTTTATTTAAATAGAAAAAAATGTGATATGTGAGTGTCCAATCTTTATAGCGTTTAATCGATATTGTACCTTTGGCCACGATACGAAGTAGATATTAACTTATGTTCAAGCGATGCACGTCCACGATCGCTAGATAGTGATACGTGAATGAATTGTGCAATCTCTCTCACACGCATACATATCTCATTTCCATGTGGGCATCGGAATCACGCACGCGCACTTCGTGTATTTCTCTCCCTCCGTCAGGGTTAAATTCGTCTTTCTATCCCGTCCTACAAGTCTCTCACACAGAAACACACACGCTCTCTATGTCTAACACACCCACCCCTTTAATTCCGCCCACCCACAACCACTAATGTCTCAAAGTATAATAATGTCTCTCACACATATGCTATCTACCTATCCCTTAATATAGCGAGATATGTGTCACACAAACTCATTCTCCCTACTAGCAAGATGCCCATGCGTTGCACGGAACATCAAGATGCATTTGTATGAGAAGTTTATCTTGTGGGACAAAAGGATGAACAACAGAATGCCTTATTTGCAAATGCGCAGAGGGGTGAGGGTATCTTTTTGCAAAATTGCCATAGTTTTCTTCCTATCCGTCAGATATAAATCGGATGGCCTATATTGGAGGATGGCAGGAACACCATCATCACCAACTCTGTTTTTTATAAGAGTAGAGATATGTGAG
>NC_041385.1:549344606-549453112 GCF_002162155.2 Triticum dicoccoides
GGGTGGCACATAGATCTTGATAATAATCTATCTACGCCTCTTTCAAACACACACACACACACTCACTCACTCACTCACTAGTTGTGCCTCTGTGCCTACCGCGCACACTCTCGATACGTCTTTCTCCCCCCCCCCCAACAATGACAGCAGAAGGGTGACAACTCGATCTGATCATAATCTGTCAATTGGTTTCTCTCTCAAACATTGTGTCTCGGTGCCTCGCTCGGTAGCCCCCTCGATATGTAGACTTCTCGCGCGCGCACAGTTGTAGTGATGATGACGCTGAACCCAGTGTGCCTTGTTTTTACCGGCCTCATGTGATAGTTTTCACCCTATTTTCTGTTAATTAACAGGGCAACCTTTTCTTTGTTACTACTAGTGAATCTGAAATCATTCGGGAAGACATAAAATATATCACTTCAACCCAATTACCGCAGCAACTATTATAAAAGAAATTAGCTAGCTGCCCGTGCGTTGCACGGAACATCAAGATGCATTTGTATGAGTAGTTTATCTTGTGAGAGAAAAGGCTGAACGAGGGAAGGCCTTATTTGCGAACGTGGAGAGACGTGTGGGTATATTTTTGCAAAATTGCCATAGTTTCTTTCCTATCTGTTAGATATAAATCCGACGGCCTATATTGCAGGATGTCACGCACACCATCAACACCAACTCTGTTTTCTACTCCCTCCGTCCGAAAATACTTGTCATCAAAATGGATCAAAAGAGATGAATCTAAAACTAAAATATGTCTAGATACATTTCCTTTTATCCATTTTGATGACAAGTATTTCCGGACGGAGGGAGTATTTGTCTTTTTAGAGATTTCAACAAGTGACTATGACCGAACCTTACCAACATACTCAAAAAAGTAGTCCATAATTTTGATGTTACCCTCTTTTCTTGGCGGTGTAGTGCCATCTGGATACCTCATAAATAAATCAAGGACAAATCTGACCCCTTCCTGAAAAGACATACGGAGCAAAATGAGTGAATCTACACTCTAAAATATGTCTACATACACATCCTTATGTGGTAGTCCATTTGAAATCTGAAAAAGACAAATATTTAGGAACGAATGGAGTATATATAAGAGTAGACATGGAGATATATCTCCAGCATGGTCTACAACAAAAATGTGTTGGGCTGGTTAGCGCCGGATGCTCGCAACGTGATGATATGAGTTTGAATTCTGTCTTTTAACTTTAGATTTTTTTTATATTATATATTACTCTACTTATTTAATATATACTTATTTCGCTACTGTACTGACAGTGAAACCCACAGAGTACTTAGGATACAAGATTAAGGATGGACTTGTTTCTTTTTAACTTTTTGTACGAAGCTGTAGCCACCCTGCAAGTCACGTGTACACTGTACATGCAATTAACTTTTTATAGAGGGACAGTCATATAGGAAATTAACTCAAATGGATTGGATGTCACTCTATTATTTCCAGCATAAAGAGCATCTCCAACGGCAGCCGGCAAATTTCCTCCCGCTTCCTTCTACGGAGGACGAAATCAAACGCCAGCGGCATACATTTTTAAAACTCTAACCAACTAGATGAAATTCGTGCAAACACGGACTGATTTCATATAAGCATGAAGGATTTCATATAAAAAGCCGGATCTTCATATAAACATGATGGATTTCAATACATTTACATGAACTAAGAGGTGCCAATCCGGCTCTCTTGTATAATTAATAATCCCTCCGTCCGGAAATACTTGTCCTAGAATTGGATGTATCTAGACTTATTTTAGTTCTAAATGGCCGCCCATGGATCCCTTTGTCTTCATCATGTCCGTCAGACACTTGCGGGGTCGACGAAGGTCCTCAGAAGAGACGAAGCAACAAAGAAACCACCTGAATCCGCACTCGTCGCCTCGGCGGTGGCCTTCATGGGTCCCAAGTGGCGGCGGCCTCCCGTGTTCTACTTCTCCTTGATGATGGCGGCGGACACGGAGAAGCTGGCCACCGACTCGTCGCTCTCCACGCACCCTGCTTTTGTCTCTGCCTGCATGGCGCTGCCGCAGGCATGGGAGGCACGCCCATAGACACAGGAGGCGCGGCCACTGCAGACACTGGTGGCGCGGTACGACCCGACAGCGATGGTGCCTGTACCGGCGTGCTCGCTGCCGTGCCGGCGTGGAGCAACTCGCCACTCCTCATCGAGCTGAACTGGAGCGGCGAGTTACTGAACCACGTGCCTGCTTGGGGCGGCAACTGGCTCCATCGGGCCAAGCGAGGTTGGTGAAGCACCAAGCGGCCTCACCCATATCCGGGTAATATGCCGGAGAACGGCTCACTGGAATCCATCGGAAGAGTGGAGAAAATGGTGAAGGAGAAGATGGGGGAGCGGCGGAGGGGTGTGATTCTTGCCTGCTGTTTGTCTGGCCTCGTGTAAATAGAGGGCGGACAGTAGGAGCATGGCCGGCGTCTGGCCTCGTTTAAACTGAGGGCGGATGGGAGGAGCTCGGCCGGTGTTGCGTTTAATTCCAGCCCGCCCATGAACGGACGTGTGGCCGGAGTAGGATTCTCGGTTTGCATGCGGGTTTAACGAAGGGGTTTAATGGAGGCGTCGGGTGTGCAGTGGGCGGTGCATTACTATTCGATTTGACAGCAGTAATGAGCCGTCAAATCACAAAGGCCCTCGCCTCTCGTGAAACCAACCGAGCTAGACTGCCCCGCCCTCTAGCCTTTTAAAAAATGTATACTTTTGTACAGCAGTAGTATTGATGGATTGCGCCATGGAGCAAAACTTCAAATTAAAAAAATGTGGTACATATAGAGAGCGCTCGTCGCCAAATTATGCATATAGTACTATTAAAAAGGCTAGTCACAATAATGGTGTCCAGCACAACCCACCCCTCAAATAAAACTAAGCATCCTGGAATTCTTTGACAAAACTAAGCACCCTTAAATTCTTTGACAACTAAACTGCTGGCTATATGATGTTGGCCATATATATTGTACGTATATAATGCGAAGAAACGAGTGGTAGTACTATACCAACTAAAAGATGAAATGTAAGAAATACTAGTATGTACGTACTGAAGAGTTAAAGTAACAAGAAGAAACATAGCATAGTTCTGCTGGGGGCTCAGCACAACACACCCCTCAAATTAAATTAAGCACACCTGAAATTAAACCGTGCAACTATTTGGGAGACACTGCATTAGAACCACCATGAGCAACGACACTACCACCTTACTCGGAGTCCTTGTCCACGTCCTCGACTTCATCCTTATTCCTCTTCCTCTTGGCCGATACTTCTTTGCTTGAACCGCACACTTGGCTCTTGCTCTTCATCCAACCCTTGTAGATATTGAAACAAAGGTAGCCATCCATTGCAGCATAGTGGATGTGGTCTATATCTAGTACATTCCGCTGCCATGCATAACGATGAAACGTGTATGGATGTTTCTCCAGTTTACCGTACGAAGGATGAACCATGGCTCCTGCCAGGGTCAGCATTGAAGGCTGACGAGAGGACACCAGCCGATTCTTCTGGAGGTCGAAGGTGTTGCCTACAACGAGGCCTATCCGACCCAGTACTTATTTGTCATTACCAAAGTCTACATTAATGAATTTGACTAGGTTTCTCTCGAGGAAGTCCTTAAAATCCAGGCATTTAACGTCGGCATGGCATATGTGGTAGACCAAGCATAAGTCATGCACGCAAAGCTGGATCACGGCGGGCTTCTTCCTCTCTTTGTCCTTTAGATCCTTCTCTCGTCCCAGGACTGTGGTGTACTAACCATCTAGCCCAACGACCTGCTCATCATCTGAGACTTCGAACATGCGTCTGAAGCGAGAAAGGCATCCTTTCACCATCGCGGAAGAACGGGTGTAGATGACGTCGAACTCATCGCCGGTGATGGTTCTAACCTTGTACACACTGCCGATCGTGGAAATTTGGGACGCCATGGATTTGCGAGGAGGGTTAGGATTAGTGGAACTGTCGTAATGTGAATGGACGGGACAACTATGAGCGAACCGCCGTAGTATTGAAGGACGTGCAGGGATGATTCGGAGCGAACTGCCAGCATGCAAATGGCAGGGTAGTGGCTTTCCATTCTCCCATGATACGGGTTTTCGAGAGCCCTTGGGTCTGAGATCGAACGGTTGCATGGCATGATTCTAGACCTACGGGTGAATATCCTATCCTGGAGGGTTATTCTCCAAATTTTTAGCACTTAGCATGCGACCGTTTGATCTCAATCCAAGGGCTGCCAGCAGGCCGTATCATGGTCGCGCCTACCACGACCGTCGCGTCGCTCACGCCGTCGCTCCCTTGGACATTTAACATGGTGTGTTAGGCTATCTGATGTTGGCATGTCATACATAGTCATCACTTGTGTTGGTGGAAAACGACACCTATGGGATCACTGGAATCCCTTCTACGGTTGCGGGACGCGGAATCGTGAGATGAGCGGGACTAGAGGATGGCACAAAGGGGATTTACCCAGGTTCAGACCGCAAAGATGCATAAAACCCTACGATCCTGCTTTGGTGGCTGTATTAGTGTTCTTGAGCTCTCGAACTAGCTCTGGGTGCTGCCAGGTTCCAAAAAGCCGAATCCCCCCTCAGTATGCCATGGGCCTCCTTTTATAGGCGAAAGGGGCTGCCACAGTAGCACACAGGAGGTGGAAAGCGCTATAGTGTTGCGTGGTTATCGCTAGTATTACAGGATGAGACACATTAAATGCGGGCTTAGGTGTCCTTCACTTTATTGGGGAACAGGGGTGAGGCCCGTCCCGTCCGTCACCGCCTCTCCTGGCTTTGAAACGCGCCCCAGCCAGCAACGCATGCAGCGCCATGTAGGCACGAAGGCAGCTGAGGTGGTGCGGTGGTGGAGCCTCCATGTAGGTCTACATGCTGCCACGCAGGCGCCTGCCCAACTGGTGGAGGGGGCGAGGCCGAGGCCACCGTGGAGCCCGGGGGAGAGGAGGATGGGGTGGCAGATCCGCCTCGCCCCCTCCACCAGCCCTTCCTCCGATGGAGGGCCATGCTGGGGATAATCCCTGTGAATTCTTCGTCAGGCTGCGCCATCCGCCATGCCGTCGCCTTCGCCTTCCGACCCTGTTTGCGCGGGAGATGGAGCTGGATCCACCGCAGGCGCTGCGGCTACACATGAGGGGTTGCGGGAACAGCGGCACGTGGGTCGACGTCGAGTTCCCGGCCCCCCACGTCATGTATCTTCACCGAGGGTGGAAGACCTTCGCTCGCCTCCACAGCTTGACAGACGGGCTCGCTCTCCATTTCAAACTAATGGAGGGCGGCCTCCTCTACGTCAAGATCTTCGGGCACTTCGGGACCCGCATGAGGTGCTGCGTAGAGAGCTCCTCTGACGATGAAGAGTCCTCCTCGAGCGAGAGTGGCGAGGAAGACAACGGCAGCGACGACAAGGTCAGCGAGCGGCAGGATGATGGGTCCGACTAGTCGTCGGGCGTCGCTCCGAGCGGCACCGGCGGCCCCATAATCCGTGTCGCCGGCTCCTTGAACTTCTCGGGGTCGCCTCCTCGGGTGGCCAGCATAGGGAGGCTGCAGAAGAGGAAGAGGACGAGCGGCGAGGCCGTCAAGTTGGAGTACACCGACACCGACGCCTTCCTCGTGTGTTGGCGTCCTGCCGCCTCGTCTTCGAGCTCTGCCTCCGATGCCGCCATCACCATCCAGCCCTCGGACGGCCGCCGAGATATCCTCTTGGTGTCTTCTGCCACCCGTAGCTCGCCTAGGCGCCCCTTTTGCCCTTTTGCCTTCTTGTTCCATTTCCTGAGGAGTGGGACAAGAAAGGGATTATGGGCACCTTGTATCTTTTTAGTCCTGTAAGCCTTCGGGCCTTTGTTAGCTTTATGACTCGTATTCCCCTTGTTCATGTTTTTCATTTCGTATGGACTGTACCTGTACGGGATGTTTTTTAATGAAAAAGGGACGTTTGCCGGGATTGCATTCGTGGGAGAAACCCACGGCAAGGGGTGAATCCTTGTCATCTTTCTACACAAACGCTTTTTTTTCCGGCAACATGCCTTGCCGTCTCCCCACCTCGCTTGACATTTCCCATGCTCTTGGCGGAGGCAAGGATGAGGTGGGCTTAGGCCCCTCGCTCCCTTCCTCTGCTGTCGCGGCTACGACCAGATTCAGATCCAGGAAATAATCCTTAGGTGCCGAAAAAAGGGAGCACGGTAGCTCAGAGATAGGACGGGGTTTCATGCATCCCAGTCCATAACGAAACGCATGATAGGGGATATAAAACTTATCTGGATCTGCAGCCCCCGGCGATCTTGGCTTGCCATGGAGAGATCCTCTTTTTTTTGCAGCTCCTGGCGATTCTGCCTTGCCGGGGCCCGGGCGCCGGTTCGTTCCCTTCCTTCCAAAATAGCTCGGCAAGAATACTTATGTGCCCTGCGAACCAAAGAAGACAGGGAAGGACAAAGATGCACACCCGACCTCTAAGCTAGGGGTTAGTAGCCGCCAAGCACTATCAACCCTAACCAAGGAAGAGACTCAACCTAGCATGCATGCTATAACTTAGGGCGCCAGCGCTTCATTTATTTATGCTTAGGGTCTGCACATGGCTTTGTACAAAGGGTTGCCTTGCCGGCAAGGCTTGTACAAAAGGGTGGCTTGCCGGGAGGCCCGGCAGCCGCGCCTTATGGGTAAAACTTGCGAAGATGCTCGATGTTACGGGAATTGCTCACTGGGATGGCATCTTCGGTCTCCAGGCGGACTACACTGGGCCTGGTGACTCGTGTTACCCGATAAGGGCCTTTCCACTTTGGCGTCAACTTGTTGGAATTCTTGGCCGACTGAACATGCCGAAGAACAAGGTCGCCTTCCTCAAAACTCCGGGCATGAACCTTGCAGCTATGGTAGTGGCGCAAAGCTTGTTGGTAGCGTGCTGCTCTCACAGCCGCCCGGAGACGATCTTCCTCGAGGAGCATTGCATCGTCCTGGCATAGTTGCTCTTGCTCAAGCTCATCATAAGCGAGCACTCGAGGTGACCCGTATATGAGTTCCATGGGGAGAACTGCTTCTGCCCCATAAACCAAGGCAAAGGTTGTCTGGCCAGTGGCACGATTTGGCGTCGTTCTGATCGACCAAAGAACTGCCGGCAACTCCTCAATCCAGCGCCTTTTGCTTTTGCGCAGCCTGTCAAAAGTCTTCGTCCTCAAGCCTCGTAGTACTTCGGCGTTTGCTCTCTCCGCTTGGCCGTTGCTCCATGGATGCCCCATGGAGGCAAAACAGACCCTGCTGCCGAGATCCTCAATGTACTGCATGAAGGCATGGCTTGTGAACTGCGTGCCCTTATCGGTGATGATCCTGTTGGGTACTCCAAAATGGCAAACTAGTCCCTTGAAGAACTTGATGGCTGACTGCACCGTCACCTTCCTCACTGCCTCCACCTCTGGCCACTTTGTGAACTTGTCGATGGCAACATACAAGTACTCAAATTCCCCGACGGCGCGAAGGAAGGGGCCCAAGATGTCGAGCCCCCAGACCAAGAAGGGCTAGGAGAGAGGGATGGTTTGAAGGGCTTGAGCTGGTTGATGAATTTTTTTGAATGGAACTGGCACGCTTCACACTCGGTTACTAGTGTCGTCGCATCCTGGAGGGCGGTGGGCCAGAAGAAACCCTGCGGAAAACCTTGCCGGCAAGGGCCCTCGACCCTATGTGGGAGCCACATATGCCTCCATGTATCTCTGCCAACATCTTTAGTCCTTCCTCCCGGGAGATGCACATCAACTTCACCCCATTCGGTCTTCTTCTGTATAACACGTTATCAACAAACTGGTATAGAGCAGACCGGCGGGCTACCCTTTCTGCCTCTTCCTGCTCCTCAGGAAGCTCTCCTTTTTGAAGGAATTGAACGGTGTGTTGTGCCCATGCTGGAGCATGTGGCTCGACAGCAAGGACCAAAGGCGTCTCTTCTGCCATAGGGGCAGCCGCCTCCATGGCCATGACCCGAGGTCCCGCCAGAGTCGGTTGCCCTGCGGCAGGATCGGCATCCACGGCAACATCTCCGCCGGCGGTTCCGTGGAGCTCGGTGGGGAAATACTTGCCGGGGCCTAGCTTCCTTCGCTTGTTCTGCCCAATCGGCGGCTGAATGGACGGTTGAGTTAACTGAAGCACAAAAGTACCTGGTTCCACAGGTAGCTTGAGGGCGGCGCGTTTTGACAGGTAGTCAGTGACGTCATTCTCCGCTCGAGGGACGTGCTCCGCTTGTATACCATCAAAACGCTCTTCCAGTTCCTCACTTCATCCACATAGGCTTCCATCAAAGGGCTTTGATAAACTTTGTTGACCTGCCTGATGACGAGTTGCGAATCTCCCCTGACGATGAGCTTTTTGACTCCGGGGTCCGCCGCGATCCTGAGACCGGCGAGCAAAACTTCACATTCGGCGGTGTTGTTGGTTGACATCTCCCGGGGAAAGTGCATTTGGGTGACATACTTGAGGTGCTCCCCGGTGGGTGCGACAAGCAGCACACCAGCACTGGCGCCTTGCAGCAAGAAAGCCCCATCAAAGTACATGATCCAGTCGTACTTGTTTCCTCGCCGGGGAGAGTGGTCTCTTGTACCTCTTCGTCGGGTGTCAAGGTCCATTCGGCAACAAATTCCGCCAAGACTCTGCTCTGGATCATCGAGGTGCTTTCGAACTTCAAGCCGAAACTCGACAACTCTAGGGCCCATTCCACGATCCTTCCTGTTGCATCTGGGTTATGTAGTATACGTTGCAATGGAAGGCGGGTAACCATGGTGATCTCGTGCGCCTGGAAGTAGTGGCGCAGCTTCCTCGAGGCCATAAGGAGGCCAAAGAGCAACTTTTGCACACTTGAGTACCTCAACCTAGCCCCCTGTAAGAGGGAGCTGACAAAGTAAATTGGGTGCTGCACCACTTTCTTCCTTTGCATGACTTCACCTGGCCATACGGGTCCTGTTGCACCGGCGTTAGGCTTGCCGGGATCGAGTCCTGCTGGGGACTCAGTCCTGCCGGGATCGAGCCCTGCCGGGGAGGGTTCCGACCCGTCAGCCATCGGCTCTGCCGCCGCTGCTGTCTTCTCGTCAACCTCTCTCTGTGCCACCAATGCGGCGCTAACCACTTGATTTGTTGCCGCTAGGTATAGCAGCAACGGCTCTTGCGGTTTACGCGCAACCAGCACCGGGGCAGAGGAAAGGTACTTCTTCAAATCTTGCAATGCTACCTCGGCCTCCGGGGTCCACTCCACCGGGCCCGTCTTCTTTACAATCTTGAAGAAGGGGAGGGCACGCTTTGTAGACTTGGAGATGAATCTGCTCATGGCGGCAACGCAGCCAGTTAGCCAATGCACATCCTTGATCCGCTTGGGCACCTCAATCTGCTCGATAGCCTTAATCTTGTCAGGGTTTGCATCAATCCCGCGCTGCAACACAAAGAACCCGAGAAGCTTGCCGGACGGGACACCGAAGACACACTTCTCAGGGTTCAATTTGAGGTTAATCTTGCGCAGGTTCCTAAAGGTTTCCTCTAGGTCTGGCACGAGCGTTGCTTTGTCATTGCTTTTGACCACTATGTCATCCATATAAGCTTCCATATTTCTATGTAGCTGGGGTTCAAAACCGATCTGGACTGCTCTTGCAAACATTGAGCCAGCACTCTTCAACCTAAAAGGCATCCGTAAAAAGCAGTATGTACCACATGGGGTGATGAACGCTGTCTTTTCTTTGTCTTCTTTTGTCATGAAGATTTGGTGGTATACCAAGTAGGCGTCGAGGAATGATAACAGGTCACACCCTGCCGTGGAGTCAATAATCTAGTCGATGCGCGGTAACGGGAAGGGATCCTTTGGACAAGCTTTATTGATGTTTGTGTAATCAATACACAGCCTCCACTTCCCGTTTGCCTTGCGCACTACTACCGGATTGGCCAACCACATCGGATGGAGCACTCCCCTTACCAGGCATGTCGCCTCTAGCTTCCTAAATTCTTCCGTGATGAAATCTTGCCTCTCCAGAGCTTGCTTTCTGACCTTCTGCTTGACGGGTCGCGCATGAGAACAGACGGCAAGGTGGTGCTCAATCACTTCCTTGGGAATGCCGGGGATGTAGGAGGCTTGCCATGCAAACACATCGAAATTCGCCCGCAAGAAAGTGATGAGCTCGCTTTCCTATTTGCTGTCGAGGGTGGAGCTTATGACGAAAGCCCCACCCGTGCCGTCCTCCTTGACGGACACCCTCTTGGTCTTTGGCGGCGCAGCTCTAGGCTTCTTGCTCCTATCGGCGGAGCTCTCTGGCACGTCCTCGACAGCAGCACAACACCCCGAAGAGGTGTGCTTGTCGGAGTGGGTGCGAGGGGTCTTGTCGATCTTCTTCCCTCCCGGGGCTCTGTTGGCAGGAGTAGGTGCCTTGGCGGCAGCTGCTGCAACCGCTTCCCGGTAGAGTTGGTCGGCGCAAATCAGCGCATCTTTCTTGTTGGAGGGGATGGTGATGATGTTGATCGGCCCGGGCATCTTTAACATGTTGTAGGCGTAATGTGAAGCTGCCATGAACTTGGCTAGTGCCGGGCGGCCGAGGATCCCGTTGTATGGCAAGGGGATTTCGGCTACATCGAAAACAATCCTCTCTGTTATGTGATTCATCTCGCCTCCGAAGGTCACAGGCAGCATGACCTTTCCCTTCGGCTGGCTCCTCCCCGTGTTAACCACTTGGAAAGTGCCTGTTTCCTCGAGGTCTCCATCAGGGATCTGTAGCTTTTTTACCACGGCATGCGAGATCAGGTTCAGGCCGGCCCCGCCATTGACCAACATCCTTGTCACCTTGAGGTTGTGGATTGTTGGGGAAACCAACAATGGCAAGCACCCGACCACAGTAGTGCGGTCAGGGTGGTCCTCAGTATCAAAGATGATGGGCGTGCTAGACCATTTCAGCGGCTTCCGTGTGCCGAACGATGGCTCCACTGCTGTGACCTCACGCGCCCACTGCTTGAGCTGGCGGTGGGATGTATGCAGCGAGGCGCCAGCATCGACGCACATGGCCTCTGTGGCTTTCTGGAACTCGTGATCTCCGGACTCATCGTCCCCCTCGTGATCATCATCTTCTTGTTTCTGATCTCGGCCCCTGGCGGGCCTCTCCTGCTGACTGTCCTTGCCGCGGCGGCCTCCTTGGCCGCCATGTTTCTTCTCGGGCCCCTCGGCACCGTCTTGGCCCTTCTCCTTGTCCTGCTGCTCATACTCGGCCTTCTGCTTTTTAGCAAGCAGCTCTACTTGCTGGCAGTGCTGGAGGTCATGGCACTTGGTGCGATGGATCTTGCAATACTGCTTGTTGGAGCCTCCTGGCTTGTAGGTGGCCGCCAAGACCCGGCAGGCGACACACCCGGCAACCTCCTTGCCGGGGTCGCCCGCCTTGGTCTTCTTGGTGGTGCCGGTATCGTCGGATCCCTCGACGGCAAGCACGGCCTTGCCCTTGCGTTTCCTGTTACGGCGCCGACCCTTCTTTGCTGGGGTGGCGGTATCGCCGATGGAATTGTTTCCGCGCTGGCATCTTCGCCGGGGTACTTCCTTCCCTCTTCAGCGTGAGCGCATCGGTCGGCCAAAACATAGAGCTCGGCCACATCCTTAACCTTGTTCATTGCTAGTTCTTCGCGCATCTTGCGATTGCTCACGTTGTGGTGGAATGCACTGATCACGGTGGCGGGATGAACATCGGGGATGTTGTACTGCACCCGGCTGAATCTCTAGATGTACTTGCGCAGGTTTTCTCCTTCCTTCTGGGGGATGATGTGTAAATCACTTGCCTGGCCATGAGCCTGCTGACCTCCGGTGAAGGCGCCAACAAACTCATGGCACAGATCCGCCCAAGAAGAGATGGAATCCATTGGCAAGTGCATCAACCATGACATGACATTAGGCTTGAGTGCCAACGGGAAGTAATTGGCAAGCACCTTATCATCGCGGGCCCCAGCAGCTTGCATCGCGATGGTGTAGATGCTGAGGAATTCCGACGGGTGAGTCTTGCCGTTGTACTTCTCGCCAACGTCAGGCTTGAAAGTGCGGTGGGAGGGCCACTGGAACCGCCGTAGCTCACGGGTGAAAGCCGCACAACCCACCTTGTAGGGTAGGCCGACGTAGCCCCCCGGCGCCGGGTGATCCATAGTGGGCCCTGCCCGCCTATCCGACTGGTGGCGCGCGTTGCGTCGGCGCTCGATGGTAGTTCGATCATCCTCATGAGCCCGCTCCCAAAGGACCTGGCGCTGATCGCGGTTGGTTCGTGGGTCGGATGACGCGATGGAGACATCATCCCGAGCATCGTCATGACGGGTCATCGCCCGCAGCGGCCGGTGCTGAGGAGGGGAATACACCATAGCCATATCACCTTCGGCTCGGCCCCTGCTAGCAGGGGGTGGCACGACGGAGCGACGGCCCACGGGTCTCGCCGGTCGCAGCTCGTCGTCGTTGGCGATGCCGACGAGGCTCCGGACGGTGGCCCTCCATTCATCAAGCTTTTCCGCTGTGGAGGAAAGTCAAGGAGGAGTTGCGCGCGTGCCAGGGCTTCCGTTGGCGTGGGTGGCGGCGAGAGTTGGGTGGACCGTGATGCGCTTCGACTCCTAACCACGTTAGGAGGAGCCCCATCACGGCTCCGCAACCGCCCGCCACCTTCATCGGCGCCTCGGCATGCACGCTGGCCTTCGTCATCCTGCGAAGGATGCGTACGGCTTTTCCCAGGGCGGCGCCCTGGGCCACCAGCGGGGCGGCGCTGCTCATCATGTATGATTTGAGAGGAGCGCGCCGTAGGTGCTGGCGTTGGTGTCTTGGAGGTCGCCGCTTCATCGATGGGCGGCATGACGACGCCCCTGGAGGGCCCCGCGCCGCCTGCGGGGGGTCCGACATCGTTTCTTGGGCCAGCGCCGGGCGGATCATCGCCCGTCGCACCAGCGGCGTCGCCCACCGGGCCCGGACCGCCAGGGTGGTGCGGGTGTTCGCGGACCGCGCCACGGGTCCTCTCCGCGACTGGCCCGCTACTGGCCCATACCAGCGATGGCAGTCTTGTTCCGGACGAGCCAATCGTTGTGGTCGTCTTCTTATTAGGGGCCATGGCGATGATGAACTGCTGGGCCTACCCCTAGGACAGATTCTCACAATTTGCGCCCCCTACCTGGCACGCCAAAGATGTCGGTGGAAAACGACACCTATGGGATCACTGGAATCCCTTCTACGGTTGCAGGGAGCGGAACCATGAGAAGAGCGGGACTAGAGGATGGCACAAAGGGGATTTACCCAGGTTCGGGTCGCAAAGATGCGTAAAACCCTACGATCCTGCTTTGGTGGCTGTATTAGTGTTCTTGAGCTCTCGAACTAGCTCTGAGTGCTGCCAGGTTTCAAAAAGCCGAATCCCCCCTCAGTATGCCATGGGCCTCCTTTTATAGGCGAAAGGGGCTGCCAGAGTACCACACAGGAGGTGGAAAGCGCTACAGCACGGCATGGTTATCGCTAGTATTACAGGACAATACGCATTAAATGCGGGCTTAGGTGTCCTTCACTTTATTGGGGAATGGGGGCGAGGCCCGTCCCGTCCGTTGCCGCCTCTCCTGGCTTCGACACGCGCCCCAACCAGAACGCATGCAGCGCCATGTAGGCAGGCAGGCAGCTGAGGTGGCGCGGTGGTGGAGCCTCCACGTAGGTCTGCATGCTGTCACACAGGCGCCTGCCCAACTAGTTGGGTCGGCGGCTGCGCGTGAACGGCGGTAGGAACTTGGCTGGTGCGGGCCTGGCAGTGGTGTTGCCGGGGCGCTTAGCGATGGTCTTGCCGGGTGGCCCGGCAAGGGTCTTGCCGCGACGCGCTGGCTTCCCCGGCAAGGATCTTGCCGGGGGGCACTGTGGGTTCCTTCGGTGAGGATGGTTGCCTTCCTATCCTCCTTTGATCTTGATTGCTCTTTGTCTTCACAAAGATCTGCATGCCACCACGGAGGTGCCTCCCGAACCCTGTCCCAACGTGACTGCTCAGCGTTGGTGGGCTCGAAGGTGGCTCGCTCGGCGGGTGAGGACGAGCTGCCCCGGCAAGGATCTTGCCGAGGCTGCTGAGGCTGACCCCGGCAAGGGTCCTTGCCGGGGCAACCTGCATTGCCCGTGCGACCTTTGCGGTCTTGGTCCTTCGTTGTTTGCTTTGCTTGTCTTTGTGGCTTTGGCTTTCCTCCAGCTTCCCTCTCTTGCCTTGCTCTCGTGTGGTCGGGGCAGGTGGCTCTGACTGCCCGTGCACAAGTAAAGGGGTCAAAAGCTAGGCCCCTACTTTTGTACACCGACAACTTGGTCACTCATACTACAACAAGGTTAGCTATAAGGTTGGCTATAAGTGTATTTTTTTACTCCTCTCTATCTCTTTCTTCGTACTCGCTCTATCCCATAATATAAGAATGTTTTTGACACTAGGACACAGGGAGTACTAGTATTTATTGCATTTGCCAAGGAGTGGCCTCTTCCAATGAAATGGTGTTGCTAAGTTTGCTTCATTTAATTAGCTATAGACTCAAAATTGTCTTTTCACCTAGGTACACGCGCTTAGCACCGTTTCTTCCTTGGGTCACCAAACTAGTCTCTCTCTTCTTGATTAACTTGCCACATCAGACTTTATGCCTATGTGGCAAGCTTAGCACCTATAAGAGCAAGTAAGGCTGCTTGTAATGGGAGTAGTATCATGCATGCCAACTATGCAATCTTGATGAGGTGACGTCGAATTAAATGAAGAAAAGAGAGAGTTGAGTGTCATAATATGATACTTACTGTAGTATCATATTAAATGATATGCTACTATGTGTCATGCATGACAATAAATAAACTATCCTATGATACCAACACATGATACTATGCATTACGGATGTAGTGTCATACAAAAGTATCATATGCATGATACTAGTATATGATACTCTCCATTAAGACCAACCTAAGTACAATAGTGCGCTTTACATGGCTTTTTTGCATATGTGGAGGAAAGAGAGGCAAGGAAAAAGTGGAGAAGTGGGCTCTCATGCAAGAGCCAACCTCTACTACATGGTGGAGCATTGGGAGAGGCACCTGTATGGAGGTGGTCAGGAATCGGGAGACTCACGCCAGTCGTAGCGCCGCAGTTAAAATGATAATGGCAAGTCAAATCACGGGGCCCCACCTGTCCAGCAGTAACTCGATGTCAAATCACACAGCCTTACGTTTGCAGCAGCCTACTCCCCAGTCTTCTCGTGTCTCTGTCGAACCGACTAGGCGGAACTGCCCTGCCTCCTACCGCACAGGAAAAGCCCGCACAGTATACTCCCTCCGTCTAGGTGACCAAGGTGGAGAGGAAAACGAGAGAACTTAATGTTTAGGGAGTAATTGCTAAGGCCGGTTGTAATGGTACTATCCTTACAAATTTTGATGAGGTGTCATGGAATTAAATAAATAAAGAGAGAGAGTTGAGTACTATGTGCCATACATGGCAATAAATAAAGTAATACATGATACTAATATATTATACATGGCGCAGGAGTACTAAGTATTATTAATACAGTTTTGCTAGAACTCATCTAGATGAGATATAATTTTTTCTCATTCATCTTTTATAGCCATTGGATGTGATGCTATAAGATGCGTGTGTGCTGACGTGGGTTGTATTTGTTCTTGTGCAACAAACTGACCACTGCATGTCATGTTTGCTACTCAAGTCATTAAAAGCATACAAGCCCCACATCTCTTATTGGTTGATTCCTCTATTTATGTCAAAAAATAAGAAACAACGTGAGAGTTAATGCACCACGCCTATGTGTTTACTATTTGGTTTTCGTAAGATGACTTAATACTCATGTAGACGGAGGGAGTATTCGATTTGATAGCGGGTGGCGCAGTTCCCGATGCGGCTTTAATGCAGACGAGGGAGGGAGTAGCGGTTCCCGATATGTTGAATGGCCAATGCATCCTCTTTCAATTAATGCATGAGGGAAGTAATGGGAGGAGGTCCGGGAAAAGAGGCTGCACGATGTGAATGCAACACAGTTTGCCCTCATTGCCCTCATATAAAGGCGCCCCTCCATTCCAATGCATCTACCACATCGTACGCACCTAAGCATTTGCCTAGGCACCTACACTAAGCGCAAAAGAGCTCACTCCAGACCCATGGCGGCGATGCGCAAGAGCGGCCAGCGGCTGCGCCAGATGGTCCATGATGTCGGCCTGCATCATGGCGCCGAGGATCGTCTCTAGACGGTGTTGGAGACCCGCTGGTGGATGGCCACCGTCGATGCCAACTACGACTCTCAGTGGACCAGATGATTGTTGCCACCAGCAACAAGTTCACCGTCCTCCAGAAGCTCGCAGACGACATCGCCGTACTCCTCCAGCCCGTGCACCCGGGCTCCGCATTGCATGCCACCCTAATCAGCCTCCATGGCCGGAACCTCTTTCAAGCACTGGTGGCCCTGCGACTGCTCGCCGATGCCATGAAGAATGTCCACCTGGAGGTCGCGCTCGCCGCGAGGTGCCTCGCCCGGCAAGAATTCGTCGACCTACACATCCACGTGTACGAGCAAATCGTGTACATAGGTATCTACAAGACCAGTGAGGATGCTACGATGTTGGCCTTCCTCAACCAGCTGGAAGCCTTGGATGCCTTTGCTGAGGATCACCTCAACCTTGCCACAAAACCCGCTGCTCCATAGCCGCCGGTCGGTGGCCTGGCGCACTAAGTTGAGGAGGAGTAGGTCGTACGTTCATGGATCCATCTTTCTTCTTGCCTTCTGTAACCACCACTGCGATCGCATCATCGTAGCCTTAATTCTTATTGTGATGTTGCATTCTCGTTCCAGTCAATACCGACATGTGCGATCCCTTTGCTTAATTATATGCATCACTGTAACTAGTACTCCATCCGTCAATTTTTAAGTTGTGCTTACCTTTTCCATCAACTTCGTGCAACGCGCGGCCATCTTGCTAGAAACACTAGAATATGTCTATATAATCCGTATGTGATAGTCCATTTGAAATCTCAAAAAAGACAAATATTTAGGTACGGAGGGAGTAATATATTAGGAGTATATCAAAATAATAGTGATTTCTTTCAAGTTTGTGAACAAATACTACTATTCTACTACTTTGGATCCATCGCAACTCACGGGCACATTGCTAGTAAAAGGAAAAGGCCTGCCGCGTTCGCGTCACACCCCCACACGCCCGGGAATCGGGAGTACTCCACGGCCCGTCCGGCACGACACATAGCTTAGGGAAGGCGTGTTTCCTAGCATTTTCACTTTCATGTGGGATCACCGTCGAGCAAACCGACACCCTGCCCGCCGCTGGGTTGGAAAACAGAAATGAGGGGAAGATCTAGCTGTAGCACGGAAGCCAAGAAATTTGGTGTCAGATGGGGCTCGTTGATAGAGTAGGAGCATTCCGTACTAGTACTACTCCTACTAGTACCAAGTTTGTACTCCTAACTATATTACTAGTACTACCACTATACAACCAGTAGGTACGTGCACGGCACAACATCGTAGGAACAAAAAACGGGAAGATCTTGTTTTGGGTGATTTATCTTTTTTTCAATCAACGTAGTATGAAAAATATGATGTGGGGGGCACCCATGAGGCTTATGTGGCTTGGTTGCATGGCTACGAAAGGTTAGATAAAAATAAATAGATAATGTGTTTAGAGTGCACTCCACTAAATAGATATACTTTGGATCCATTGCAACGGATCGGCACATCTATGTCTATACCCCCTATATAGTGTGTGAAAAAACTTTGAAAGTTGGTCATTGGATGAAGCCAATCCGATGGTACAAAGATGGCAAATCCGAGCACTACTGGCCGTTGGATATCATCCACCAGATTCTGCCACATGTATAATCTAGAAGACTCCATGGTTGAACTTAGGGGTTGTTTGGATTGTGACTATCTTTGCCATATATTGCCACATGATTTTTGCCACACTTGCCTTAGTTGAGTTGCTCAAATTGTTAGCCACACTTTGTCTTGCCTAAGGGAATCTTGCCACACTTTTTATGTCTATGACATGTGGGGCTCACTGCTCATAAAAACTCCTTGCCTTAGGTGTGGCTAGAACTAAACACCTACCTAACTTGGTCAAACTTGCCTAAGGTTAGGTGTGGCAAAGTGTGGCAAGGTGTGGCTAGGAACCAAACAGCCCCTTAATTCATGACTAACTTTGCCACAACTAAGCTTAGGCAAAGTTATTAGTTCTTCAAAATGAGAGCCACAAGTTGGAAGCCTAAAGTAATCTTGCCACATTTTTTGTGTGTATGTCATGTGGGGCCTTAGTGTGGCTTGCCTAAGGTGTGGCTTGAACCAAACACTCACCTAAGTTAATCAAACTTTCCTAACCTTACATTCCACCAGATTTTGCCACATGTTAGAATCCAGAAAACTCCACATGTAGAAGCATAAGGCACAAACAACCAGAATCTCATGCGTGCAATGCACGTGTACCTTACTAGTACTAGTTGGTAGTAGTAAGAAACAAATTCCAGTTTTGGCACGAGCTCGTACCGCGGGAGCACCACAAGGCCTGCCGCAGGAGTTACATTTCCCTCTCGGGGCCCACGGGACCGAACTTCAGTGGCTTAGTTCCCGGCCTATGAGTCAATGACATGCAGACCTTAAATGCAGCTGGCCCACCTGTCAGCGAAGGAAAGGCAGGGCAAGGCAGTGATAGCCACGTCAGAGGATCCATGTCCATGTCGAGGGACGTCGTGCCGTGGGTTGGAGCGGCATCGTGGGAATCGCGTGTGGGTGTGGCAGTGGTAGAAACAAGAAACGTGATGGTCGACGTGGTTCAACTTCCATGGACAAGTTGTCATGTCTGCTGACACATGTATATCAAAACTAGAGTGTTTATATTTCAAGCACGTGAACAAGTATTATTCTACTACTTTGGATCCATTGCAACGCACAGGCCAGCACATTGGTAGTAGTAGTGTCCATCTCTATTTCTAGAGGCCTTCCCTCGTTCATCCTTTTCTCTCACAAGATAAACTACTCATACAAATGCATCTTGATGTTCCGTGGAACGCACGAGGATGTTTCCTTGGGGGTCTCTCCAGCGCGGTGTGGCCGTAGTTGCAAGTTGACGCCCCTTGAGATGCCGACGTTGAGGGGCACTCGGATTTCCTCCGATGAGCAGGTAAGATGAGTTTGATCACGTAGTAAATGCATTCTAAAGACTACTTCCGTGTCCATTTCCAAATTCTCCCTCTTCCCACTGTTTCACAGGTTAGGCTCGGTGCGAGTGGAGATTGGCTTGCATATGTACGGGAGGGTACCAACATCAATTTGCACAACATTTACAATGGTGACACCGTTCCCGTAGAACCTCTGTCCAGCATTGGGATCAGCCATGCAACGGGCCACCGCATGAATTGGTACGATGGAACCACGGTGAGATTGAATAAGATAGCACGAACCTTGCACATGGCGGTCAAAGGCGGACCATGTTGTCTGCGGCCGATTTGTTGTTGTACGAGTAGGAAGACGTTGTGCTCCTTTCTAACCGCATCTTCGCGGTGACAAACCAGGGGACTTATTTTGTATGGGACACATCCTACGATATACTCCCTCTCTCCCAGTTTATTTGTTTTGAACCTTTTTGTTTTATAAGTTTCAAATTCAAATTTTGAGCTCCCCATCACATGTTGAGATTACAATGTCCATTAAATTGTTGCGTGCATGTATAGTAAAGAAACAAATCTCGAGTTTGGCACGAGTTCGTGCTGCGGGAGCACCACAAGCCCTGGCGCAGGAATTAAATTTCCCTCTCAGGGCCGTCGGGACTGAGCTTTAGCGCCTTTGAGTCAATAACATGTGGACCCGATAGGTGACTGGTCCACATGTAATGCTCCCAAAGGTAGAGGGGCAGTGGGGCCAAGAGGGGTGAGCCGCAGGTCAGGGGACGTGTGGTGTCATGGGTTCAAGCGGCGTTGTGTGAATCGCGTGTGGCTGTGGTAGAAACTTGATGCTCGCCCATTTTAGGTGGCCCACATGTCATGCACCCAAAGGCAGAGGGGCGGTGCGGCCGAGAGGGGTGAGGCGCATGTCGGGGGGCGTGGTGCCGTGGGTTGGAGAGGCATCGTGGGAATCGCGAGATGAAACGTGATGGTCGCCGTAGTTGAACTTCCATGGACAGGTTGTCATGTCTACGGACACATGCACTGCATAACGATCACTAGAAGGAGTAGCAGAGAAAGCTATATATGCGGATAAATAGTTCCTTATAGTCAAGCGGACCCATGCTACTATTCTGTTCCAAAGACATGCACACCATCGAAATAGTCCATCTATATCAATATACACCGAGAGGGAATATTTTTTTACAAGAGAGGAAATAGTTCATCCATCCATAATGCCCTCCTATTGGTGCAGCCTTTTCTTCTTCTTCTTCTTCTTCTTCTTCTTCTTCTTCTTGTTCTCATTCTCCGTGGGAGACGGCTTCACAACAAGCTCTTTGGACCTTGCAGCTATCTCGAAACTCATACGGGCATCGAGGGCAGCATATTTTATCCGCTCGTACGTCAAGGGATAATTCTCCCATCCAGACAACCTTAATGCCACCGTCTCGTCACCCTTCTGAAGATTTGTGCCGAGCACAAATTTTGCTACGTCGAATAGGGATGGTGTTTGTTTATCACAATCTTCTACAGGAATTTTGATCCTGGTTTGTAGATCAACGATGCTTTTCAAATCAAGGTTGTACGGCTCCAGCTTCTGTTCGTCCCCTTCGATGGCTGCCCCACAGAAGTATACGTCCTCCTGAGACAAGAAATCGTGAAGCTCACCTGGTATGGAGGGCGAGTGTATGATGTGGTACACCAAAACATCATCTTCGAGGCACAGCTGAAGGACGGCGGCGTGCTGGATCTTCCCAGGAGCACGCTTCGTGTACTCTGTGTCGAGACTGTTGACCCTCGTCTCTACCTTTTCGAAGGAGTTGGATAAATTGTTGATCCACTGCCGAACAACCCTTGGGTGGATGGTGACGGTGGCAACTATGCGCATCGATCCTTCGACGAGGATATGTGGACGCTAAAAACCTGCATCTCGATCTCTTTCGCCCTTTGGAACTGCTGGAACGGAGGGCTATGGTTTGGAGAATTAGGATTAGATGGCTAGTCTAACTAAAGTAGTAGATGATTATTTAAAGAGGTTAAAACAATGTGAACACAGTGGGGTTTGGATGCAAATGAAGACGAAGGGGAGGTGAAGAAGCCGAGGAGAATCGGTTCCCGATGGAGAAGTAAATGGGAGAAGTGGCATGCAGGCAGTTGATTAGACGGCTAGGTAGACTAAACGAAAAGGCTATGCGGGTAGACTGATGAGTCGTACCTGTTCGTGTACGTGCCCATCCTTCCTGATAGGTGGGACCTATGCAAACAGATAAAAAATGTGTCATAGCTTCTTTTTTTTGACCGCGTGAGTGGGAGACACAACATTCTCTGGTTAAGGAATACTCCCACCGTTTAGGTGAGTATAAGTCACCTTATGAAAATCAGGTTTTCCCAAAACCTTTAGGCATGGAGCATTAACTTCCTGCTCGATCCCCTCTCAGAATCGTTAGCCAGCATTCTCTTCCTCTGTTGCCGCGTTCTACCTTTCCATTTTTCCTCTTCTCAAGTGTGGAACGATCTGCATGCCATCCTTGATGCACCAGAATGACCACCGCATGCATTGCGGCAGGGCGTTGATTGGGCATGCACGAGAATTTGGTTCTGCTCGCAATATGGATGATACCTGAACAATGAAGTGAACACGCATGCTAGTACGGGAGACCTATTTCCGCTATACAATACTAGAGTACTCATGTTCCTACTAGTAGTAGTAGTAGTAGTACAACTGTGGTACACTTGATGGTCAAAATACTATTCATCCGGTCCTCACAGTGAAGTGACAACACCCTGCGCCTGACACTAGTCCAGGCAGCGTGTTCGGGTTACCAAAGTCAGCCTCACCCTGTGCACTGTGCAGTCTGTCACCGCCGCTGTACAGCACATTGGCGCCTCGCCTCGTCTCCCCCTCCGCTCCCATAGCACCACTCCATATCCATCTCCTTCTCCATATCCTTCTCCATCTCACTGTACCCCCGTGTACCGTCGCCTCACTCGCCTCCCCCAGTACCACTATTCCCTCGCTAGCCGCTCCAACACCGACAGCCTTCTCCCCCATAAATCAAGCCCCCAAAAACCCCAACCTTTCAAACTCCACCATGGCCGAACACGAACCGCGCAGCATCCATATGAGCCGCGATTGGAGCAATCTCCCCAGTGACATCCTCGACCTCTATTGTTCGTGTATGGATATGTTGAGCGCCCTGCGGCTGGCTGCATGCTCGAGGGACATGCACACTACCATTGTCGAAGCGAGGCCTAAGCTTTTCAAGACACCCTACTTGCTGCTATCTGGTCTTGTGAGATTGGCTCACCTTGATACGGAGGCGTACATGATGCCCCTCGACTTCAATCTGATCTCCATTAGCCAAAACTTCTTTGCAGGTATGTAGTGGGTCGTCGTACATCATTTCCCTCGACATCGATCCAATCACCATTGCCCAAAACTTCTTGGCAGGTATGTACTGGGTCGGCATGAACTCCCATTGGATGGCTGCCTTCAGAGAAGATGGTAAAAAGTTGGTGCTCGTGAACTTCTAGACCTCCCATGAGATTATCCTTCCTCCATTGGATTATATAGAGTATTACCATCGCAGTCCAAGTCATCTAGATTACCACGTCAGTTGGACGGACCTTGTTTTGCAGAAGATTGTAATATGCCAAGTGCCCACATGACATGTGAATTACGCAGACTTCGAGCTAATTTCCTTGTTCGACCGCGGACTCGCCTATCTTTGTGCCGGTGCCTTCTTTAGCTGGAGAGAACCCAGCTCGCAGTGGATCATCGTCAAAGCTGATAAACACTTCTATGATGCTATTGAACACAATGGCACCATCTATGCGATCGACAAAGTAGATGGCACCATGTATTGCTGGGACGGCGCGTGTAAGTTGTTTCCATCTCATGTTAATGATGACGCCATGACACTGTTTGAACTTTTTGTGATGATTGGCATATCCCTGTTTGAGCAGAATTTGAGTAGAACTATGGCAATGTATTAGAGATGTCGTAAATCAGCTATATTTGGAATGAGTTAATTCATGCGATTGTGACCATGTCATTACAGCCAATTTGTACCCTGAATAATCAAACGGCTAGGAATATATGGATATTATCCTTATTTTACAGTAATCTATATGCTACTACTAAATATGAGTGTGTATCAATGGCCATGTTAGTTTTCCTCATTTTCATGATGTAGAAACATGCACCACACTGTTGGTTTCAGCTAACCATACATTAGGGAAGTAAATGTGCATATGGAGAACTCTATATTTGGAAGTAGTGAAATCCTGCAATGCTTACCATGTGTACATACCTATATTCGCCCTTCAGCAATCAATGGCTAGAATAATATCCTCACAAATTTTTTGCCCACAGAACACGAGTATATAACAATGCATGGTCTGTTAGTTACCTTGAAGAATTTGTTTGTGAGGACAGAACATGATTACATAACATGCATGACATGGTACATGGTAGTTTCCTATGAAGAATCGATTGCGAGATAACATGAGTATAAACATGCATGGCACTTCTATATTTTTGAACCCAGTATACATTTCCCTGTATTTTCTTCCCAGTTCCAACAGGGACATATCAATGTTGTTTCTTGCATTATCCTACTCAGACTCTGAACAATATTGATCTTACATTAACAATACCTGTCCTTTTTGATATGATGCAGTGTCCCTACAGTTACTGCCCTTTGTAATCACACCACCTTTGCCAAAAACAGGGAAGCACAACTGGTTCCTCGCTCAATCAGACGATGTCAAAAGACTAATGATCATTCGGACACATGAGCCGGAAAATTTATATTGCAAAAACCCCACTGTATACAAGCACCATGAAATACGTGAGTATCCAGACAGTGGTTGTTACGTCTATGAGCAGGATACCGGCTTGTTGGGGCCATCAGGATTTTTCAGTTGGAGGCGGGTAAACAGCCTTGATTCATACTCTCTGTTTCTCGGACTCAATTATCTGATGAACCAGGAGATCACCGTTGGCAAGGACCTTGATGGCAGAGAGGCTCTGTTTGCTATGGAAAACTGTGTCTACACGGCGAGCCCTAAGAGTTCGGGAGCAAACTCCCCTGATTGTCAACGATACAGCCTGCAGCCAAAAGAAGGTGAGAATGACAAAGGCATCCGGATTAAATTTGATCCTTGGATGTCTCAATTACGATAGGCAGTGATGTGGTTCAAGCCTTCAGGTTGATAGGTAATTGGGTTGTTGCATCGAAAGGGTGGAATACTGGTGTCTCCGGATCACTGGTCGCTGAAGCGGGGCTACAAATTATGATGGTGTTGGATCATCTCTTCAAATGACTTTGTTGTCTTTGCTGCTGGTTCTGGATGGGTAGTTCTTTCTTTTGTTATGTATATTCCTTGTCATTTGGTCATCCTCGTCTATGTCACTCTTACTATGTAATAGTTGCTTCTGTTTAGAATGTCATTCTCGTCTGGATCACGAGAGTCTGAGCGCTGCAGATGGGTGCGTTTTGGTGGTGTAGCAAGACTTCTTATGAACTATCATGCCTTGTTGTTTATGTTAGTAGTAGTCACTAGTCAGTGTTTGAATGTTGTATATATCGTTGTTTCGAACTGTTTATTGTCTCGAACTACTGGTGGGCTAAATGAGGGCATCACCATTCTCCAGTGATTAGAATATATCTCCTTTTTTCAAGTTATATAATTTGAGCTCAGTGTCTTTTCGATGATGTACACTTGTTTGGGCCAGTGAGGTGTCGTTGAATATGGGTCGAGTAGTAACGCAATGCCAAACAGGTCAATTATGACTCTCAGGCTGGGCTCTCAAAAGATCCTGAAAAAAAGGCCGGGCTCTCCAAAAAAGAAAGAATAAGGACTCTTAGGCCGACATGTGGGCGCCACCGGTGTTTTCGTGCGCTTGCGCGCCGAGAGCATATTGGCGTGTGCTCGAAATTCATACTACCTTTTCATCCCCATTCTCCCGCCCCTCCCCCACCTCTGGAATCTCGATTCCTACTCCAGTTCCCCCAAATCCCCCTCCTGTACTCCCTGTACTCAAGCGCACTATTATATCGCCGGTCAACGCGGATCTCCGAGCCGGAGATCCTGAGGTCCGTCCTGCCTTCGGTCACTGTGTGCTGTTGCTCAACAGTGGCATAGCGGTGCTTGACGACCAGTTTGTCAGCAAAGTGCTGATGGTAACCATCAATGGCGACCGGCCTCCCGTCTCGCCGGACGACCTTGTCAAAGCTCTTGGCATTGCGCACGGCATCCAAATAAGTGACTTGCTCATCGAAGTCTGTCCGCCACCGGCTGATTTCTTCGTCAGGTTCCGGACAACTTTCAACTGCAGTCGTGTGTTCAAATCTTCCCGGCGTTTGTTCTGCGATGGCATGCTGGTGAGCTTTGATCGGTGGCACCCAGGATGGGGCTCGGTGTCCTCTGAGCTTGAGTTTTTAACAAAGCTTACCTTCCACGGCATGCCTCGACATGCTTGGAACAGCGAGTCCATGAATGAGCTTATCAACGACCTTGGAGGTGAGCTCGTAAGTATGTTTGTTCCTCCAGACAGTTGGGCTCTGACGGTTATGGCATGGATGAAGAAGTCGTCCAGCATACCGAAGGTGATTGGTGTTGAGATACCAGTGGAGGAACCGGGGTTGTACTATTCTTCGCCACCAAGGCTGCCGCAGACCACGTTAGGGATGTACCTGTATCGAGTGTTCGTGCATGTCGAAGAAGTGGTCAATCCATCAATCTAAGTCCTGCCGCCGCTGCTGGTGCCAGGGTCCGTCGACGACGTTCATTACAGGAGTCAACGTCAGACTTTCCTCGTGTTGCTCGGAACGATGGATGGCACAGGGCCTACTCCATCGCCCGCGGTGGAGGCCACTGCTTCTTTGGGAGAAGAGGCAGGGCTGGCTGCCTGGATGTGCTCTAATTTGAGGTAACAACTAAATCTTGTCTAATACTAGTTAAATCCGAGCTATGGGTGTGAAGCACTGATATGCCAGTACATTTGATTGTGACCTGTTCTAATTTTGTACCTGAACTTTTTTTAGAAAGGGTTGTACGTCAACTTAATGTGCTAGCAGAACTTATTGTGTTGTCTGTCTGTTTTCTTTGCACAACATTCAAGATATTTCTCCGTCATTGATAAAGATGAACTGTTATGTACGACTTCGTTGGTTTCAACATAGCCCTTCCCGTAGCGATCCACTTCTTCCATCCAGATTGTGCCGCCTGCATGAAATTTTTGTATGCAAGTTCAGTGTGCTATGATGTTCTATATGATTGTGTCAACTATATAAGTTTTTACTGAGCATCAGCAATGCATATGGCTGAAAGATGTATTTACGAGCATCGACCGATGGGTCTCTCTCTCTATCTCTATCTCTCTCTCTCACACACACACACACACACATGCACACACACACGCGCACACACACAAGTGGGGCCCGTTGAATTATTTATTTGCTCATGATAGCTTTTAATTAGGTTCCGCTGTAATCTTACTTTTTTTAAGTTATTGATTGAGCTCAGTGATTCAAAAAGTTGTACAGAAGCCTTGTTTGGGCCTTTCCGGCATCGCTGACTGTGGGCTGAGTAACCATGTTAGGTTGTACTGTACTACACAGGCCTTTTTTCAACATCAGCAATGCAAATGGGCCGACAGTTGTACACAATATCGGGGTCAACTTGTTATTCTCCGCCCCGCTGGGCTGCAAACTTTCCTAGGAGGTATGCATTAGGCTTAACAAGAAAATGGACTTTAAGAAATAATAAATGGGGTGTAATTATAATAACTGGGCAGTAATTATGCACCAAACACGTAATTAGTTTAAAAAATATATTATTTTTGGAATTTGAAATTTTTAATTTCATTACTTGTTGCGCGTGCAATATTTCATTGGATTTTAACGTAATACAACTTTATTTTGAAATTATATTTAACCTGAGTAGAAATTTCGGATAAAAATATTTCGGATCCCATCAAAATGTGGGAATTTTTTTTAATTCTGTTTTGAGCGGTTGTTTGAAATTATTAATCGTTGTCCTAGCTAGAAGTTGGGCTGTACTTTTAACAAAGTGTAAATGGGCTGTAGTATATTCCATTAGAATTAAAAAATGGGATGTACATTCTTACAAATCGCAAATGGGCTATATGTTCTCTGCCAAATCCGAGTTGTGGGCCTACTAAGTTGACGCGTACCAAGGGCTTTATCTTTGCTAAAAAAACCAAGGGCTTTGTCAACTTAGTCAATATAAACGATTCTAGTTGTAGTGATCATACAATGTCCATCCAACGGCCGTAGTGCTTCTTCAACCTTTGGTCTTCTTGCTCCAGCCGCCCAAACCAGCTCCGGTCGTGCCGCATGCTCCTGCTTCCCGTGGCCGACTGTGCTGCCGCGTAGGCCTCACCGCCCCCTACTATTCCCACCGCTGGCCAGGCCCTGCGGCGACGGTAGCCTCACACCGCAGCCGAACCAGTGAACCCTCGTACTCCTCTCCGCGTGGCCTTCCACTATTGCGTCTTCCCCGGCTCCCCGTCGTCCCCTTCCTAGGCCTCGCCGTCGTCCACCGCCGTGGTGCTCTCGGCGCGGCGTGGCCAACATGGTCAAGGAACGACTTCCATCGGACGTGGACTGTACGTGGAGAGGCTGACAGCTGGGTCCACGGCCGCAGCAAGGAAGTGCCTCCTTATTACGCGGAAAATAATGATTCCTCCACCTGATAGCTGGGACCCACCGGACGGGCCACAGTATTTCGCAAAAAAACGTTTCCCCCTCACTGTTGGGACCCACCAGCTACATCTTCGCACGCAAGGAAGTGCGTCTGAAAAAAATGATTCGCCCCCTGACTGCTGGGTCCCACCAGTTACATCTTCGCACGCAAGGAAGTTCGTCCAAAAAAAACCGATTCACCCCCCTGACTGCTGGGACCCACCAGCCACACCTTCGCACGCAAGGAAGTGCGTCCGGGCAAAAAACATGATTCGCCCCCCTAACTGCTGGGACCCACCAGCTACATCTACACATGCAAGGAAGTGCCTAACAGTCGGGACCCACCTAGTCGAAGCGTACGTAGCATTGTCATTTTGGTCGCGAATGTGTACGTACATACTGGTGGATATAGAGGCACGCACGTGTCGTAGTAGAGGCGCGCACGTGTCGTAGTAGAGGCACACACGTAGCATGTACACGTACATACAGCGGTCAGGGCGCAAGAAAAAAATACGGCCACATATATCTACATACGGGCGGGGTCTCGAACGCCTACTCGCGCATATATACGTACGGCCAGGGCTCGTGTACATGGCTGGGTCGGAACGGAGAAATAGCATCGTCGTCGTGTTCATGGGGAGCCAACCAGCTGGGTCGGAACGGAATGTGTGGTCGTGTTCATCGGGAGGGCTTGGATGGAACATGCGATGGAAACAAGGCCTGGCGTACCGCAGAACGGAGGAAACGAACCTCCTATGTTCGGAACGGGGTCCTGTTGATCGGGAGGTGTCTGGTGTACCGTAAAACGGAGGAAACAGACCTCCTACGGTCGAAACGGGGGTCCTGTTGATGGGGAGGGGTGTGGCGTACCGCAAAACGGAGGAAACGGACCTCCTACGGTCGAAACGGGGGTCCTATTGATCGGGAGGGGTGTGTCGTACCGCAAAACGGACGAAACGGACTTGTGTTGGAGCGCTACGGTCGAAACAGGGGTCCTGTTCATCGGGAGGGGTGTGGCGTACCGCAAAACGGGACTCCACGGGATACTGTTAATCTCCATCGTCAACCTCCTCCAGCCTCCACGGGCTACTATTCATCCACCGTCGACCTCCTCCAGCCTCCACCAGCGACTGTTTATCCACGGGCTCCTGTTAATCCAGCCTCCACCGCACGCTACTCCACAGGCTACTGTTCAACCACACCGGATAAGTCAAGCTACAAGTAAAACCAACCCTCAAGTTTCCCCGAGGTGGCCCCGCAGGTTGCTTGGTTCGGACCAACACTCAGAGGAGCACTGGCCCGGAGGGTTTAAAATAAAGATGACCCTTGAGTCTGCAGAACCCAAGGGAAAGGTATAGGTGGTAGGTAGGAAAATGAAAAACCAAAGTTGGGCCTTGCTGGAAGAGTTTTATTCAAAGTGAACTGTCAAGGGGGTCCCATAAATCACCCAGCCGCATAAGGAACACAAAATCAAGGAACATAACACCGGTATGACGGAAACTAGGGCAGCAAGAGTGGAACAAAACACCAGGCATAAGGCCGAGCCTTCCACCCTTTACCAAGTATATAGGTGCATTAATTAAATAAGAGATATTGTGATATCCAAAAATAATCCTGTCCAACATGGAGCAATCTTCAACTTCACCTACAACTAACAACGCTATAAGAGGAGCTGAGCAAAGCGGTAACATAGCCAATCAACGGTTTGCTAGGAAGGGTGAAAAGGTTAGAGGCTGATAGGGCAATTTGGGAGGCTTGATGAACAAGTGATAGGTAGCGCAGCATAGTGATAGAACGAAGCAACTAGCATAGCAATGATAGTAGTCAGATTCAAGGTTACGGTCATCTTGCATTAAATCCCGCTAGGAAGAAGAAAGAGTCCATGAAGAAGACAAACGGACGTAGTCGAAGGAATCCTCACAACTCCGGAACGAAACCGAAGCTAACGAGAGAAGCAAACCGGAAAGAAGCAAACAACATGGTAAACACACATGCATAAACATGTCATGATGCACAAACAAGTATGATGCATGTCCGGTTTAATGAGGCATGGCATGGCAATATGCACAAACAACACTATAACTTAAGTGGATCTCAATATGCAACGAGTTGCATATTGATGAAACACCACATCAATTATTGAGTTTTCTCTCGTTTAGGAACACGACAATATTACATGTTGTTATAAACATGGCAAGAGGTGAAACATAATTAAACTACCTATCTAGGCAAGTTTAAGTGAGGCCGGAAACAACAAACAACAATTCCGGAAATCCCCATATGTTATTTAGCAATTTAACGCAAACAACAATTTTAAACATTTTAATTATTGTTATCATGATGCGGATGACATATGCAAGTTTTATGCAATTTTATGAAAACATTGACATCAGCATGTTATGAAGCATTTGTCACCGTGGCGGAACGAAAGGGGTGCCACGGCAACTACAACGGAACTGGTGCCACGGCAACATTCCGATGATCCGACAACTCATTGAGATACCGATGCAAAAGAGCAAGTGTGCGGATGTGCGGAACATGCAAAAGATGGTGGGCTGATCCCGGTTACCAGGTTCCCATGGGTCGACTGCTTGGCAAATGAGGAGGAACGTGCATGAAGCAAACGGGCACAGTGCAAACATATGGTTCATGTCAGACAACATGCATTCGTCCACGGGTCATCGTCTCGGTGGTTATACCTTTGAAGCTTGCATTTCGGGGCGGTTCAAAATCGTCGAGGGAAGTAGTCGTTCACGGGTCGTAGGGGAAGTAGTCGTACACGTTTCATAGTTGTACACACTCCGTAGATGTTCGGGGTCACGTCAAGGAACTTGACGTTCACGGGGTCTTCGAGGTCGACGGTAGTGGTACTCACGTCGTCGTGGTTCACGTTTTGAAGAGGAACTTGAGGAATCCGATTTCCCCGACGGTCGAGAGTAGTGGTACTTGACGCAATCTACGAAGGGTGCTGGTTCGGGCAACGGTCTTGACGAAGGTGTACTTGGAGAATCAGGGGGTATGTCTTGGCGTGCATCACACTGTTGACGAACAACGTGTATAGGAGACAGAGAGATCTCTTGCGGTCTTCTGGAAATGTGAACAAGAGGCCAGATCTGGCGAAGGGAAGGGGAGGCGGCCTCGACCCGTGGACCTAGCGTTTGGCTGAATTGGGTCCACGGGGACAAGCGGGCAAGCTGCTGCTGCTGCTGTTCGAGGCGAAGCAGGGCACGGTTCAGGTGAAGCGGAGGCAGCAGTGGCGGGGCTTGGGGCTGGCGACGGAGATTCAGGTGAGGACGGGGTTCTCCGGCAAGGTGGCGATGTGCTTGGGATGCAGGGGCGCCGAGGCGCTGAGCGATGAGCTGCTGCTGCTCGATGCAGACAGAGGCATCCAGGGGATGCGGAGGAGGCCGGGAAGACGGGGATGAGTGCCCGGGTGCAGAGGTGGTGTAGAGGCCGTCGGAGCTTGGCACGAAAACAAACGGTGAGGCCAGCGCGGGACTTGGATCCGCCAGTGAAAGAGATGAACGGTGCGGCGGGGCTCGGGGAGACCATGGCGCTCAGGGAGACCATGGAGCTCCTATTGGTGGCGACGAAGAGAGGCGGTGGCGCTCCTGGCAGTTGACGAAGAGGGGGAAGGTGGGGAATGGAGCAGCTAGCAACGGCTCCGGTGGCCGGCGCAGTTGAGGGAGGAGGCGAACGGGGAGGACGAGGGGATCGGCAAGGACGAGGGGTGGCGGCGCTGGTGTTGGGGTTGAGCGAGGAGGGTTGCGGGGATGGAGTTGGGCATGGAGAACGAGAAGAGTGGCGGCGCGAGGGAAACAGGAGGGGATCGAGGGAGTTGATGATCGGGCGTTGGGTGTAGGCTAGGGTTAAGAGGAGGGTTTAGGTGGGTTCGGCTAGCTGCGCAAATGGGCCGGCCTAGATGGACAGACCCAAGAGGTCGGCTGGGCTGGGTCTCTTCTCTCTCCCTCTAATTCTCTTTAACAGAAGAATAAAGGGAAGGAAAGAAAGCCTACGAGGTTTAAAAAATGTAGGGAACTTAGGTGGAGCTTAGGAATAGGGATAAAAGAATCATGGGCAAAGTTGGAGACCAAGAATTGAGATAACAAAGGCATTGGGATTTATTTGCAAGTGTGTTATGATCAATTCCAAATAATGGAACATTTATAATAGCTCCATAAATATTAGGAGGATATGTTATAAAGAGAAATCACCATGTGAATTCCCTCGATTTAAATAGATCAAAAGATCTATGCAATTTATTTAGTTGGGGTTTTAAAAATTAAATGGCATGCTAGTGTGATGACATGATGCAATGCAAAAATAAATAGAGCAAGCACAAATAGAAAACACACGGAGGTCACAAAAATATGGAAGTCTTCTGGATCGTCGGTCTTGGGGCGTCACAACACTCCTCCACTTACAAGAGATCTCGTCCCGAGATCTAGGATGGCGCCGGAGAGAAGCGGAAGAGAAAGAGGTAAGACAAAGTTTCTTCTTTGACAAACGAGTGAAACCAATGAACCTCGAGAGATTGAAAACTTGAAAGAATATCACAATAGAGTTGGACGAAATTGAGAGCATTCCAGTAGAAAATAGAAACAAGGAACACCATGTTAACGTTGGAGGTTGTAAAGCTGTGAATGACGAGCACAATGAACAAGAAGGAATTGAAACCACTCTGGTTGAAACGAGATAAGAATGAATAAGAATGATATAATTTTGGCAGCACTCTGACTGTAAATGGAAGGAATTGAACATGAACTTGAGAAGATGGGATGATACTTGATGAAATTAACCACACCCTGCCTCCGGAACTATTGAAAGAATGGCATAAGGGGTAAGAAGGATTTCAGACAGCAATCCGGTTGAAAAGAGAGGCAAAACTTGATAAGATGAAAAGAACTTGAAAAAAGGACATGACACTCCGGTTAAATGGATAAGCACAAAAAGGACACGATCCTCACAATTCGGGATGATAGAGTGAAAGGAGCAACATCACAATGCCTCCGGAAGAAAGAATAGAAGATAGATCGTTGGAATAACATAATGGAGAAGAAAATGCCAACTTCTGCCACAAATGATCTTGGAAAGCACCCTTCCAAGAAGGTTATAACGGAGTTGTTGGAAAACCAACAACGAAAGCACAAGCTTGTTGTGGGCTTATGGAAAACTTCTCAAAATTGAGGCGAAATTGCGCCACTACGGAAACAAATAATATAATTGATAACACCAACAAGATGAAAAACTTCTTCCACCAAGATGATAGAGAGATAACTTGGGCCATTGATAATCACCACAATAGCAACATTCCTTAGGGAAGGATTTAGGTGAAATATGACACAAGATAACTCCAACAAAGAGATTAATGGATTTAAAATACCTCATTCTTGACAACATGTGAATCACGAAACATGAATAAAAATTGTCAAGAATGATATAACACCATCTCAAAAGATGAGATAGAAATATCTGCACTTCGGATGCAAGATGAAGAATGCTTGAACTCCTCAAAACAAAACATGTGTTAAGCACCATGTTTATTTTAGAGTATAGCTTGGAGGATCTTAACTTCGAGAGAAATCTTGAAGAACAATTGAAGGATGAAAGGAATCCTTGATGAACCACCATGTAGAGCCTCCATGAAAAACTCTGGTAATAAAAGGATGATAGAAAGAAAGAGAAGTTGAAAACACAAGGTGAAGCCTTGCGATGATTTAGAAGGAGCTTCACGATGATATAACCGAGAGAACTTGGAACTCCAGAAAGAAAAGATGAACAACTTAGAACCGAGAATTTATTCCTCATGAACAAACTCCGAGGGAACGGGTTAATCACTTGGATGAAACAAGAATAAGAATTATGTTATGCGTATTCTTCACCAATTTAAATTGGTGAGAAGCATTGGATTTGCATAATACTTATTCGCGTTGAAAATGATTAAAGAGAGATATAGCATGAACTTGAGAAGGTATTGATGGAACCACCGGTAGGATTTTGAAACAACGAATATTTGATATGATAATGAAGGAAGTGAAATCTTGAACGAACCACCGTAATAATTGAAAATGAAAGTAGCAAAGGCACAATTCACCGGGAAGAATTGGAAAACGAATGAAGATACTTGAGGGGATTTAGATACATGAGAACGAAGAGATCATGAACTGATTAGAGGATATTTGAATGATGCATCGGAAGAATTCGAGAACAAGAGTTGAAAGCTGAGAATGAATAATTCTGAGATGATGGGCTATGGAGAATCAATCTGAAAAGACTCTTTAATTGCTCCGGATGGGTGAAAAGAATTTCTCACAATCTAAACAAATATGGGGATGGCATGAAGCTAGAACCATGAATCTTCAAGAGAGTGGACCAAGATTTTAGGAGAAATTTCTTCCTCGGTCTTCTGTGTTGAGAAAGATGATGAGAAACACCACCATGAGTTGTTGAGATACTCCGGGAGAATGAAGAACAAAGAGGTTGAGCCAACAATGAAAAATAATTTGAAATTGGTCTTGGAAAACATCTGACTGATGAAATTCATTGTTACGTCAAACTTCGAAAAGAATTTGGGAATGGCTCCGGGAAAATTAGAAGAGTCGGGTAAGATCCTAGGAAAAGACCTGTGGGTTAGGGCCCACTCGAAAGAAACATCATTGAAGGATTTCTTGAAATAGAGATTGCACCGGTAGAATTAAATAGCTTGAATAAGAGAAAAAACCTTGAAGTAACTCGAACGGATTAATAATGGAAACATGATTCTTCTGAGATATCTTGAGCACTCCGGATAAGAATAGAGAGAGGTGAACAATTAAGAGGTGCACCGACATGGAAAAACATTTGAAACGAGGAAAGGGATATGATCAACACTGAAAGATTGAATTAAATCCACCGGAGAAGAAAAATAACGAAGAATGATGAACTTGAAACTCCTGGCCAACTTAATGATAATTACCAGGTAAGAACATTGATTGAAATGAATGAAGAGACTTCACATGAATAAAATGGATAGTTGACTGAGAAATCTTAGTCCTTGAAGAAAAGGGTGGGAGGGCGGGAAAAAACAAAGGCAACTTGGGGCAGATGGAATGGATACCGTTGAAAAAACTTAGAATTGATATCGCAAATGTTGAAATGATCGGATCCACTTGAAGAGAAGCACGCCGGTTGAAAATGAATTAACATGACGACCTCGATGATCAAGAAGGATTAGTATTCACATAGCAATATGAGAACACCGTTTAGGAAAGGTATGGATTCAACATTTGACTTCGAAGCACTCAAATGCCACAAATAAAACAAAACAAAGGATTTGGCTTGCAGAATAAGCCGGAAACAAACATATGATAGATCCCATATCGTATCATGTGTCTGTTGGAAAGATATCCTACGAGATACTTGAATTCCCACTTATAAACTCCCGAAACTTTCTGGTTATGCAATCTGGTGTTGGGGATACAGGGGAAGCAATATATATCTCACCCAAAACTAACAATTCCTACATCCAAGCTGTATCCATCCGCCAACATATAACCAAGAAACCTTCAGAAATCGTGTACCTCAAACTTCGAAAAGCATCCGTTATACGAGCTATGGCAATACTCCCGAACTCCCCAGTACTGGGTGGCGTCGAGGTAATCTTACCACTAGCTGCATAAAAGAGATTTTCAATGTCGGCAAAACTCAGGTATTCCAGAACCGCAATGATAAAAATATGATGACAACACCTCGGAGCTCAACTTCCCGGGACACTGCCAAAACCCCTAAATGTCAGGAGGCACCAAGAACAATGTTCTCGTCATAAGAATATCGGAACGATCCCAAGATACCCGCGTGATCCTAAAAAAAATTAGTGAAATTTGAGGCGAGGAAAGACAATACATCTACGTCAGGAGGCCTCACTAGAGCGATGAAGGGACTAAGGAGTAAAAAGAATCCTACTCTCCGATATATATAATCCTAAGACTCAAAACATTTTTGTTCTAGACTCAACAACGTGAGCGATTCGATCAAGCAGGGGGCTCCTAAGTCGGGGATGGCTCTGATTACCATCTTGTGATGCCCATGATGCGGCTATATCTCCCATGTTTCGTAGCACAACTTAGAGGCATAACCGCATTGTGGTTTTGTCGCAAGAAGGTTCATCTTCACACAATCCCATGTAATGAACAAGAAAGGGATAAATTGAGTTGGCTTACAATCGCCACTTCACACAAGTACTTAAATAAATCATACATCATTCAGAGTACACACATAGTTCGACTACGGATGAAGCCAAAAGAAAAGAAGATAACCCAACTGCTAGATCCCCGATCGTCCCAACTGGGCTCCACTACTGATCAACATGAAACGAAACATAGCAACGACCAAGATTTTCGTTGAGCTCCCATCTGAACTTGGTTACATCACTTGCACTGGTATCGTCGGCACCTGCAACTGTTGTGGTAGTATCTGGTGAGTCACGAGGACTCAGCAATCCCATTACCATGGGTATCAAGACTAGCAAAGCTTAATGGGTAAGGAAAGGATAAGTGGTGAGGTTGCAGCAGCGTCTAAGCATATATGGTGGCTAACATACGCAAACAAGAGCGAGAAGAGAAGCAAACGGAACGATCGAGAAGCTAGAAGTGATCAAGAAGTGATCCTGAAACTACTTACGTTCATACATAACCCAAAATCGTGTTCACTTCCCGGACTCCGCCGAAAAGAGACCATCACGGCTACACACTCGGTTGATGCATTTTAATTAAGTCAAGTGTCAAGTTCTCTACTACCGGACATTAACAAATTCCCATCTGCCACATAACCGTGGGCACGGCTCTCGAAAGTTTATACCCTGCAGGGGTGTCCCAACTTAGCCCATCACAAGCTCTCACGGTCAACAAAGGATATTCCTTCTCCCAGGAAGACCCGATCAGTCTTGGAATTCCGGTTACAAGACATTTCGACAATGGTAAAACAAGACCAGCAAAGCCGCCCGAATGTGCCGACAAATCCCGATAGGAGCTGCACATATCTCGTTCTCAGGGCACATCGGATAAGTCAAGCTACGAGTAAAACCAACCCTCAATTTTCCCCGAGGTGGCCCCGCAGGTATAAAGATGACCCTTGAGTCTGCAGAACCCAAGGGAAAGGTATAGGTGGTAGGTAGGCAAATGTAAAAACCAAAGTTGGGCCTTGCTGGAGGAGTTTTATTCAAAGCAAACTGTCAAGGGGTCCCATAAATCACCCAACCGCGTAAGGAACGCAAAATCAAGGAACATAACATCGGTATGACAAAAACTAGGGTGGCAAGAGTGGAACAAAACACCAGGCATAAGGTCGAGCCTTCCACCCTTTACCAAGTATATAGGTGCATTAATTAAATAAGAGATATTGTGATATCCCTAAATAATCTTGTCCAACATGGAGCAATCTTCAACTTCACCTGCAACTAACAACGCTACAAGAGGGGCTGAGCAAAGCGGTAACATAGCCAAGCAATGGTTTCCTAGGAAGGGTGAAAATGTTAGAGGCTGATAGGGCAATTTGGGAGGCTTGATGAACAAGTGATAGGTAGCGCAGCATAGCGATAGAACGAAGCAACTAGCATAGCAATGATAGTAGTGAGATCCAAGGTGATGGTCATCTTGCCTGAAATCCCGATAGGAAGAAGAACGAGTCCATGAAGAAGACAAACGGACATAGTCAAACGAATCCTCACAACTCCGGAATGAAACCGAAGCTAACGAGAGAAGCAAACAACATGGTAAACACACAAGCATAAACATGTCATGATGCACAAACAAGTATGATGCATGTCTAGTTTAATGAGGCATGGCATGGCAATATGCACAAACAACACTACAAGTTAAGTGGAGCTCAATATGCAACGAGTTGCATATTGACGAAACACCACATCAATTATTTAGTTCTCTCTCGTTTAGGAACACGACAATATTACATGTTGTTATAAACATGGCAAGAGGTGAAACATAATTAAACTACCTATCTAGGCAAGTTTAAGTGAGGCCGGAAACAACAAACAACAATTCCAGAAATCCCCAAATGTTATTTAGAAATTTAACACAAACAACAATTTTAAACATTTTAATTGTTGTTATCATGATGTGGATGACATATGCAAGTTTTATGCAATTTTATGAAAACGTTACATGAGCATGTTATGAAGCATTTGTCACCGTGGCAGAACGAAAGGGGTGCCACAGCAACTACAACGGAAATGGTGCCACAACAACATTCCGATGATCTGACAACTCATTGAGATACTGGTGCAAAAGAGCAAGTGTGCGGATGTGCGGAACATGCAAAATATGGTGGGGTGATCCCGGTTACCGGGTTCCCACGGGTCGACGGCATGGCAAACGAGGAGGAACGTGCATGAAGCAAACGGGCATGGTGCAAACATATGGTTCATCTCAGACAACATGCATTCGTCCACAGGTCATCATCTCGGTGGTTATACCTTTGAAGCCTGCATTTCGGGGCGGTTCAAAATCGTCGAGGGAAGTAGTCATTCACGAGTCGTAGGGGAAGTAGTCGTACACGTTTCGTAGTTGTACACACTCTGTAGATGTTCGGGGTCACGTCAAGGAACTTGAAGTCCACGGGGTCTTCAAGGTCGACGGTAGTGGTACACATGTCGTCGTGGTTCATGTTTTGAAGAGGAACTTGAGGAATCCGATTTCCCCGACGGTCGAGAGTAGTGGTAATTGACGCAATCCGCATGAAGGGTGCTGGTTCGGGCAACGGTCTTGACGAAGGTGTACTTGGAGAATCAGGGGGTATGTCTTGGCGTGCATCACACTGTTGACGAACAACATGTATAGGAGACAGAGAGATCTCTTGCGGTCTTCCAGAAACGTGAACAAGAGGCCAGATCTGGCGAAGGGAAGGGGAGGCGGCCTCGATCCGTGGACCTGGCGTTTGGCTGAATCGGGTCCACGGCGACAAGCGGGCGAGCTTCTGCTGCTGCTGTTCGAGGGGAAGCAGGGCGCGGTTCAGGCGAAGCGGAGGCAGCAGTGGCGGGGCTTGGGGCTGGCAACGGAGATTCGGACGAGGACAGGGTTCTCCGGCGAGGTGGTGATGGGCTTGGGTTGCAGGGGCGCCGAGGCGCTGAGCGATGAGTTGTTGCTGCTCGATGCAGACAGAGGCATCCAGGGGACGCGGAGGAGGCCGAGAAGATGGGGATGAGTGCCCGGGTGCAGAGGCGGTGCAGAGGCCGTCGGAGCTTGGCACGGACCCGAACGGCGAGGCCAGCGTGGGACTTGGATTCGCCCGTGAAAGAGATCAACGGTTCTGCGGGGTTTGGGGAGACCATGGCGCTCAGGGAGACAATGGGGCTCCTATTGGTGGCGACGAAGAGTGGCGGTGGCGCTCCTAGTAGTTGATGAAGAGGGGGAAGGCGGGGAATGGAGCAGCCGGCAACGGCTCCGGTGGCCGGCGCAGTTGAGGGAGGAGGCGAACGGGGAGGACGAGGGGATCGGGAAGGACGAGGGGTGGCGGCGCTGGTGTTGGGGTCGAGCGAGGAGGGCTGCGGGGATGGAGCTGGGCATGGACAACGAGAAGAGTGGCGGTGCGAGGGAAACAGTAGGGGATCGAGGGAGTTGAGGATCGGGCGTTGGGTGCAGGCTAGGGTTAATAGGAGGGTTTAGGTGGGCTGGGCTAGCTACGCAAATGTGCCAGCCTAGATGGACAGACCCAAGAGGTCGGCTGGGCTGGCTCTCTTCTCTCTCCCTCTAATTCTCTTTGGAAGAAGAATAAAGGGAAGGAAAGAAAGCCTACGAGGTTTAAAAAAATGTAGGGAACTTAGGTGGAGCTTAGGAAAAAGGATAAAAGAATCATGGGCAAAGTTGGAGACCAAGAATTGAGATAACAAAGGCATTGGGATTTATTTGCAAGTGTGCTATGCTCAATTCCAAATAATGGAATATTTATAATAGCTCCATAAATATTAGGAGAATATGTTATAAAGAGAAATCACCATGTGAATTCCCTCGATTTAAATAGATCAAAAGATCTATGCAATTTATTTAGCTGAAGTTATAAAATTAAATGACATGCTGGCATGATGACATGATGCAATGCAAAAATAAATAGAGCAAGCACAAACAAAAAACACACGGAGGTCACAAAAATATGGAAGTGTTCTGGATCGTCGGTCTTGGGGCGTCACAACACTCGTCCACTTACAAGAGATCTCGTCCCGAGATCTAGGATGGTGCCGGAGAGAAGTAGAAGATAAAGAGGTAAGACAAAGTTGCTTCTTTGACAAACGAGTGAAACCAATGAACCTCGAGAGGTTGAAAACTTGAAAGAATAACACAATAGAGTTGAATGAAATTGGGAGCATTCCAGTAGAAAAGACAAACAAGGAACAACATGTTAAAGTTGGAGGTTGTAAAGATGTGAATGACGAGCACAATGAACAAGAAGGAATTGAAACCACTCTGGTTGAAACGAGATAAGAATGAATAAGAATGATATAATTTTGGCAGCACTCCGACTGTAAATGGAAGGAATTGAACATGACCTTGAGAAGATGGGATGATACTTGATGAAATCAACAACATCCTCCCTCCGGAACTATTGAAAGAATGGCACAAGGGGTAAGAAGGATTTCAGACAGCAATCCGGTTGAAAAGAGAGGCAAAACTTGATAAAATGAAAAGAACTTGAAAAAAGGACATGACACTCCGGTTAAATGGATAAACACAAAAAGGACACGATCCTCACAATTCGAGATGATAGAGTGAAAGGAGCAATCTCACAATGCCTCCGGAAGAAAGAATAGAAGATAGATCATTGGAATAACAGAATGGAGAAGAAAATGCCAACTTCTGCCACAAATGAGCTTGGAAAGCACCCTTCCAAGAAGGTTATAACGGAGTTGTTGGAAAACCAACAACGAAAGCACAAGCTTGTTGTGGGCTTATGAAAAACTTCTCAAAATTGAGGCGAAATTCTGCCACTACGGAAACAAATAATATAATTGATAACACCAACAAGATGAAAAACTTCTTCCACCAAGATGATAGAGAGATAACTTGGACCATTGATAATCACCACAATAGCAACATTCCTTAGGGAAGGACTTAGGTGAAATATGACACAAGATAATTCCAACGAAGATATTAATGGATTTAAAATACCTCATTCTTGACAACATGTGAATCGCGAAACATGAATAAAAATTGTCAAGAATGATATAACACCATCTCAAAAGATGAGATAGAAATATCTGCACTTCGGGTGCAAGATGAAGAATGCTTCAACTCCTCAAAACAAAACATGTGTTAAGCACCATGTTTATTTTAGAGTATAGCTTGGCGGATCTTAACTTCGAGAGAAATCTTGAAGAACAATTGAAGGATGAAAGGAATCCTTGACGAACCACCATATAGAGCCTCCATGAAAAACTCTGGTAATAAAAGGATGATAGAAAGAAAGAGATGTTGAAAACACAAGGTGAAGCCTTGCGATGATTTAGAAGGAGCTTCGCGATGATATAACCGAGAGAACTTGGAACTCCAGAAAGAAAAGATGAACATCTTAGAACCGAGAATTTATTCCTCATGAACAAACTCCGAAGGAACGGATTAATCACTTGGATGAAACAAGAATAAGAATTATGTTATGCGTATTCTTCACCAATTTAAATTGGTGAGAAGCATTGGATTTACATACTACTTATTCGTGTTGAAAATGATTAAAGAGAGATATAACGCGAATTTGAGAAGGTATTGCTGGAACCACCGATGGGATTTTGAAACAACGAATATTTGATATGATAACAAAGGAAGTGAAATCTTGAACGAACCACCATAAGAATTGAAAATGAAAGTAGCAAAGGCACAATTCACCGGGAAGAATTGGAAAACGAATGAAGATACTTGAGGGGATTTAGATACATGAGAACAAAGAGATCATGAACTGATTAGAGGATATTTGAACGATGCATCGGAAGAATTTGAGAATGAGAGTTGAAATCTGAGAATGAATAATTCTGAGATGATGGGCTACGGAGAATCAATCTGAAAAGATTCTTGAATTGCTCCGGATGGGTGAAAATAATTTCTCACGATCGAAACAAATATGGGGATGGCATGAAGCTAGAACCATGAATCTTCAAGAGAGTGGACCAAGATTTTAGGAGAAATCTCTTCCTCGGTCTTCTGTGTTGAGAAAGACGATGATAAACACCACCATGAGTTGTTGAGATACTTCGGGAGAATGAAAACAAAGAGGTTGAGCCAACAATGAAAAATAATTTCAAATCGGTCTTGGAAAACATCTGACTGATGAAATTTATTGTTACGTCAAACTTCGAAAAGAATTTGGGAATGGCTCCGGGAAAATTAGAAGAGTCAGGTAAGATCCTAGGAAAAGACCTGTGGGTTAGGGCCCACTCGAAAGAAACATCGTTGAAGGATTGCTTGAAATAGAGATTGCACCGGTAGAATTAAATAGCTTGAATAAGAGAAAAACCTTGAAGTAACTCGAACGGATTAAGAATGGAAACATGATTCTTCTAAGATATCTTAAGCACTCCAGATAAGAATAGAGAGAGGTGAACAATTAAGAGGTGCACCGACATGGAAAAACATTTGAAACGAGGAAAGGGATATGATCAACACCAAAAGCTTGAATTAAATCCACCGGAGAAGAAAAATAATGAAGAATGATGAACTTGAAACTCCTGGCCAACTTAATGATAATTACCAGGTAAGAACATTGATTTAAAAGAATGAAGAGACTTCACATGAATAAAATGGATAGTTGACTGAGAAATCTGAGTCCTTGAAGAAAAGGGTGGGAGGGCGGGAAAAAAAAGAAGGCAACTTGGGGCAGATGGAATGGATACCGTTGAAAAAACTTAGAATTGATCTCACAAATGTTGAAATGATCGGATCCACTTGAAGAGAAGCACGCTGGTTAAAAAAGAATTAACATGACGACCTCGATGATCAAGAAGGATTAGTATTCACATAGCAATATGAGAACACCGTTTAGGAAAGGTATGGATTCAACATTTGACTTCAAAGCACTCGAATACCTCAAACAAAACAAAACAAAGGATTTGGCTTGCAGAATAAGCCGGAAACAAACATATGATAGATCCCATATCGTATCATGTGTCTATTGGAAAGATATCCTACGAGATACTTGAATTCCCACTTATAAACTCCTAAAACTTTCTGGTTATGCAATCTGGTGTTGGGGATACAGGGGAAGAAATATATATCTCACCCCAAACTAACAATTCCTACATCCAAGTTGTATCCATCCGTCAACACATAACCAAGAAACCTTCGGAAATCGTGTACCTCAAACTTCGAAAAGCATCCGTTATACGAGCTATGGCAATACTCCCGAACTCCCCAGTAGTGTGTGGCATCGAGGTTATCTTACCACTAGCTGCATAAAAGAGATTTTCAATGTCGGCGAAACTCAGGTATTCCAGAACTGCAATGATAAAATTATGATGACAACACCTCGGAGCTCAACTCCCCGGGACACTGCCAAAACCCCTAAATGTCAGGAGGCGCCAAGAACAATGTTCTCGTCATAAGAATATCGGAACGATCCCAAGATACCCGCGTGATCCTAAAAAAAAATTAGTGAAATTTGAGGCGAGGAAAGACAAAACATCTACGTCAGGAGGCATCACCAGAGCGACGAAGGGACTAAGGAGTAAAAAGAATCCTACTCTTTGATATATATAATCCTAAGACTCAAAACATTTTTGTTCTAGACTCAACAACGTCAGCGATTCGATCAAGCAGGGGCTCCTAAGTCGGGGATGGCTCTGATTACCAACTTGTAACGCCCACGATGCGGCTATATCTCCCACGTTTCATAGCACGACTTAGAGGCATAACCGCATTGTGGTTTTGTCGCAAGAAGGGTCATCTTCACACAATCCCATGTAATGAACAAGAAAGTGATAAATAGAGTTGGCTTACAATCGCCACTTCACACAAGTACTTAAATAAATCATACATCATTCAGAGTACACACATAGTTCGACTATGGATGAAGCCAAAAGAAAAGAAGATAACCCAACTGCTAGATCCCCGATCGTCCCAACTGGGCTCCACTACTGATCAACATGAAACGAAACATAGCAACGACCAAGATCTTTGTTGAGCTCCCATCTGAACTCGGTTACGTCACCTGCACTAGTATCATCGGCACCTACAACTGTTGTGGTAGTATCTAGTGAGTCACGAGGACTAAGCAATCCCATTACCATGGGTATCAAGACTAGCAAAGCTTAATGGCTAATGAAAGGATAAGTGGTGAGGTTGCAGCAGCGTCTAAGCATATATGGTGGCTAACATACGCAAACAAGACGGAGTAGAGAAGCAAACGGAACGGTCGAGAACTTAGAAGTGATCAAGAAGTGATCCTGAAACTACTTACCTTCATACATAACCCAAAACCGTCTTCACTTCCCGGACTCCGCCGAAAAGAGACCATCACGGCTACACACACGATTGATGCATTTTAATTAAGTCAAGTGTCAAGTTCTCTACAACCAGACATTAACAAATTCCCATCTGCCACATAACCGCGGGCACGGCTCTTGAAAGTTTATACCCTGCAAGGGTGTCCCTACTTAGCCCATCACAAGCTCTCACGATCAATGAAGGATATTCCTTCTCCCAGGAAGACCCGATCAGTCTTGGAATCTCGGTTACAAGACATTTCGACAATGGTAAAATAAGAATAGAAAAGCTGCTCGAATGTGCCGACAAATCCCGATAGGAGCTGCACATATCTCGTTCTCAGGGCACACCGGATAAGTCAAGCTACAAGTAAAACCAACCCTCAAGTTTCCCTGAGGTGGCCCCGCAGGTTGCTCGGTTCGGACCAACACTCAGAGGAGCACTGGCTCGGGGGGGTTTAAAATAAAGATGACCCTTGAGTCTGTAGAATCGAAGGGAAAGGTATAGGTGGTAGGTAGGCAAATGTAAAACCAAAGTTGGGCCTTGCTGGAGGAGTTTTATTCAAAGCAAACTGTCAAGGGGGTCCCATAAACCACCCAAGCGCGTAAGGAACGCAAAGTCAAGGAACATAACACCGCTATGACAGAAACTAGGGCGGCAAGAGTGGAACAAAACACCAGGCATAAGGTCGAGCCTTCCACCCTTTACCAAGTATATAGGTGCATTAATTAAATAAGAGATATTGTGATATCCCAAAATAATCTTGTCCAACATGGAGCAATCTTCAACTTCACCTGCAACTAACAACGCTATAAGAGGGGCTGAGCAAAGTGGTAACATAGCCAAGCAACGGTTTGCTAGGAAGGGTGAAAATGTTAGAGGCTGACAGGGAAATTTGGGAGGCTTGATGAACAAGTGATAGGTAGCACAGCATAGCGATATAACGAAGCAACTAGCATAGCAATGATAGTAGTGAGATCCAACGTGACGGTCATCTTGCCTGAAATCCCGCTAGGTAGAAGAACGAGCCCATGAAGAAGACAAACGGACGTAGTCGAACGAATCCTCACAACTCCGGAACGAAACCGAAGCTAACGAGAGAAGCAAACTGGAAAGAAGCAAACAACATGGTAAACACACAAGCATAAACATGTCATGATACACAAACAAGTATGATGCATGTCCGGTTTAATGAGGCATGGCATGGCAATATGCACAAACAACACTACAAGTTAAGTGGAGCTCAATATGCAATGAGTTGCATATTGACGAAACACCACATCAATTATTTAGTTCTCTCTCGTTTAGGAACACGACAATATTACATGTTGTTATAAACATCGCAAGAGGTGAAACATAATTAAACTACCTATCTAGGCAAATTTAAGTGAGGTCGGAAACAACAAACAACAATTCTGGAAATCCCCATATGTTATTTAGCAATTTAACGCAAACAACAATTTTAAACATTTTAATTGTTGTTATCATGATGCGGATGACATATGCAAGTTTTATGCAATTTTATGAAAACGTTGACAGGAGCATGTTATGAAGTATTTGTCACCGTGGCGGAACGAAAGGGGTGCCACGGCAACTACAACGGAAATGGTGCCACGGCAACATTCCGATGATCCGACAACTCATTGAGATACCGGTGAAAAAGAGTAAGTGTGCGGATGTGCGGAACATGCAAAAGATGGTGGGGTGATCCCGGTTACTGGGTTCCCACGGGTCGACGGCATGGCAAACGAGGAGGAACGTGCATGAAGCAAATGAGCACGGTGCAAACATACGGTTCATCTCAGACAACATGCATTCGTCCACAAGGCATCGTCTCGGCGGTTATACCTTTGAAGCGTGCATTTCGGGGTGGTTCAAAATCATCGAGGGAAGTAGTTGTTCACGGGTCGTAGGGGAAGTAGTTGTACACGTTTCATAGTTGTACACACTCCGTAGATGTTCGGGGTCACGTCAAGGAACTTGACGTCCACGGGGTCTTCGAGGTCGATGGTAGTGATACTCACGTCGTCGTGGTACATGTTTTGAAGAGGAACTTGACGAATCCGATTTCCCCGACGGTCAAGAGTAGTGGTACTTGACGCAATCCACGCGAAGGGTGCTGGTTCGGGCAACGGTCTTGACGAAGGTGTACTTGGAGAATCAGGGGGTATGTCTTGGCGTGCATCACACTGTTGACGAACAACGTGTACAGGAGACAGAGAGATCTCTTGCGGTCTTCCGATCAACGTGAACAAGAGGCCGGATCTGGCGAAGGGAAGGGGAGGCGGCCTCGACCCGTGGACCTGGCGTTTGGCTGAATCGAGTCCATGGGGACAAGCGGGCGAGCTGTTGCTGCTGCTGTTCGAGGCGAAGCAGGGCGCTGTTCAGGCGAAGCGGAGGCAGCAGTGGCGGGGCTTGGGGATGGCGACAGAGATTCGAGTGAGGATGGGGTTCTCCGGCGAGGTGGCGATGGGCTTGGGTTGCAGGGGCGCCGAGGCGCTGAGCGATGAGCTGCTGGTGCTCGATGCAGACAGAGGCATCCTAGGGACACGGAGGAGGCCGGGAAGACGGGGATCAGTGCCCGGGTGCGGAGGCGGTGCAGAGGCCGGCGGAGCTTGGCGCGGACCCGAACGGCGAGGCCAGCGCGGGACTTGGATCCGCCAGTGAAAGAGATGAATGGTGCGGCGGGCCTCGGGGGGACCATGGCACTCAGGGAGACCATGGAGCTCATGTTGGTGGCGAAAAATTGAGGCGGCGGCGCTCCTGGCAGAGTACGAAGAGGGGGAAGGCGGGGAATGGAGCAGCCGGCAACGGCTCCGATGGCCAGTGAAGTGGAGGGAGGAGGCGAACAGGGAGGGCGAGGGGATCGGTAAGGACGAGGGGTGGCGGCGCTGGTGTTGGGGTCGAGCAAGGAGAGCTACGGGGATGGAGCTAGGCATGGAGAACGAGAAGAGTGGCGGCGCGAGGGAAACAGGAGGGGATCGAGGGAGTTGAGGATCGGGCACTGGGTGTAGGCTAGGGTTAAGAGGAGGGTTTAGGTGGGCTGGGCTAGCTGCGCAAATGGGCCGGCCTAGATGGACAGACCCAAGAGGTCGGCTGGGCTGGCTCTCTTCTCTCTCCCTCTAATTCTCTTTAACAGAAGAATAAAGGGAAGGAAAGAAAGTCTACGAGGTTTAAAAAATGTAGGGAACTTAGGTGGAGCTTAGGAAAGAGGATAAAAGAATTATGGGCAAAGTTGGAGACCAAGAATTGAGATAACAAAGGCATTGGGATTTATTTGCAAGTGTGTTATGATCAATTCCAAATAATGGAATATTTATAATAGCTCCAGAAATATTAGGAGGATATGTTATAAAGAGAAATCACCATGTGAATTTCCTCGATTTAAATAGATCAAAAGATCTATGCAATTTATTTAGTTGAGGTTTTAAAAATTAAATGACATGCTGGCATGATGGCATGATGCAATGCAAAAATAAATAGAGCAAGCACAAATAAAAAACACACGGAGGTCATAAAAATATGGAAGTCTTCTGGATCGTCGGTCTTGGGGAGTCACACTTGACATTAGAAAAACTTTAGCAAACGAACTACACGATCTTGTGCTATGCTTAGGATTGGGTCTTGTCCATCACATCATTCTTCTAATGATGTGATCCCGTTATCAATGACATCCAATGTCCATAGTCAAGAAACCATGATCATTTGTTGATCAACGAGCTAGTCAACTAGAGGCTCACTAGGAACATGTTGTGTTCTATGTATTCACACATGTATTACAGTTTCCGGACAATGCAATTATAGCATGAACAGTAGACAATTACTATGAACAAGGAAATATAATTATAATTATTTTATTATTGCCTCTAGGGCATATTTCCAACAGACAACTCTCGGTCCATGGCCTATAGGGCAGACGTTGCTGTGTCTACTGGCGCCCTGTACCAGGCCACGGCTCAACATGGGATCCAGTCCTGCTATGCCGGCAAAATTTGGGGATCGCACCTTCCCCGGAAGATCAAGATCTTCATGCTCCTGGTGATTGCACACACACGCGGGCCAACCTAGCCCGAAAAAACTGCTCTCCCTCCGACCAATGTGAGCGTTGTGCGGGGCTAGAAGATGGCGATCACCTGTTTGTTGGATGCTCTTTTAGTATCTTTGTCTGGGCTGCTGTTGGCCTGCGGCCGGCACCGGCGAGGGTTGGGCTGATCCTGAATGCAGCCACCTCTGAATGTGCCTCTTCCGTCCTGGGGGGCGGGCTGCATGGTGCTACTCTGGCAGATTTGGAAGGCCAAAACCGATCTGGTATTCAACCACAAAAACTGCAATGTGAGCGACGTGCTAATGAGAGCTGTTAGTGATCTTGACCTCTGGTCTTGCCGGTTTAGAGATAGCCACCATAGAGCAGGTCTTGAGCAGGTTTGTTCGTACCTTGCTAGTGCGGTTGCTGCTTGACAGCAGCCCTGCTCTTCTTCTTTCGACACTCCCTCTCTTAATGTAATTGTTCCTTCACGTATGAACATCTGTATCCGGCGCCCCATCGGCTTTCGATAGTATAATAACAAGCGGTGGGAAGTTGTCCCCCCGTTCGACTCGGAAACAAAATATGCACTATGAAAAGAGTATCATACGATAGTATCATATGCACTGCATCTTTTTTTGAAAGATCCGGGTTTACCGGCTTCATTGATTTAGAAGAAAGCAATGGGAAGTACATGATTGATCAAGTGATCATGGTTTTAACAGAGCTAGGAATGGCCAAAAACTTGGCCAGCTACATGACCAGTGTGTTTTACCTCGCTACATCTTCCCCGAACAGAGCCTCAATGCATCTAGCTCCTGTTGCCCGCCAGAGCTCCATCGTGTTCTTGATGGCTCGCAGAACGTCCTCCGTTTGAGGCATTTTTCCTTTGAACACACACGCGTTTCTCTCTCTCTAAAGCTCCCAAGTGATCAGCAGGAGCATCGACCTTAGCCCCTTTCTGCAACTTTGAGGCGTTAGATCAGTCAGTCTTTTCCAATGCCTGAGGGAACTGTGATCTTTGTCCCGTGCTTCTTTGAGCACTGCGCAACCAAATCTACGCGATGCTGCCTGCCAGACATATCGTGCAAAGGGGCAGTCCCAGAAAAGATGTATTGAGCTTTCCAGATTTTTATTGCAGCAAACGCAAAAATACCCATTGGGCCACCCTCGCCGTTGCAGGCGATCGTTGCACCACAGCTTGTCTTGGTGGAGTAGCTAGGCGAAGATCTTCACCGTGCTTGGCGCCCAAGCCCTCCAAATCGCAGCTTTGGCTCCTGAAGGAGGGGTGTCACTGATCTGAAGATCATAAGCAGCCTTCGCCGAGTAGCCTCCTCCTCCTCCTCCTCCACATTTGCAAAAACTGGTGAGCAATCTCTGATGTGTTTCCATGCCGTAGGTCTCACACCCAAGTGTCATTTGTCAGCGCATCCTGAACCATCCTGCTTTTTCTTCTAGTATGCTGAAACAAGGCTGGGAATTCATGTTGCAGCGCCACCGGCCCGATCCAATTGCAAGTCCAGAAAAGCGCTTTTTCCGTTGCCCAAGTGCACAAAGGTGGCAGATGCAAACAGCTTCAGGTCCTCTCTGACACATGGGGCCGGGAAGTTCATCCAGGGCATGTGTGGTTGTTGCCAGGAGAGCCATAACCAGCGCAGCCGGAGAGCTGTGCTGAACCGATGGAGGTCCAATAAACCTAGCCCCCCCTTTGCCACCGGAAGACAGACTTTGCCCCAGGCCACCTTGCATTTGGCGCCAGTGACATTCTCATCATGTGCCTAAAGAAACTTCCTCCTTGATTTGTCCACCTCTTTTAAAATCTTCTTCGGCACCTTGAGTACTGTCATGGAAAACACCGGCAGTGCCGTCAACACGGCACGCACCAGTACCCTTCTACCTGCCATACTCATCATCTTGCTTTTCCATGCAGCCAACCTTGAGCATATCCGGTCAACTATAAATTGGAAATGCACGAGCCTTAGCCTCGTTGGAGAGATTGGCAGCCCCAGGTATGTGGCTGGGAACGTGGACTGCGGCCCCCCAAAATTTTGCAGAACCTCAGATAGCTGGACATCAGCACAGTTAATTGGGATGACTTCAGATTTTGCCTGGTTTAACTTCAGCCCCGTGGCCTCATCGAATCTGCTGAGCAAAAACAACAGCGTGTCCACTTCTTCTTTCACCGGGTTGGCAAAAATAACGGCGTCATCAGCGTATAAGCTAATCCGCATGCTGATCCCACATCCTGGTAGCTGCGCGATCATCTCTTCCTCTGCAGCAGCTTGAAGGGGGTGGTGAAGAGGGTCGATCGCCAGGATGAAAAGCAGCGGGGATAGCGGATCACCCTGCCTAAAACCACAGCCATGAGATATTGATTGGCCCTGTGTTCCGTTGACCAAGCCGTAGTCTATGCACTTAAAACCTGGCGACATTACCTCCTCGGTAACCGTTGCGAAATATTCACTGATCACCAAAGTCTGAAGTACATTTTCACCCAACCGGATCTAAATCTCAGGCAAAGACGTTGGGTTGAATTGATCACAGACTTCGACCTAGGAATAACCTACACCCCAGGGAAAGCCAACGTCATGGCTGATGCGCTAAGTCGTAAATCTTATTGTAACAATCTGATGTTACAACAAAGTCAACCGCTTCTCCATGAGGAATTTCGGAAGCTTAACCTTCACATTGTTCCTCAAGGTTTTCTTTCCACCTTGGTGGCAAAACCTACCCTTACGGATCAGATTATCAAAGCACAGAAGGTAGATCCGGGAATCTCCCGCATCAAGAGAAACATTCAGAAAGGAATTGCGAATTGCTTCTCCATTAATGATCAAGGGGTCGTATACTTCAGGAATCGACTAGTGGTTCCCAAAGTGCGAAACCTGAGGCGTTTGATCCTTAAGGAAGCTCATGAATCTCCTCTCACCATTCATCCCGGTAGTACTAAGATGTATCAGGACCTACGCCAGAGGTTCTGGTGGACTAGGATGAAGAGAGAAATTGCTCAGTATATTGCTAATTGCGACGTCTGTCGTCGTGTAAAAGCAGAACATCAACGGCCTGCTGGCACCCTTCAACCCTTAGCTATTCCTGAATGGAAATGGGATAAAATTGGTATGGATTTCATTACCGGTTTTCCCAGGACCAAGAGAGGGAATAATGCTATTTTCGTCGTGGTCGATCGTCTTTCCAAAGTAGCCCATTTCTTACATGTTCGTGAGAGTATAACCGCTAGTCAGCTGGCAGACTTATACATCTCCCGAATAGTGTCCCTCCATGGTGTTCCTTTGGAAATTAACTCGGATCGAGGAAGTCTTTTCACCTCTTGATTTTGGGAAAGTTTCCAAAATGCTATGGGAACCCGTCTCTCCTTTAGCACCGCCTTCCACCCTCAGTCGAGTGGTCAAGTGGAACGCGTCAACCAAATTCTAGAAGACATGCTTCGAGCCTCTGTTATCTCGTTCGGAATGGACTGGGAGAAGTGCCTTCCATTTGCCGAATTCGCTTACAACAACAGCTATCAATCTAGCTTGGGTAAAGCCCCTTTTGAAGTTCTCTATGGACGACGGTGTCGAACACCCCTTAACTGGTCAGAGACCGGGGAAAGACAATTCTTTGGCCCGGATATGATTCAGGAAGCAGAAGAACAAGTTCGTACCGTTCTTGAAAAGTTGAAAACAGCCCAATCTCGTCAAAAGAGTCAATATGACCGAAAACATAAGGCTATGACTTTCGAGGTTGACGAGAAGGCTTATCTTCGGGTCACCCCTCTGAAGGGAACCCATCGCTTCGGTATCAAAGGCAAATTGGCTCCTCGTTACATTGGACCTTTTCGCATTCTCGCCAAACGAGGAGAAGTTGCCTACCAGTTGGAACTAACTCCGCACCTCTCCAGAGTCCACGATGTCTTCCACGTTTCTCAACTCAGGCGTTGCTTCTCGGATCCTATCCGTGGAGTGGACCACGAAACACTTGATCTCCAAGATAATCTTACATATCGAGAGTACCCCATTCGTATCCTCGATCAGGTCGAACGTACCACCCGACGTCATAATATCAAGTTTCTCAAAGTTCAATGGTCGCACCATTCTGAGGATGAAGCAACTTGGGAAAGGGAGGATCGTCTTCGACTCGAGTATCCCGCCTTCTTCCCGGAGGAACCCAAATCTCGGGACGAGATTCTTTTGAGTGGGGGTGAGTTGTCACATCCTGGTTAGCCATGCATTAGAGTGTTGCATCATGTCTACTTTTTCATCAGAAACTTGAAATGGGGATGACAGAACCCCCAGTCCCCTCTGAAACCAACTAGGGTTTACTAAAAAAACTTTTCAATGAACCTGAAATGCCCTTCTAAAATGCCCATCATTTTTGTCTTGGTTCAGAACCTCTGCCAAAAGTGGTGCACATTTTCCTAGGCCATCTTAGGGTTTTTGAATTAAATCATAAATATTTGAATTTGGGCATTTAAAATTATATAAAATATTTAAAGGCTCAAATATCTCCAAACTAAAATGTTTCATGTTGGAAATAATCCAACTATGGACCAGGAGTAATTTGGTGATTTTAGGAGTTGCCTAAGTATTTTATTAAATTCAACAAAGTTGCAGAAGTATTAAAAAAGAACAGAAACAGAAAGAAAAAGGGAAAACTTACCTGGCGCCACCACAGGCCCACCAGCCAGCCCACCTGGCCGGCCCAGCCCGGCCACCGCTCCAGCGAGCTGCTTGGCTTGCCAGGCAGGCAGCCAAGGTGCTCGGCGGCGGCACCGCAGCTCGCCACGCAGCTGCACGCCGCCCTGCCTCCCCCTCTCGCCGCCCTGATGGCCTGGACGAGCTCCACGTCGCGCCCCGACCCTCCTGGACACCTCCATTCGCCCCCAGTTCCTCTCCCTCGCGCTCCCACGCCATGGCCGACGCCACCGTCGCCGCACCACCGCCGTAGCCATGCTCCCCGTCGTCTCCACGCCGCGCCACCCTGTCCAGAAGCTCCGCCGTCCTCTACTTCATCGAGCTAGCCGAGCCCCGTGTGCTCGTGCGGCCCGAGACCACCGCACCGACCTCGCCCGAGCTCACCGTCGCCGGAGATCCCCTTCAACGCCGTCGCCGCCTCAGCTCATCCCCGACCTCGCCGGTGGCCTCTACGGGAGCGCTGTGAGCCTAGCTACTCCTCCGACCCTCTCTCTCTCATTCCTGAGCCGTGTAGCCACCGCACGAGGATCACACGCCCGCACCGCCGCGGATCTCGTCGCCGACGTGCTTCCGGCCACACTCCGGCCACAAGATGGTGTCCATCTTACTCACCGAGTCCCGCAGCACCTAGCTAGCCACTCCACGAGCCTCACCGACCCCTCTAGCGCCAAGTTCATCTTCGACCGAACCCCGGTGGCCGCCAAAGTCGTCGCCGGCGCCAACTCCGGCCACCCCGACCCCAACGGACTCCGCCAAGAGCTGCGGTTTGTCCTCAGCTCCACTCCGGTGGTCTCCGCGGCCCATTTAGTGGCCGAAATGGCCAAAACCACTCCCGCCGCCGTGTCGGGCTCGCCGGCGGCTAAACGCCGGCGTTGCTGGCTTTGACTTTGACCACGGGTGGGCCCTGGTTGACTCCCCTGAGTCAATGACAGGTGGGGCCCAGCCCTGTTAATTAAACAGGATTAGTTTTAATTAAATTTTAATTAAAATAATCACCCTGACATGCGGGACCCACTGTCAAGTTTGACCCAGACCTGTTCCGTTGACCTGCTGACGTCACACTGACGTCAGGCTGACGCAGTAATTGATTTTCTGGATTTAATTTAAATCAGGAAATTCCAGAATATAATTTAAACTTTAAAAATTCATAACTTTTATTCTGTAACTCCAAATTGGACAAATTATATATGAAAAATGATCAGAAAAATCCAATCTATCCATCTGTACTATTTTCATGCATGTTTAAACAAGCTAACCTGCTGTTTATCACAGAACAAGATAAAACACCTTAAATGGCAACTTATGAGTTTGAACTTTGAATCAATGGTTCAAATTAGTTCAAACCCATCTGTTCTTAGTTGCATTAGCCCAATACTCTCATTTTGCCATGTCTCATGCATGCATCATATTGTTGCATACTGTTTGGTAATGTTTGTGTATCGGTGCTCTCTGCGGCAGGTTCTGCCCCCGAGGAGTACCGTGATAACCCCGACGAAGAGCAATACCAGTGCACCGACCCGTCAGGCAAGCAACCAACCATTTGATCATATCGATACAACCCCATGTTCTCGCTCCTGCTCTCTTTTACTGCATTAAGACAACGCGTTTCAAACTGCTGTGTGCTACGGTAGTTGAACCCATTTCCTCTGCATGACCTGTCATTGCCACAGTAACTAGATGAAACCCACTAGCATGTGTAGGAGTTGATTGAGCCATATGTATGTGTTGATCCTACCTTGCTATGCCTGCTATGCTTAGAGTCGTGTCAGGTCTGGTTCATCTGGGTGATGGCTAGAGTGAAATGTTTATGTCGGTAATGAGAGTGGTGTGGTGAACACGATTTGGTAAAGGTAACGATGAGAGGCCATGTAGGAGTACATGGTGGGTTGTTTCATTGAAGCCGACCTTAAGCACTAAGATCTGTATGTGTGATTTAAGAATCAGCTACTACCATGCATTGGGCCCGAAACCAATGGACCCTCTCGGCTTCTTATTCACCCTAGTTCTCCGTCCAGGAGTTGCAAGTAGTTTCTGGTGTTTGTAGCCTACTGGAGGCCGTGGACAGCGCTGACCGTAGGGGTGGGCTGTGATGCGGTAGGTACGTGGCACGGTGTACCGAATACCCGTTAGGTATCTCGGGAACCCTGTTCACATCGTTCGGGGCCGTATGGGAAACCTCGGCCGGACTCCCTGCGGATGGAACCTGGATAGGCGATAAACCTGGACTGGAGGCTTAGGTGATTAGGTAGGTCGTGGCCGACACCCACGTTGGGCTTCTGCTTGAAGGTTGCCGAGTACATGTCGTGTAAACGACGGTAAGTGGTGAGAGCGTGTATGAAGAAGTACACCCCTGCAGGGTTAACATGATCTATTCGAATAGCCGCGTCCGCGGTAAAGGACTACTTGGTTGCCTATACAGTTCATAGACAAGTAAATGGAAACTGTTAAAAGCCTCAAGATAAGTGTGAGTGCCGAGGATGGCTCTTCCGTAGGAAGACGGAGGTGGATCCTCGGTAGTGTATTGAAGTGGTGAGTAGTGGACTCGTGTGCGCAAAACCATTTCAAGTTGGAGTATCGTAGGATAGTCTAGCCAAGAGTCAAAGCTGGCTTGCTGCAATAACTCCACCAACCCTTCTTGATAATATGCATGTATGTAGGATCTGATGTAAGTCTTGCTGAGTACCTTTGTACTCATGTTGCTATAATCTACATTTTTACAGAAGACGCTGCAACCCCTTCTGATGGGTTCTATGTAGACATTGACATCAACGAGTAGGCTAAAGGCCCAGGTGGTGACCCTGAGCTTGTGAAGGACCTTGTAGTATAGCTAGGCTTTCCAAGCCTCTTTTATTTTACTAGTTGTCTGTACTCAGACAAGTTACTTCCGCTGCTCGTTTGTATGACTGTATGACTTGTATGTTGGGTCGTGAGACCCGTACCTTTGTGTATGTTATGTATGGCTCCCTGAGCCTTAAATAAAGTACTTGTGTCGTAGAGTCATGTTGTGATGCTTCGTTGTATTTGCACATATCGAGCATATTGTGTGTATGATTGAAATGCTTGGTATGTGTGGGATCTGACTATCTAGTTGTTTATCTTTAGTGGCCTCTCTTACCGGGAAATGTCTCCTAGTGTTACCGCTGAGCCATGGTAGCTTGCTACTGCTCTGGAACACTTAGGCTGGCCGGCATGTGTCCTTCTTCGTTCCTGTGTCTGTCCCTTCGGGGAAATGTCACGCTTTGAGTACCGGAGTCCTGTTAGCCCGCTACAGCCCGGTTTACCGGAGTCCTGCTAGCCCAGTGCTACAGCCCGGACCCACTTGCTGATGACCGACACGTTCGAAGCTGGGTCATGGATGCCTGTCCCTGTAAGTCTGTGCCACTTTGGGTTTACGACTAGTCATGTCAGCTCGGGCTCTTTATCATATGGATGCTAGCGACACTATCATATACGTGAGCCAAAATGCGCAAACGGTCCCGGGCAAAGGTAAGGCGACACCCGTGGGGATACCGTGCGTGAGGCCGCAAAGTGATATGAGGTGTTACCGGCTAGATAGATGTGACATCGAGTCGGGGTTCTGACACATGTAAAATGCCTTCTAGCCGGATTGTGGATCGTTTGTCTTTGTGGACCTTTTCGCTTCAACCTCGGGACCCCAACAGTCCGGAGTGTGTCCGAATACCCTCACGGTTATACAAAAAACCGGGGCATGCATGGAGACCAGGCGTAGGGGTCATAAGTGCTTTATCAGACAAGTGCCCAACTAGCTATGTTATATTACATGGTTAGTAAGAAACATCTTCCAGGGAGAATAGTTCTGTTAGGGGTTCCTTTCCCTGGGAGGCATGCCCTAAAGTGCATGTCCGGACTGCGAAAAGAGCAGAAAAAGCATCTGGGGGCAGATAAATAAATAAGTAATAAATCATCTTTCAAGTCACCGACCGAATATTCCCTTAAGAACGCTAGCTTTCGGCTTCACCCAGTCTGAGGTACACATCCGGGTGACCCGGCAGTAACAATCGCAGAGGTGCTCCCTTTACCTCCTTGCCGAACAATCGGGAACGTAGGGGTAAGCACAGGAGCCAGGCAACCCAGCTTGGCCAAAACTTAAGTCATATCGATGCATATAATGGTGAGTAAAAGGTACATGCGGAAGTATAACACATGTGTTGGGCATGACGCCCCTATAAATAAGCTTCTGTTGAAGAAGCCCCCAGGTATAACGAGTGCGAGTAGCACATCAAGTGTGTGTGAACAATGCACAGATCAGCCCTCAAAGGCTTTTACTGAAAGAGGGAGGAAAGAGGAGGGAAACAAAAGACAGCGAAAAAAATATGAAAGGTGGACGGAGGAAGGAGACGAACTCTGAGTCTGGCGCTAGGCGTAGAATCTTCGGAGACGGGCTGCGTTCCATGGGTTCGGCTCGAGTCGGTTGTCAGATGTGTTGCGTAGATGGTATGCACCGCCGGTAAGGACTTGGTCAATGATGAAGGGACCTTCCCATTTGGGCTTAAGTTTGTCATTTTTCTTGTCCGGCAGGCGTAGAACTAGCTCGCCAACATTGTAAGTTTTGGCCCGTACTTCTCTGCTTTGATATCTTTGAGCCTGCTGCTGATAGAATGCGGAACGGGATTTTTCCACGTCGCGCTCCTCCTCTAAGGCGTCCAAACTGTCCTGCCGATCCAACTCGGCTTCTCTTTCTTCGTACATGCGCACGCGAGGTGAGTCATGAATTATATCGCAGGGCAAAACTGCCTCTGCACCGTATATCGTAAAGAATGGTGTGAATCCGGTAGTGTGGTTTTGCATGGTCCGCAGCCCCCAGAGTACGGAGTTGAGCTCCTCTACCCAGTGCATGTTAGATTCCGTGAGGGACCGCACTAATCTGGGTTTAATGCCGCTCATGATTAGACCATTTGCTCGTTTGACTTGACCGTTAGTTTGAGGGTGATAGACTGAAGCGTAGTCGAGCTTGATGCCCATGTTTTTGCACTAGAGTTTAACTTCGTCGGCCGTGAAATTCGTGTTGTTATCAGTGATGATGCTGTGGGGGCGCCAAAACGGTGTACTACCCCGGATATGAAGTCTATCACGGGTCTGAATTCTGCCGTTTTAACTGGCTTGGCCTCTATCCATTTGGTGAATTTGTCCACCATGACCAATAAGTATTTTTGCTTGTGGGTTCCCCCTTTAAGGCGTCCAACCATGTCAAGCCCCCAGACCGCGAACGGCTAAGTGATGGGTATAGTTTTGAGGGTGGTGGGTGGCATGTGGCTTTGATTAGCAAAGAGCAGGCAACCGACGCATCGTTGGACTAAGTCCTGAGCATCTGCCCGGGCTGTCGGCCAATAAAATCCTATACGGAAGGCCTTGCCTACAAGGGCCCGGGCTGCGGCGTGGTGCCCGCCGAGTCCGGCGTGGATTTCAGCCAGGAGATTTCGCCCTTCCTCTTTGGAGATACACCTTTGAAGGACTCCGGTTGTGCTTTTCTTATAAAGTTCTCCCTCATGGACCTTGTAGGCTTTAGATCGCCGAACTATGCAGCGGGCCTCATTTTGGTCTTCGGGAAGTTCCTACCTAATTAAGTAGGCTAGGAATGGTTCCGTCCATGGGGCAATTACTGCCATTATTTCGTGGGCTGAAGGTGTTATTTCATTGGCTGAGCCACCGATTGTGTCAGAATGTTCCGTGTTGGGTAGTGCAGTTGGTTCCGGGTTGTTATTTCCGGACTCCTCTTCCCATAATACGGATGGCTTAAAGAGCCGCTCCAGGAAGATGTTTGGAGGGACGGCGTCGCGTTTTGCGCTGATGCGTGCCAACACGCCTGCTGCCTGGTTATTATCCCGGGCTACATGGTGGAATTCGACTCCTTCGAACCGAGCTGGCATTTTTAGGATGGCGTTATGGTAGGCTGCCATTTTCAGATCCTTGGCGTCAAAGTCTCCATTTACTTGGGATATTGCGAGGTTTGAATCCCCGCGCACCTCTAGGCGTTGAATACCCATGGAGATTGCCATCCAGAGACCATGTAGAAGAGCCTCGTATTCGGCTGCGTTGTTGGAGTCCGTGTACACTATTTGAAGTACGTATTGGACTGTGTCTCCAGTTGGGGACGTCAAGACGATGCCAGCCCCCAAGCCGGCCAACATTTTGGAGCCGTCGAAATGCATCATCCAATTGGAGTATGCGCCGTACTCTTTAGGGAGTTCGGCTTCGGTCCATTCGGTGATGAAGTCAGCCAAAACTTACGACTTTATAGCTCGCCGTGGTTTGTAGGTTATGTCAAATGGTAAGAGCTCAATGGCCCATTTTGCAATCCTGCCCGTCGCGTCGCGGTTGTTTATAATTTTTGAGGAGGGAATTTGTGCCCTTCTGTTTCTCGTTCGACGACGAGTACCGCGCTGACAACTTGATGTGTTGCCGCGATATATAATGACATCGGTTCGCCCAGGTTGGGCGCGGCCAGGACCGGATTTGTTGCCAATATGGCCTTAATTTCTTCGAGTCTGGCCGTGGCAGCATCCGTCCATTCGAAGTGTTCGGTGTGCCAGAGGAGGCGATAGAGGGGCAATGCCTTTTCTCCCAAACGGGAGATGAAGCGGCTTAGAGCCGCCACACATCCAGTTAGTTTTTGTATTTGTTTGAGGTCTTTTGGGATATCCAATTGTGACAGAGCTCGGATCTTGGCTGGGTTTGCTTCAATTCCTCTACCGGATACAATGAAGCCCAAGAGCTTTTCGGCTGGTATGCCGAAAACACATTTTTCTAGGTTGAGCTTAATGTCGTATGCTCGGAGGTTGTCGAATGTAAGCCTCAAATCGTCTACTAGAGTTTCGACGTGTTTGGTCTTAACGACCACATCGTCTACGTATGCCTCCACTATTTTGCCTATCTGGGTAGCCAGACATGTCTGAATCATGCGCTGATATGTTGCGCCGGCGTTTTTGAGTCCGAAGGGCATTGTGTTGAAGCAGAATGGTCCGTATGGAGTAATGAATGCCGTTGCGGCCTGGTCTGTTTCTGCCATCTTGATTTGATGGTATCCGGAGTATGCGTTGAGGAAGCACAATGAATCGTGCCCGGCGGTAGCATCGATGATTTGGTCGATGCGGGGGAGGGGGAAAGGATCCTTTGGACAGGCCTTGTTAAGGTCTTTGAAATCGACACAAAGGCGCCAGGATTTGTCCTTTTTTGGTACCATTACCAGGTTTCCTAGCCAGTCCGGATGTTTTATATCTCTGATGAATCCGGCTTCTAAGAGTTTGGCTAGCTCCTCTCCCATTGCCTGTCTTTTGGGTTCGGAAAATCGCCGAAGAGCCTGTTTGACTGGCTTGAATCCTTTTAGGATATTTAGGCCGTGTTCTGCCAGCCTGCGTGGGATTCCTGGCATATCTGAAGGGTGCCAGGCAAAAATGTCCCAATTTTCCCGAAGGAATTCTCGTAGTGCGGCTTCTACATCAGGGTTTAATTGTGCCCCAATGGAGGCCGTCTTTGTGGGGTCCGTTGGATGGACCTGAAATTTGACTATTTCGTCTGCTGGTTTAAAAGAAGTGGACTTAGATCTCTTATCGAGTATCACATCGTCCCTATTCACCGTGGAGCGCAGCGCAGTTAGTTCCTCTGCCGCTAGGGCTTCGGATAGTGACTCTAGGGCTAGTGTGGTTGTCTTATTTTCAGCGCGGAGTGCTATATCTGGATCACTGACAAGAGTGATGATTCCATTGGGCCCGGGCATTTTAAGCTTCATGTACCCGTAATGGGGTATAGCTTGGAAAATTGTCAATGCCTCTCGCCCTAATAAGGCGTGATATCCGCTGCCGAACGGGGCCACTTGGAACATGACCTCCTCGGACCTGTAATTGTCCGGTGAGCCGAACACTACATCTAGTGTGATTTTTCCTGTGCAGCGTACTTCCCGACTAGGGATTATTCCTCTAAAGGTTGTGCTGCTTCGCTCAATGCGGCTCCAGTCTATTTCCATTTTTTGGAGGGTTTCCTCGTAGATGAGGTTTAATCCGCTGCCGCCATCCATGAGTACCTTGGTAAGACAAAAGTCGTCCACTATCGGACTGAGGACCAATACGGCTGGTGCTCGGGCTGCTCGGAATTTAGGTTCGTCGCTGGCATTGAAGGTGATAGCCGTGTCGCTCCATGGATTTGTTGTTGCTACTTGGTAGACTTCGGCGAGGCTGCGGATTGTTCGTTTCTGCATATTATTTGATGCGAAAGTCTCGAAGACCGTTAATACTGTACTGGTACTGTTGGGCTGGTTACTCGGGGCTAGAAAACCTTCGCCACTTTTGGCCACCTGCCGTAGTATCTAACATGCTCGAAGGCTATGTGTTGGAGTGGCGCCCTCTTGACTATGGATTTTACAGGGTCCGTTGATCCATCCCTCCAGTACGGTTCCGTGCCCTTTAGGGGGTTTTTTCTTTTTGGTTTTTGACCCAGGTGCTTGAGTATGACGCACCCTTTTATTTAGAACTAGGGTTATGTTCATGGCCGGATTGTCCCAAAACCTGGTTTCGGTTTTCCAGGCACTCTCCATCGCACAGTATTTTTGTACTATGGTCGCCAGGTCGGCGAAGCGTGTAACTTCGCGACGACTTATGGCGTTCATGATTCCCTTGTCCGTGCAATTGTTGCAGAAAATTGAGATTGCGCTTTCCTCACGGCAGTCCTTTATCATGTCCATAACCAGGAGGAATCTGGCCCAGTAATGATGTACTGTTTCATCGGGCTCTTGCCGTATTTGAGATAGATTGCTTATGTTTGGGTGGGCGGGCGGAATTAAATTCGGAACCCCGCCCAATCTGAGGCTCAAAGGCCGATAAGTTTCCGGATTTGGAAGCTTGGATTGCTGGATGTTATCCAACAAATCTGATCCGATGCCTGACTTTAGGTTCAGTACTTGATTGATGTCCGTCCCTCCGCGGGAATCCGGCATGGAGGGATCGGGAATCCGGACATAACTGGTCTTTAACATAGAAGAAGAGTCGTCGCGTTGTTCCTCTACCACAACAACGTGGTGGGTAGCCTGGGGAGAGTTAATTTCTCTCAGATCGGTTTTAAGCCCAATCTGATCATAGTCTGTAGCGACTCCCAGGGCGGCGATGCGAACCAAGAGCTCATTTACGAAGGAGAGCTCCATCGGATCTAGCTGCTCGGTGAATTCCGAGTTGACGTGAAGATCGCTTTTGATGACCTGAGAGGTCATTGTCGGAGCGGTGGCCGAACAGGCGGTCATAAGAAAACCACCTAGCCGGATAGTTTGGCCGGTGGCCAAAGCTCCCTTGGTGACGACGCCGTCTTTAAAGACGGGAAAAGGCATCCCTCCTGATTGCGACGGCACAGAGGAACTCTCAATGAAAGCACCAATGTCGGTGTCAAAACCGGCGGATCTCGGGTAGGGGGTCCCGAACTGTGCGTCTAGGCGGATGGTAACAGGAGACAAGGGACACGATGTTTTACCCAGGTTCAGGCCCTCTTGATGGAGGTAAAACCCTACGTCCTGCTTGATTGATATTGATGATGTGGGTATTACAAGAGTAGATCTACCACGAGATCAAGGAGGCTAAACCCTAGAAGCTAGCCTATGGTATGATTGTTGTTCGTCCTATGGACTAAAACCATCCGGTTTATATAGACACCGGAGAGGGCTAGGGTTACACAGAGTCGGTTACAATGGTAGGAGATCTACATATCCGTATCGCCAAGCTTGCCTTCCACGCCAAGGAAAGTCCCATCCGGACACGGGACGAAGTCTTCAATCTTGTATCTTCATAGTCTTGGAGTCCGGCCGATGATGATAGTTCGGCTATCCGAACACCCCCTAGTCCAGGACTCCCTCACTTGCCTTGTTCTTTCCCTCTCAATGGCTGCTAATCCGAGCACTTTCATCTTGAGCTGCTTTCTCAGATGCAATTCAGCAGGCGTGAGCTCTCTGCTTTCCTGCGCCACATCAAACAACCGAATGACTTCATTTGCAATGTGCAGCTGCATCTTTCCTTTGCCAAAAGTGCCTTGCTCCATATCCTCAGGTCGGTCGCTATTCTGTCAAGATTCTTCTTGATTCTGACGAAAGGGCAGTCATGCTGAACCGGTCTCTGCTAGGCTCTAGTGACCGTTTGGAAGAAATGAGGGAAGCGAGGCCAAAAGCTTTCAAATCTGAACCTAGCGCTACGAGGAGGTGCATCCGCAGCAGCTAGAACCAGCGGGCAGTGATCTGAGAAGGAAGTTGATGCAGCGACCAGCATGTGGTTCGTGTGCGATTCTTCCCAGCGCGCGTTGCTGAAAACCTTGTCGATGCTACACATGGTAGGCCTATATCTTTCATTGCTCCAAGTAAAACGCCGGATTTTGCACTTGGTTTCCTTGAGTCGTGCTAAATCCATGGCCCGACGAAACTTCCCGATCATCCTCCTGTTTATGTTTGAGTTGCTCTTGTCTCGCACTTGATATATCATGTTGAAATCGCCGTTGATCATCCACGGCTCACCTGCGGGAGGGGCGGCAGCGGCTATCTCCGATAAGAAGTTTTCTTTTTGTGCATCCTCAATTGGGCCGTAGACCGTGGTCATCCAAAAGTCTTTCCCTGAGCTCCTTTCGTGTACCCTAGCCGTGATGGAGAATCTACCCAGGTAGTGCGAAACTACGTCGACTACATCCTTATCCCAAAAAATCGCAGCGCCCCCTCTTGTCCCGATCGCTGGCAGCACCACACACCCCTGCAATCTGCTACCTCCTATCTCACTAGCTACTGCTGTCGTCCAAGCGTCGATCTTAGTTTCCTGTAAACAGAGCACTGCTACCCTATGGGAGGAGGCTACGTCGCTGACGATCATGCGTTTTGCCGGGCAGTTCAAACCTCTAACATTCTAGGTCATGAAGGTTAGATTGTCGCCATCCATCAAAAAACCTGAAGTTGCTCCGTGAACTGAACCATCTACTAAGAAGAGACACCATACAACGAAACCAGGGCGACGACGGCCACCAGTAGTCCCAAAAGCTCGTCATCGTCGAGCCGTCCACAACATCGAAGAACTAATCATAGAAACTAAACCTAACTCGAACTGGTTTAAGACCAGCCGCTGGCGTAGACTAGCTACTACTAAAACTACCAACATGATCAGCCTTGCATGCTCTCCTCTGCTTCGGCGATTCCTGCCATGCCCGCAGCGATCTTGAGGGCACCCTGATCGAGCCTCGTGAGCTTAGCGATCGCAGCAATGTCGCCGTCGGATAGAGGCTCCTGGAAACGCATCATGATCTGTGCTGCAGCTTTTTCAGTCATCTTGTCCTTCGGGTCGAGCTCTCCCAGCTCCTGAACGAGGCGCAGCACCGCCCTTTGCGCCATGGGGGTGGAGATGCCCGCAGCCGCCTGCCGAGCGCTGCGGTGAGATGGGGCGGAGATGGCCCTAGACTTGGGCGGGGCGGAGTGGCGAGGGCGAGGAGGCTGGCTGGAGATGATCGGGGGTGGCACCGCGGCGAACAGCTCCTTAACATGCGCTCTGCTGTCGATGCGCATGGCGCCCACCTGGGGGGTGACCGCGTCCATCTGGAAGCCCACCGTCACCGCTGCAGGGGAGGCGATGCAGGGCAGCAGGCCACCATCTTCAAAAGCCAGCGGGGTGACCAGAGCTTCCTGCATGGTGCTCTCCAGCTCCAACTGCATGCAGTCTGTGCGCGGGGGTGGAGACTGGGCGCGCCTGTTGTCGGAGAAGGAGAAGAACTAGGCCACCGGATCCGACTCTGCCGCAGGAGGAGGAGGGGGAGCTGAGCGGAGGGGGAGCGGCGGCATTGCGCGCAGAACTTGAGCACCTGCGACCTTGATGCCCGCTTGACGGCCACGCCGGTCCGCCCCGTGGCGACGCCCGGCCAGAGACCTACTGCGGCGCCGATGCGCCTCCCTGACGACATCCTCGTCGCAGCTCCTAGCGTGGAAGCCGCGTCCCAGTAGGCGGTCCCTCCAGGAGCGGTTGGCCCCAGCGCCGCCGCTTCCATAGTCCTCGTCGCGGTCACGGGCACCACCACCGAGCACAGGGCCACAGGCCGCAGCCCCGACGCACGGTGCCCGGCTGCGAGCCTTGCCTTGCCCATCTTCGACGTGCGCCACCCAGGTGCCAGGCTTGTAGAGCAAGAGGGGGCGGTCGTCGTCTTCGTCCGAGGAGGGATGCCCGCTCTGGCCGGAGTGCGAAGAGCGCGGCGAGAGGGGGGTCCAGTCCTCCAGCAGGTCGACGTGGATCAGGAGATCGTAGCGCCGAACGCCCGGCGGCGGGGGGATGCGGCGATCAGCGGGGGCGAGGCCGACGATCTCGTCCACCCGGCCCGCGCCCCACTTGAGCACCCAGAGCGCGCGCTTGGTGGGGATGTGGGCAACATCCCACACCCAGAGCCAGAACGTGAAAGTCTTGGTGTGCCCTCTCTCCATGGTGCGCGAGTCCAGCCGGTCGACGCGGCCGATGTCGCCGAGGGCCTCCTCCGCGCCAAGCAGCGACCAGAACTGCATGGGCAGATCCTCCACAACGACGCGAATGTGGTGGTGAAACTTGAGGAGCGTGGCGTGGTCGTCTTCATTCCAAGCCCTGATGAAGTACTTGCACCCCTCCACCTTGATGACGCCACGGCGCACGGCGTTGTCCCGGTGCGCGGGGAGGTCGAAATGGACTAGAAAAGCTTCTGGCTGGTGGGCGGTGACGCGAAGCAGGTGCGGAGGGGTGGAGAGCTGCTCGAGGATGACCCTGCCCACCGCGGAGGGGGTGGTGGAGTGCGAGCGATCCGCGGCGGTGAGGGTGACCTCGTGCTGGCGCAACACATGCTCCTCGATCTCCAACGCCGGGGAAGCCATGATGATCTTGCTGCTCTCCCGCGGCCTCCTGGTCGGGTCACAGAGGGCGAGGCTTGCCATGGGGACGGGGGGAGGCGCGGGCGGGAAGACGACGCGGCCGTGGACCGGAGCGTTTGACGCAGATGGGAAGACTAGGCGAGCACGGGCAGCCCCTCCCAGGCCGCCGTTTCTTGGGTTTTGAGGGCACTCCTTGCCAAAGTGGCCTGCGCGCTTGCAAATGATGCAGCGGAGGGGATCCCGGCAATCTATACGGCGATGGCGCTTGCTGAGGCAACGGAAACATTTACCTTTGAACTTACTTAAGAAAGCCTCCTTCCTCGCATCCGCATTGAAGGATCTGTGGCAGTCCGAGCGCTGGATCGGAGCTTGCCCGCCTCGATCCACCGGGCGGGGGCCTGCCATCCCCATCTTCCGGGACCTGACCACCGTCCATCCCCCCCCCCATCGGGCTTGCCTGGCTCGAAGAGGAAAGAATGGCCGGTGAGGAGGGAAGAACGACCACGGACTTAAGGCGCGCCTGGCCCCCAAAAGGAGAGGCCCCCAGATCCGACGGTCCGAGCCGCGCCCCGGCCCTTGAAGACTCGCCGCGCTGCAAGATACGCGGCGTCATGGCCGGATCCGACGCAGCAGTCGTCGAGGCCACGGACCGAGGGGAGGAGAGCTGGGAATGGCCACCGGATCGAAGCGCGGCTCCAGCGGGCGAGGGGGGGCTCCGACGGGCCTGCGCGGGGAAGCGGGAGGCGCAGCTGGCCGCCATAATGGCCGGGATTTGGTGGCCGCCGCGGCCGAAGCGGCCTGCGGCGCGGGTAGGGGAGAGGGGAGAGGAAAGGAGAGGCTCACTCGTGCTAATTTGTGTGTGAGACTATGGTCCACCAAGACCAAAGTAAGATTGTATTGCGGAGATTTTTTTTTTTTGTTACTTTGTCCAGCTTTCGCCTTCATTTTGCCATGTCCGCCCGTAGATAAATCACGCCCAACCATATAGCCTAAGGTGATCAACTAGAGTATTTTTTTAATGGGAGGAATTACCAAGTGTCTATCACACTCAGCTGAAGAATTTCTTAGCTCTCAGTCGACAAACAAGCCTGTGAACTCCACCTGATAAGTTATTAGGTGAGGCTAATCTAGACAATTACACAAATTAAAATAAATAAACGAATAATTTTGTTCTCATGAAAAGATAAATAGTTTTTGTGCTCATGTGAAAATGAAACCACGCATGAATGTGTAGCACATTAAAATGGTAATCTATATTTCGGAAAATTAATCTGTTAGCAATTATGAGAAAGGAAATTCATCTGTACTGATATACAATTTAGGGGTAAAAATAGCACGGACACTTGCTTTAGACAGTATTTCTTTACAGATGGAGTACTCATTGTATAGTATCTATACATAGTCCTATAAAAGACTTAATTGGGACGTGCATTAGGGTCAGCCAAGCCCGCTGGATGTAGTTTTGGTCCGTTCGGCTATCTGAGTTGCACCGGAATCTTGACACACATGAACCTTAAAGCACCTTTGAGCCTGGTTCTAGAGAAACGCTCGAATCAGACGTTTCTCGATAGCCAAACCCGAGCGATGCAACTCGAAGCACGTGAGAGTAGGCGGTTGCACGAGCGAGACGACAAGTTGTTTCCCGAAGCGTCGTGATAACTCGCATCACCCTTCTATCACCGCTCACTCTCCCCACTTTCCACCCTCACACCAGTGGCATCAAGCACAAGATCTAGACGGCTAGCAACGGAGCGAAGATTTGGACGTCGAGCACCGGATTCATAACTGCACCGGCAGGCATTCGTCAATGGTGGTAAGCCCTTTTGACCCGAGTGGCATAGATTTATACCATGCCCGCATTCAATATACGCTTTTGCATACTTGATTTAGGCATCAAATCTACCTCTCAACTTCAATGTGGGACTTAATTTAGGCATATCTGATTAGAGATTTCAGACGTTCAAACGGGATTGAGTAGGATTTCACTAGGGGGGGGGGGGTTAAATGGAGCTTACATTCATTCAAATCCAACCAAACAAGCAATAGATTCACCATCTCCACCACTTACTCAGCATTGTCAGCATCCTCATTTCCATTGCTTCAGCATTGCCAGCATCCACCATCTAACTCTCTGACCTGGATCAGCCGACTCGGGCTCGTCTATCGCCCACAACAGTATGTCCACTAAATATAGAGGCTTTGGTTGTGTCATACCTCCTGTTCATATGTGCATTGCATTTTGTCCCTTTATTTATACCTCTTGTTCATATGTTCGATGCAGATCGATCAGGTTGCTTCGAGGAACTCCTCAAAGGGAGAGGTAGTTGTGGCCGGCAAGAAGGGCAAGGCGGTGGTGGACCTCGGCATCGCCCCCAATAAGCCGAAGAACTACAACCATTTCCATAAGGACGTCGGCCCAAGCCACTTCTGCAAGGTCATCCTTGCACCCAAGCTGAAGTGCCTGCCGATGCCAGCCGAGTTCACCAAGCACTTAACCACCGCCCCAAAGGAATTCGTGCTGAGGACAAACATCGGTTGCGCCTGGAGTGTGACGATCTGGACAATCACCGACACGTTCACCATTGATAAGGGTGTCCTCCCTCACCGTTGCTCACAAGGTCAGGATTGGGTACCTCGTCGCCTTCAAGGTGGTGACTCCCGTCACCCTGAAGATGATCGTCTTCAAAGACGACAACGTCGAGGTGGTGGCCAAGCGCAAGAGGCACGAGGGGGCCTTTGCCATGAATCTCTAGGCACCTTTAAGGTTTTTGCATAGGATGTTTAAGACTTCGTTGAAACTGTTTGTCATTTAACTACATATGAGCATGTGTTTAGGATACCGGTTTACGGTTATATGCTATGCATGTTTGTCTACGTTGTGCCTATTTGTGTACTTTAACCTCGTCACTCCAACAATAGATTATCAGAACAAATTTGTTGCATGTAATCAAACACCCACACTCTGCATCTTCCTAAAACAGCCTGACACCATGCATGCGATTCTACTCGGCCTAGGGACGATGCAGGCAAACAAAATATGTGCAAAACATGGATTTTAGCACTAAGGGCTAGTTCTTTTGGGAGCTTAAAAAAAGCTTCCCCTCCCTAACTTTTTTCATAAGCCGCATCTCTTGTTCTTCTAAACTAATTATGGGATAAGTAATATAGAAGTCTCAACAAACTTAGAGGGAGGTTTATTTCTTAAACTGGAAAGAGGCAGCTTAATTTTTAAGCATCCCAAAAGAACTGGCCCTAAGCAAGGCCCGACCTCAATCACATATGCAAATGCATAAAAAATGATGCAGACTACCAAGCGCGCCCTTGGTGATGATGGTGTGCCATGGGACACTTTTGACCATTCGATCTCCATCTAATGCATGTGATGTGAAGTAAGATGCGGTATATTTGCATAAAGACCCACCTGTCCGCCACTCATTTGCAACAAACCCATGCCTCCCCCCGCCTCATCCAAACAAATAAGAGGAATGAATTTTGGGTCAAAGCTACTAATATATTTTTAGTTATATATACCATAAGTAGGGAGTTTTCAAGTTTGTGAGCGATGCAAGCCACATGCGCTTTGATAGTTCGTAGAAAACATGTTGTTTCAAATTCAAATAATTATTTTCTGTTGAGAATATAAATATGGTTCTTTCCATCACCCAATCATAACTCAACAATCCTCCTTTTGTGGGTAGTATCAAGCCACTATCCAACATCAGTGTGTTGATCATCACAAGAACAAAATGTTAATATCATCAGTGTTTAAAATAAAATAAAAATTGCAAGCTGAAAGGTGCATAATCCATTTAGGAGATCAAATTGTATATTACTGCTCAGCACATCACATTTGTTCTCAGAAACACAACTGCTGCAGCAACTAACAATCACTCATAGATAGAAATGCTTGATAAGAAGGAACTTGCGGTAGTTCGAGTGAACAATTCCAATATGAACTCAGAAGATCCATCTTTCACATTCTAGACAACTCAACAAGTAGATTTGACCAACAGGCTTGGGAAAGCACTTCTTCTGATTAAGATCGATGTGATTTTCACTCTTCAACATTGACAAGTTCATACTCCACAAGTGAAAGATTGTTGTCCTCCTTTACACCGAAGCTTGCTGGTTCAGTTACTTCAACACGGCCCCATTTGTCAACAGCAAGCCTCATTGAACCTTTGAACATATCAATCTTTGCATTGCGGATAATGACAGTGTTGCCAGGCTTCAAAACATCAACTGTGAAAAGGTATATGCTTGTTATATCGCCAAAGTGAACCAATGTTTATCAAACCAGTCATGTAATCATGCATTTATGATAGAGCATTTGTGCTCGAGCACATGAGTCGAGGATCAACAAATTTCAGTAAAGCATAAAAGGAATATATTATGTACAGATTTAATTTCCTGTTCCTAAGCATACAAAGTAGATTTGTCATATGATCATTTAATTATGCATAATGCATTAATGCTTATTGCCATAAGTAACAATAAAATAAGCGGGAAAACATGATGCACATAATACAAAATTAATATGATCAAAGCATAGTGTGAATCAATTTTACACTCTTTTGAACCATGATCTGTCTAACCATATAATGTAACAACAATCTACCAATCGACTTGACCAGGTGTGCCTTAAAGCCTCTGTATCAAGCTAATAAACCTGTATAACAATTGATTGGTAAATGAGCCCGGGTGAACTTAGGGAAGAGCTCCATTTTCAGTGCACAGAGAGCTTTCAATAAGATAGATATTCCTAGTACTTAGTAGAATTTAACAAAAAAAAAAACAGGCAACCAGGGCATTTCTGTTTCATACGCACTTCCACAAATATACACACACAAAAAACACTTACTCCCCGAGTAAGTGTCTAAACGCTCTTATATTTCTTTACAGAGGGAGTACTATACTGCATGATGGATTAAACACACTTTCCAGTTCACTTGCCACTTGGGATGTATTTTGGATTTGTTTTATATCTTCAGTTTTTCACAATCCGATTCTAGGAGCATAATACAACATAAATGTGTTCTGCCGCATACACGGACCTCCGTGATAAGTAACAGATAAAAAAACATAGTATACGGTACTTTCATGTGCCAATCCAAGATGTACGCAGAGCGCGAGAATCTCAAGTCAAGTCAATGTGTCTATCGGTCACGAGTACTCGCGCATGACGCCAAAAAAAGAGGGCAGATTACGACAGAGAAGCAGGAGAACAGATCGTACCCTGGTCGTTGCGGGCGGTGAAGAGGACGCAGCCGGTCTCGTCGCCGATGAGGCACTCGGCGATCCTGGTGGGCTTGGCGGCTGGGCCGGGGCCGCCAGCGGCGCGGGCCTTCTGGAGGACGGTCTTGGAGCTGAGCACCTTGGCGACGAGCGTGTGGCCGCTGGTGACGGGCTTGAGCTGATCCACCTTGACGAACACCGGCTTCCGCTTCGCCGCCGCCGCCGTGGCCATGGAGAGGGATACAGATAAGGGTTGGGAGAAGGATTAAGGGGGTCGCGGGTCTCTTGGCAGGGCCAAACCCTAGATGGGGTGGGGGCGAGTTTAATATGGGATGGGAAGGTTGCGCGAGTCTCAGCCTGCGATCGAGGAGGCCACTAATGATGCGGAGGAGTCGTTAAATTAGGCGTTACTAACCATTACGAGGTGGAAGGGCGAATAGCGTGGCAAGATAGTCAAATGGTGCTTATCCGTTTCTCCTTTCCAAAAAGGTGAAAACTGAAAAGCCACAGCAGCCCGTCAGTGCGGAATATAGCCTGCTTGCCGTGATTGCCTACCAGCTACGCTGCTAGTACTAGCCGCATTTCTTTTCTTTCAGTGACAAATCCCTGCTCTAGACGTTTGGCTTGCGTTTCGTCTGGTTTTCTTCAAACATATAAAATGTACTCTACCGCTTGCCTAAAAAGTTCATCTCAGCCCCACACGAAATGATAAGCAAGCATTACATAAGACTAGCCATAATGAAAGTAACTTAGGTAGTAATATAACGCACCCCAAGACATAGATGCTTATGTGGCATGAAGTTAATAAGGAAAGAGGTGCTTGTGGTTGTTAGAATAACCGTATAGGAGATGTATAGGGTTAGGAGTCTGTTTCAAATCATGTACCTCATCTCTATCTCTTCTTCTCCCCGATCACCTTCCTGGTCGATCTCTCGATCTCTTTCTTTGTAACTTGTATGTCAAGGCTTTTGCCCAATATATACACGCGGCCCGAGGCAAAGGGTTCAACGCTTCCTATATCGTTTCACATGGTAACGGAGCCTCTTCCTCATTAGATCGAAAGAGATTGCATCTAGCTACCTCCGCGATCAATATCATGTTCACCGCCGCCGCTGCCATGACGCCAAGCACCATGGGTGCGCTCACCACCACCTCATCTTCCACCTCCACCAACACCACCTCCCTCGGATCGCCATCACAAGAGAAGCTTACGAGGGGCAACTTCCTGCTCTGGAAGGCCATCGTGCTCCCTCAGATCAGAGGCGCACAGATGGAGCACCACCTCGCCGAGAAGAGCCCGCCACCGCCTGCCACTCTCACCATTACCAAGGACGGTAAAGAAGAACAAGTCGTCAACTTTGCGAGATCCCTCTGGTATGCACAGCAGCAACAACTTCAAGGATACTTGATGGGTTCCTTTTCACGTGAGATTCTTGCACAAGTCGCCACGTTCCAGACGCCGACCGAGGTGTGGCTCTCCATCCACGCCATGTTCGCTGCTCAGAGCCAAGCCTAAGAGATCAACACTCGCATCGAGCTCACCAGCCTCAAGAAAGGTAATATGTCCATGGCTGACTACCTTGGCAAGATCAAAAGCCTCACTGATGAAGTCGCAAGCTCGGCTGCGGCACTCTCTGATCCGAAGATCGTCTCCAAAATCCTCGCTGGCATGGACATGGAGTACAACCCGCTGGTCTCTGCGCTCGCCGGCAGGGTGGAGCCAATCACCGTCCAGGAGCTCTACAACCAACTGCTCAGTTTGATGCCCGCCTCACCCTCCTCCATGGCGGCGACCTTCGGCAATCCTCCGTCAACTCTGCCTCCCGTGGTCGCAGCCGTGGGCGCGGTCACCAAGGGCAACGCGATGGTGGGCGCGGACGCGGCGCCCCTCAGGGCGATGGTGCTCTCTCTGGTGGGGGCTCTGGCTCTAATGGTGGGGGCTCTGGCTCCAACGGTGGGGGCGGCTACAACACTAGTGGCGGCGGCGGCTTCAACAACAACAACGGTCGTCGTCCTCCTTCATGTGGTCTCCCTCACTGCCCGCTTTGCAAAAAGTCTGGCCACGAGGTTATCGACTGTTGGCATCGGTACGACGAGGACTACATGCCCGGCGCCGGCCATGTTGCTGCTGCCATGCGTGAACAGGGCGGCGACGGTGTCTGGTACATTGACTCTCGCGCCACGGACCACGTGACCAATGACTCGAGTAGCTTGCCCTTTGTGAGCGGTACCACAGCAACGACCAGATTCACATCGCCGACGGTGGAGGTATGGATATTTGTCACATCGGTCAAGGTTCTATTAATTCCCCTACACTTAAATGTGATCTAGTTCATGTGCTTCATGTTCCACAAGCTAACAAGAACCTTGCATCCATGTCTCGTTTAGCCACCGACAATAATGTCTTTTTTGAAACTCACCCTCGTTATTTTTTCATTAAGGATCGGGCAATGAGGGAACTCCTTCATCACGGTAGATGCGTTGGAGGGCTCTACCGTGAAGCTGCTTACATATTGGGCATCAAGATCTATAGAGATACATCCAGACGCCTGATAAGATTTTTTGAAATGATGTAGAATTTTTCTGGAAAGCATAAAGGAGTGTTTGAAAGGAGTTTTTCAAAGAAAGACCTCGGTGAAGCTGCTTACATATTGGGCATCAAGATCTATAGAGATACATCAAGACGCTTGATAAGATTTTTCAATGAGTAAATACCTTGACAAGTTTTTTGGAAGAGTTCAAAATGGATCAGTCAAAGAAGGACTTTTTGTCTGTATTACAAGGTGTAAAGTTGAGTAAGACTCAAAATCCGACCATGGCAGAAGATAGAAAGAGAATGTGAGTCATTCCCTATGCCACAGTCATAGGTTCTATAAAGCATGTTGTGTTGTGTACCAAACCTATTGTGTACCTTGCCATGAGTTTGGCAAGGGGGTACAAGAGTAGATCAGTGGACAACGGTCAAAATTATCCTTAGTGAGGACTAAGGAAATGTTTCTCGGTGATGGGGGTGATAAAGAGTTCATCGTAAAGAGTTACGTCGATGCAAGCTTTTACACCGATCCAGATGACTCAAAAGTCTCAATCTGGATACATATTGAAAGTGGGAGCAATTAGCTGGAGTAGATCTATGCAGAGCATTATAGACATAGAATATTTCCAAAATACATATGGCTCTGAATGTGACAGACCCATTGACTAAACTTCTGTCATAAGCAAAACATGATCACACCTTAGTAATCTTTGGGTGTTAATCACATAGCAATGTGAACTAGATTATTGACTCTAGTAAACCCTTTGGTTGTTGGTCACATGGCGATGTGAACTATGGGTGTTAATCACATACAGATGTGAACTATTGATGTTAAATCACATGGCGATGTGAACTAGATTATTGACTCTAGTGCAAGTGGGAGACTGAAGGAAATATGCCCTAGAGGCAATAATAAAGTTATTATTTATTTCCTTATTTCATGATAAATGTTTATGATTCATGCTAGAATTGTATTAACCGGAAACTTAGTACATGTGTGAATACATAGACAAAACATAGTGTCCCTAGTATGCCTCTACTTGACTAGCTCGTTAATCAAAGATGGTTATGTTTCCTAACCATAGACATGTGTTGTCATTTGATGAACGGGATCACATCATTAAGAGAATGATGTGATGGACATGACCCATTCGTTAGCTTAGCATTATGATCGTTACAATTTCATTGCTACTGCTCTCTTCATGACTTATACATGTTCCTCAGACTATGAGATTATGCAACTCCCGAATACTGGAGGAACACTTTGTGTGCTACCAAACGTCACAACGTAAATGGGTGATTATAAAGGTGCTCTACGGGTGTCTCCAAAGGTGTTTGTTGGGTTGGGATAGATCGAGATTATGATGTCACTCCATGTTTCGGAGAGGTATCTCTGGGCCCTCTTGGTAATACTCATCACTATAAGCCTTGCAAGCATTGTGACTAATGAGTTAGTTGCGGGATGAAGTATTACGGAACGAGTAAAGAGACTTGCCAGTAACGAGATTGAACTAGGTATGATGATACTGACGATCGAATCTCGGGCAAATAACATACCGATGACAAAGGGAACAATGTATGTTGTTATGCGGTTTGACCGATAAAGATCTTCGTAGAATATGTAGGAGCCAATATGAGCATCCAGGTTCCGTTGTTGGTTATTGACCAGAGATGTGTCTCGGTCATGTCTACATAGTTCTCGAACCCGTAGGGTCCGCACGCTTAATGTTCGATGATGATTTGTATTATGAGTTATGTGATTTGATGACCGAAGTTGGTTCGGAGTCCCGGATAAGATCATGGACGTGACGAGGAGTCTCGAAATGGTCAAGACATAAAGATCGATATATTATAAGGCTATACTCGGACATCGGAAAGGTTCCAAGTGATTCGGGTATTTTTCGGAGTACCGGAGAGTTATGGGAATTCGTCGGGGGAAGTAGTGGGTCTTAATGGGCCATACGGGAACGGAGAGAAGGGCCTCAAGGGGTGGCTGCGCCCCCCCCCCCCATGGGCTGGTCCGAATTGGACTAGTAGGGGGCGACGCCCCCTCCTTCCTTCTCCCCTCTTCCTCCTTCCCTCCTTCTCCTACTAGGAATAGGAAAGAGGAGGGGAATCCTACTTGGACTGGGGAGTCCTAGTAGGATTCCCCACACCTGGCGCGCCCCCCTCTGGCCGGCCTCTTCCTCCCTCCCTCCTTTATATTCGGGGGAGGGGGGACCCCAAAGACACACAAGTTGATCTTTAGCCGTGTGGGTGCCCCCTTCCATAGTTTTCCACCTCGGTCATATTGTCGTACTGCTTAGGCGAAGCCCTGCGCTGGTAACTTCATCATCACCATCACCACGCCGGCGTGCTGATGGAACTCTCCCTCGACCTCAGCTGGATCTAGAGTTCGAGGGACATCACTGAGCTGAACGTGTGCAGATCGCGGAGGTGCCGTGCGTTTGGTACTTGATCGGTTGGATTGCGAAGACGTTCGACTACATCAACCACGTTACTTAATGCTTCCGCTTTCGGTCTACGAGGGTACGTGGACACACTCTCCCCCTCGTTGCTATGCATCACCTAGATAGATCTTGTGTGATCTTAGAATCTTTTTTGAAATTACTGTGTTCCCCAACATAAGGCCCATTTAACTTCCCCTGGTGAATTCCCGTAACTCGCCGGTATTCCGAAAAATACCCGAATCACTCAGAACCTTTCCGATGTCTGTCGGATTTCGGGATCCGGCAACCCTTGAGAGGTTCGAACTCTGGGGTGCGTGCGGAGATCTCAACCTTCCTAGCCTGCCTACTCGTGATCCTCCCTAGCCTAGCGCGTCGAGCTCACAGAGACACAAAGACACAGAGATTTATATTGGTTCGGGCCACCATTGTAGTGTAATACCCTAATCCAGTGTGGTGTGGTGGATTGCCTCGAGGGGCTATGGATGAACTAGTACAAAGGATGAACAAGCCTCAGGAGGTGAGGTATTCTTGAGCTGGTGTGGTGCTCGGGTCGGAATGGATCTCTCTCTCCCCACTATGGTGGTGTCTAAGTCCTATATATAGTGGCCTTGGTCCTCTTCCTAAATATGAGCGGGAAGGGATTCCACAACGACGGGATTTGAAAGGGGACAAGTAGTACAGTCTATCCTAACAAAAGTAGTCTTCGCCTGCGAAAAGCCTCTGGTCGTGACATTGTGGTGGGCTCGGTGATGACCTCCGTCCTGCCGTCCTGGCGGTCTTGGTCTTGTTGCACCAGAATGGAAACCTTTAGCTGATTCCTCGGGACTCCACACCTGTGGCTTGCCTCCCTTGCAACAAAGAGGAAACCTGTGCTCTGCACCCGCCTAGCGCCTGCCTGGACTTGGTCGTCATGGCTCACGTCAGCTGAGCCCCATGAGGTAGCTGCATAGAACTCTCTTCCCCTCATGAGCCCTCCTGAGGAGGCCAACTCCTTCGGGGGTCTTGGTGCCATCCCCCTCGCGAGGCTTGGCCCCTCGCGAGGGTCTTGTGGTGTTGATGTCGAAGTTGGGCCGTACGAGGCTGTCGATGGAGCCACGTGGTGGGCCGTAGGCATGCAGGACTGGATACCCCCAAGTCCAGGACGCTGACAGTAGCCCCTGGGCCCAAGGCGTGCTCGCACTTGGCCTCCAGGCGAAGCCAAGGGGCAAGTATGGAGTGCCGGGGGCCCTAACTGCCTCCGGCCTTGATGACGCGTGGCGATTGATTGGACGTGGGCGACTCCGTTTCCCCATGCTGCCTCGACAACTGCTCCAGTCTGACAAAAAGGGGTGCCGCCTGCCGCCAGGCTTTCATTGCTCCTTCTTCGTCTTGCTCCAGATCCCCTTCTCCCCACAGCAGAAGAGCTCACCAGATCTGCTGATTCTCCACCAAATCTTCTGCCTGATGGCCGCCGAAAAAGCCATGGCTTCCTCCTCGACTGTCGGCTCCACCTGGTACGAGCCAGGGGCTGATGGCGCCCTGCGTGACCGGGGAGAAGCTCCAGACAACGCTCCTCCTGACGGCGAGCAACAACAACAATGAGTGGGGAAGACCGTGCTCCGGGTCGCCACCGCTGCCCCGGAGCCCGCCGGCAGCAACTTCTTTCCCTTCTCCATGCACAACATCTTCTCCGGGCTGATACCTCCATTCTCCCCCTTCTTCTTCGCCATCCTTCACCACTATGATCTCCAAGCGCTCCACATCCATGCCAACTCCATCCTCCTGCTGTCCCTCTTCGCCTTCTATTGTGAGGCATTCATGGGGGTGCTGCCCTCCGTTGCCCTATTTCGCCATTTCTTCTATCTTCGCAAGACCGACGACAATCCGGTCGGGTGCATCGGTTTTGTCGCGGTGCGGGGTGGTAACGCAATCTCCCGCGCCGGGAAGAAGGTGGAGGATGCCGTGAAGAGGTGGGTGTTGATGAATGCCAACATCTCCCAGAGCTCGCTGAAACTGCCGACTACATTCACTATCTCCGATAAGTGGTGGAAACCTGAGAAGATCACCGACCCTTCCCTAACACCGTTCGTGAGGAAGATGGACAAGGAGCTGAAAGACGTGAAGCTGACGGGGGCCATGCTCATTAGGGAGTTCTTGAAGCAGCACGTCGTGCCGCTTCAAGACCGCCCCCATCCCTTGTGGAAGCTTGGTGGTGACGACGACAAGATCCGCCTGCGCCGAGACCCCCTTCCCGAGGAGCAGCTAAACAAGGTGTTGCTCTACCTGACAGGAAAGGATCCGAGCAACCCTCCGGAGGGCTGGCTTCTTCTGTACTGCCGTGATGACGCCAAGGAGGTCGTCGTGGCCATGCCTGTCTTTGACGAGCTTAGGTTTGTGCGGCTGGGGTCTTCCTTGCCACCTACTATCTTGGTGCTCCTCTCCTTCGATGGCCAGTCCTCCGAGGCCACCGAGGATGAGGTTGTGGACGAATCCTCTGCCCCGAAGCAAAGGGAGCTCCTGCGCGACCTTCCTGACGACGATGATGATGACGAGCCCCCGGTGGTGGAGGTGCTGCACCCTCTAGGGGTCACCATGAGGTCTGGGGTGGCCTACTTAAAGTAGCACAAGCGAGCAGTTGCGAAGAAAAGCAGGACCGCGGTGATTTCTCCGGGCAGCAGCCCACCTTCACCGATGCCGCCCCAGGCGGCGCCAACCGCAAGCTCTCCTGCTCCCAAGAGCTCGGCGCCTGTTGCTCCGCCCCAGTGCCCGCTGCTGATCATGAAGAGGCGCTACGCCTTCGTCGACCAGTAAGTTTCTCCCTTATCCTTGCTTGTTGGTTCTTGAAGTGGTGTTGAGCGTATTCTCCTGTCGTTAGGCAGCAGTCGCCGAAGAAGAAGAAGGAGGGCACGGAGGTCGTTGTGGCTGCAAGCGATGGAGCGGCCCCCGCGGCCCTGGTGAAGAAGAATGCCGCAACCCCCGCAGCCCCAGGGGCAACGCCAGCTCCGAAGGACGTGGATGCCCGTCCTTAGGAGGTGCCAGTGCCGTCGGCAGGCCTGACTCCTTCGGCGCCCAGTCTTGCTGCAGCTGTTGAGGACAACTAGCCTCCGGAGCCCCCGGTCCTTCATGAGGCTGAGTTTCTTCTGTCCTGGCGCTGAGGGCGTCTCCCCCTTTGCCCAGTGCATGGCCGAGTCATGGTGTTCCTGCTCCCTCCGGGGCCTTGGAAGAGGCAAGGGTGGCGCTGGTGTTGGGGAACGTAGTAATTTCAAAAAAATTCCTACGTACACGCAAGATCATGGTGATGGCATAGCAACGAGAGGAGAGAGTGTTGTCCACGTACCCTCGTAGACCGTAAGCGGAAGCATTATGACAACGCAGTTGATGTAGTCGTACGTCTTCACGAGCCGACCAATCCAAGTACCGAACGTACGGCACCTCCGAGTTCAGCACACGTTCAGCTCGATGACGATCCCCGGGCTCCGATCCAGCAAAGCTTCGGGGATGAGTTCCGTCAGCACGACGGCGTGGTGACGATGATGATGCTCTACCGGCGCAGGGCTTCGCCTAAACTCTGCGACGATATGACCGAGGTGGAATATGGTGGAGGGGGGCACCGCACACGGCTAAGGAACGATCCGTAGATCAACTTGTGTTCTTGTCCCTAGAGGTGCCCTCCTGCCCCCATATATAAAGGAGCCAGGGGGGAGGAGGCGGCCGGCCAAGGAGGGCGCGCCAAGGGGGGAGTCCTACTCCCACCGGGAGTAGGACTCCCTTCTTTCCTAGTTGGAATAGGAGAAGGGGGGAAAGAGGAGGAAGAGGGGAAGGAAAGGGGGGGGGCGCCGCCCCCCTTCCCTTGTCCTATTCAGACTAGGAAGGGGAGGGGCGCGCGGCCCCCTCCTGCCTCCTTCCCTCTTCTCCCTCGAGGCCCATGTAGGCCCAATAACCCCCGGGGGGTTCCGGTAACCTCCCGGTACTTCGGTAAAATGCCGATTTCACCCGGAATGATTCCGATGTCCAAATATAGGCTTCCAATATATCGATCTTTATGTCTCGACCATTTCGAGACTCCTCGTCATGTCCCCGATCTCATCCGGGACTCCGAACTCCTTCGGTACATCAAAACTCATAAACTCATAATATAACTGTCATCGAAACCTTAAGCGTGCGGACCCTACGGGTTCGAGAACTATGTAGACATGACCTAGAACTATTCTTGGTCAATAACCAATAGCGGAACCTGGATGCCCATATTGGCTCCTACATATTCTACGAAGATCTTTATCGGTCAAACCGCATAACAACATACGTTGTTCCCTTTGTCATCGGTATGTTACTTGCCCGAGATTTGATCGTCGGTATCCAATACCTAGTTCAATCTCGTTACCGGCAAGTCTCTTTACTCGTTACGTAATGCATCATCCCGTAACCAACTCATTGGTCACATTGCTTGCAAGGCTTATAGTGATGTGCATTACCGAGAGGGCCCAGAGATACCTCTCCGACAATCGGAGTGACAAAACCTAATCTCGAAATACGCCAACTCAACATGTACCTTCGGAGACACCTGTAGTACTCCTTTATAATCACCCAGTTACGTTGTGACATTTGGTAGTACCCAAAGTGTTCCTCCGGTAAACGGGAGTTGCATAATCTCATAGTTACAGGAACATGTATAAGTCATGAAGAAAGCAATAGCAACATACTAAACGATCAGGTGCTAGGCTAACGGAATGGGTCATGTCAATCACATCATTCTCCTAATGATGTGATCCCATTAATCAAATGACAACACATGTCTATGGTTAGGAAACATAACCATCTTTGATTAATGAGCTAGTCAAGTAGAAGCATACTAGTGACTATATGTTTGTCTATGTATTCACACATGTATCATGTTTCCGGTTAATACAATTCTAGCATGAATAATAAACATTTATCATGAAATAAGGAAATAAATAATAACTTTATTATTGCCTCTAGGGCATATTTCCTTCAGTCTCCCACTTGCACTAGAGTCAATAATCTAGTTCACATCGCTATGTGATTTAACACTAATATTCACATCTGCATGTGATTAATACCCATAGTTCACAGCATATGTGATCAACACCCAAAGGGTTTACTAGAGTCAATAATCTAGTTCACATCGCTATGTGATTAACACCCAAAAGAGTACTAAGGTATGATCATGTTTTGCTCGTGAGAGAAGCTTAGTCAACGGGTCTGTCATATTCAGAGCCGTATGTATTTCGCAAATATTCTATGTCCACAATGCTCTGCATGGAGCTACTCTAGCTAATTGCTCCCAGTTTCAATATGTATCCAGATTGAGACTTAGAGTCATCTGGATTGGTGTAAAAGCTTGCATCGTTGTAACTTTAATGACGGGCTCTTTTATCACCTCCATAATCGAGAAACATCTCCTTAGTCCTCACCAAGGATATTCTTGACCCATGTCCAATGATCTACTTATTAGATCAAAATTCTATTCCTTTGCCAAACACAGAGCAAGGTATACAATAGGTCTGGTTCACAGCATAGCATACTTTATAGAACCTATGACTGAGGCATAGGGAATGACTTTTCATTCTCTTTCTATTTTCTGCAATGGTCGGGTCTTGAGTCTTACTCAACTTCACACCTTGTAACACAGGCAAGAACTCCTTCTTTGACTGTTCCATTTTGAACTATTTCAAAAATTTATCAAGGTATGTACTCATTGAAAAATCTTATCAAGCGTCTTGATCTATCTATATAGATCTTGATGCTCAATGTGCAAGCAGCTTCACCGAGGTCTTGCTTTGAAAAACTCTTATTCAAGTATCCTTTCATGCTATCCAGAATTTCCATATCATTTCCAATTAACAATATGTCATCCACATATAATATTAGAAATGCTACAGAGCTCCCACTCACTTTCTTGTAAATACAGGCTTCTTCAAAAGTCTGTATAAAACCATATGCTTTGATCAACTCATCAAAGCATATATTCCAACTCCGAGATGCTTGCACCAGTCCATAGATGGATCGCTGGAGCTTGCACAATTTGTTAGCACCTTTAGGATTGACAAAACCTTCTGGTTGCATCATATACAACTCTTCTTTAAGAAAACCATTAAGGAATGTAGTTTTGTTTATCCATTTGCCAGATTTCATAAAATGCGGCAATTTCTAACATGATTCACACAGACTTAAGCATAGATACGAGTGAAAAACTCTCATCGTAGTCAACACCTTGAACTTGTCGAAAACCTTTTGCGACAATTCTAGCTTTGTAGATAGTAACACTATCAGCATCCGTCTTCCTCTTGAAGATCCATTTAATCTCAATGTCTCGCCGATCATTGGGCAAGTTAATAAAAGTCCATACTTTTTTTTCATACATGGATCTTATCTCAGATCTCATGGCCTCAAGCCATTTTGCGGAATCTAGGCTCACCATCGCTTCTTCATAGTTCGTAGGTTCGTCATGGTCTAGTAACATAACTTCCAGAACAGGATTACCGTACCACTCTTGTGCGGATCTTACTCTGTAAGACCTACGAGGTTCTATAGTAACTTAATCTGAAGTTTCATGATCATCATCATTAACTTCCTCACTAATTGGTGTAGTAGTCACAGGAACAGATTTCTGTGATGAACTACTTTCAAATGAGGGAGCAGGTACAGTTACCTCATCAAGTTCTACTTTCCTCCCACTCACTTCTTTCGAGAGAAACTCCTTCTCTAGAAAGGATCCATTCTTAGCAACGAATGTTTTGCCTTTGGATTTGTGATAGAAGGAGTACCCAACAGTTTCCTTTGGGTATTCTATGAAGACGCACTTCTCCGATTTGGGTTCGAGCTTATCAGGTTGAAAACTTTTTTCATATAAGCATCGCAACTCCAAACTTTAAGAAACGACAGCTTAGGTTTACTTCTAAACCATAGTTCATACGATGTCGTCTCAACGGATTTAGATGGTGCCCTTTTAACGTGAATGCAGCTGTCTCTAATGTATAACCCCAAAATGATAATGGTAAATCAGTAAGAGACATCATAGATCGCACCATATCCAATAAAGTGCGGTTACGACGTTCGGACACACCATAACGTTGTGGTGTTCCAGGTGGCGTGAGCTGTGAAACTATTCCACATTGTTTTAATTGAAGACCAAACTCGTAACTCAAATATTCGTCTCCGCGATCAGATCGCAGAAACTTTATTTTCTTGTTACGATGATTTTTCCACTTCACTCTGAAATTCTTTGAACCTTTCAACTATTTCAGACTTATGTTTCATCAAGAAGATATACCCATATCTGCTCAAATCATCTTGTGAAGGTTAGAAAATAACGATACTTGCCACGAGCATCAACACTCATTGGATCGCATACATCGGTATGTATTATTTCCAATAAGTCAGTAGCTTGTTCCATTGTTCCGGAGAACGGAGTTTTTAGTCATCTTGCCCAAAAGGCACGGTTCGCAAGCATCAAATGATTCATAACCAAGTGATTCTGAAAATCCATCTTTATGGAGTTTCTTCATGCGCTTTACACCGATATGACCCAAACGGCAGTGCCACAAATAAGTTGCACTATCATTATCAACTTTGCATCTTTTGGCATCAATATATGAATATATGTATCACTACGATCGAGATCCAACAAACTATTTTCATTGGGTGTATGACCATCAAAGGTTTTATTCATTTAAACAGAACAACAATTATTCTCTGATTTTAAATGAATAACCGTATTGCAATAAACATGATCAAATCATATTCATGCTCAACGCAAACACCAAATAACATTTATTTAGGTTCAACACTAATCTCGAAAGTATAGGGAGTGTGCGATGATGATCATATCAATCTTGGAACCACTTCCAACACACATCGTCACTTCACCCTCAACTAGTTTCTGTTTATTCTGTGACTCCTGTTTCGAGTTACTAATCTTAGTAACCGAACAAGTATCAAATACTCAGGGGCTACTATAAACACTAGTAAGGCACACATCAATAACCTGTATATCAAATATACCCTTGTTCACTTTGCCATCCTTCTTATCCACCAAATATTCAGGGCATTTCCGCTTCCAGTGACCATTTCCTTTGCAGTGTAAGCACTCAGTTTCAGGCTTTGGTCCAGCTTTGGTCTTCTTCACGGGAGTGACAACTTGCTTGCCATTCTGCTTGAAGTTCCCTTTCTTTCCCTTTGCCCTTTTCTTGAAACTAGTGGTCTTGTCAATCATCAACACTTTGATGCTCTTTCTTGATTTCTACCTTCGTCGATTTCATCATCACGAAGAGCTCGGGAATCATTTTCGTCATCCCTTGCTTACTATAGTTCATCACAAAGTTCTACTAACTTGGTGATGGTGACTAGAGAATTCTGTCAATCACTATCTTATCTGGAAGATTAACTCCCACTCGATTCAAGCGATTGTAGTACCAGACAATCTGAGCACATGCCAATCTGAGCACATGCTCACTAGTTGAGCGATTCTCCTCCATCTTTTAGCCATAGAACTTGTTGGAGACTTCATATCTCTCAACTAGGGTATTTGCTTGAAATATTAACTTCAAGTCCTGGAACATCTCATATGGTCCATGACGTTCAAAACGTCTTTGAAGTCCCGATTCTAAGCCGTTAAGCATGGTGCACTAAACTATTAAATAGTCATCATATTGAGCTAGTCAAACATTCATAATGTCTGCATCTGCTCCTGCAATAGGTTTGTCACCTAGCGGTGCATTAAGGACATAATTCTTCTGTGCAGCAATGAGGATAAACCTCAGATCACGGATCCAATCCGCATCATTGCTACTAACATCTTTCAACACAATTTTCTCTAGGAACATATCAAAATAAACATATGAAAGCAACAATGCGAGCTATTGATCTACAACATAATTTGCAAAATACTACCAGGACTAAGTTCATGATAAATTTAAGGTCAATTAATCATATTACTTAAGAACTCCCACTTAGACAGACATCTCTCTAGTCATCTAAGTGATCACGTGATCCAAATCAACTAAACCATGTCCGATCATCACGTGAGATGGAGTAGTTTTCAATGGTGAACATCACTATGTTGATCATATCTACTATATGATTCACGCTCGACCTTTCGGTCTCCGTGTTCTGAGGCCATATCTGTATATGCTAGGCTCGTCAAGTTTAACCTGAGTATTCCACGTGTGCAACTGTTTTGCACCCGTTGTATTTGAACGTAGAGCCTATCACACCCAATCATCACGTGGTGTCTCAGCACGAAGAACTTTCGCAACGGTGCATACTCAGGGAGAACACTTCTTGATAATTAGTGAGAGATCATCTTAAAATGCTACCGTCAATCAAGGCAAGATAAGATGCATAAAGGATAAACATCACATGCAATCAATATAAGTGATATGATATGGCCATCATCATCTTGTGCTTGTGATCTCCATCTTCGAAGCACCATTGTGATCACCATCGTCACCGGCGCGACACCTTGATCTCCATCTAGCATCGTTGTCGTTACGCCATCTATTGCTTCTACGACTATCGCTACCGCTTAGAGATAAAGTAAAGCAATTACAGGGCATTTGCATTTCATACAATAAAGCGACAACCATATGGCTCCTGCCAGTTGCCGATAACTTCGGTTACAAAACATGATCATCTCATACAATAAAATATAGCATCACGTCTTAACCATATCACATCACAACATGCCCTGCAAAAACAAGTTAGACGTCCTCTACTTTGTTGTTGCAAATTTTATGTGGCTGCTACGGGCTTTAGCAAGAACCGTTCTTACCTACGCATAAAAACCACAACGATAGTTCGTCAAGTTGGTGCTGTTTTAACCTTCGCAAGGACCGGGCGTAGCCACACTCGATTCAGCTAAAGTGAGAGAGACAGACACCCGCCAGCCACCTTTAAGCATGAGTGCTCGCAACAGTGAAACCAGTCTCGCGTAAGCGTACGCGTAATGTCGGTCCGGGCAGCTTCGTCTCACAATACCGCCGAACCAAAGTATGACATGCTGGTAAGCAGTATGACTTGTATCGCCCACAACTCACTTGTGTTCTACTCGTGCATATAACATCAACGCATAAAACCTAGGCTCGGATGCCACTGTTGGGGAACGTAGTAATTTCAAAAAAATTCCTACGTACACGCAAGATCATGGTGATGGCATAGCAACAAGAGGAGAGAGTGTTGTCCACGTACCCTCGTAGACCGTAAGCGGAAGCGTTATGACAACGCGGTTGATGTAGTCGTACGTCTTCACGATCCGACCGATCCAAGTACCGAATGTACGGCACCTCCGAGTTCAGCACACGTTCAGCTCGATGACGATCCCCGGGCTCCGATCCAGCAAAGCTTCACGGATGAGTTCCGTCAGCACGACGGCGTGGTGACGATGATGATGCTCTACCGGCGCAGGGCTTCGCCTAAACTCCGCGACGATATGACCGAGGTGGAATATGGTGGAGGGGGGCACCGCACACGGCTAAGGAACGATCCGTAGATCAACTTGTGTTCTTGTCCCTAGAGGTGCCCCCCTGCCCCCGTATATAAAGGAGCCAGGGGGGAGGAGGCGGCCGGCCAAGGAGGGCGCGCCAAGGGGGGAGTCCTACTCCCACCGGGAGTAGGACTCCCTTCTTTCCTAGTTGGAATAGGAGAAGGGGGGAAAGAGGAGGAAGAGGGGAAGGAAAGGGGGGCGCCGCCCCCCTTCCCTTGTCATATTCGGAATAGGAAGGGGAGGGGCGCGCGGCCCCCTCCTGCCTCCTTCCCTCTTCTCCCTCGAGGCCCATGTAGGCCCAATAACCCCCCGGGGGGTTCCGGTAACCTCCCGGTACTCCGGTAAAATGCCGATTTCACCCAGAACGATTCCGATGTCCAAATATAGGCTTCCAATATATCGATATTTATATCTCGACCATTTCGAGACTCCTCGTCATGTCCCCGATCTCATCCGGGACTCCGAACTCCTTCGGTACATCAAAACTCATAAACTCATAATATAACTGTCATCGAAACCTTAAGCGTGCGGACCCTACGGGTTCGAGAACTATGAAGACATGACCTAGAACTATTCTTGGTTAATAACCAATAGCGGAACCTGGATGCCCATATTGGCTCCTACATATTCTACGAAGATCTTTATCGGTCAAACCGCATAACAACATACGTTGTTCCCTTTGTCATCGGTATGTTACTTGCCCGAGATTTGATCGTCGGTATCCAATACCTAGTTCAATCTCGTTACCGGCAAGTCTCTTTACTCGTTACGTAATGCATCATCCCGTACCAACTCATTGGTCACATTGCTTGCAAGGCTTATAGTGATGTGCATTACCGAGAGGGCCCAGAGATACCTCTCCGACAATCGGAGTGACAAAACCTAATCTCGAAATACGCCAACTCAACATGTACCTTCGGAGACACATGTAGTACTCCTTTATAATCACCCAGTTACGTTGTCACGTTTGGTAGTACCCAAAGTGTTCCTCCGGTAAACAGGAGTTGCATAATCTCATAGTTACAGGAACATGTATAAGTCATGAAGAAAGCAATAGCAACATACTAAACGATCAGGTGCTAGGCTAACGGAATGGGTCATGTCAATCACATCATTCTCCTAATGATGTGATCCCATTAATCAAATGACAACACATGTCTATGGTTAGGAAACATAACCATCTTTGATTAATGAGCTAGTCAAGTAGAAGCATACTAGTGACTATATGTTTGTCTATGTATTCACACATGTATCATGTTTCCGGTTAGTACAATTCTAGCATGAATAATAAACATTTATCATGAAATAAGGAAATAAATAATAACTTTATTATTGCCTCTAGGGCATATTTCCTTCAGCTGGACCTCCTCCAGGGTGAGCTTCAGGGCCTGGATTATCGTTCGGCGCGAGTGATGTCTACTACACAACCTTCTTCTTGTAGACGTTGTTGGGCCTCCAAGTGCAGAGGTTTGTAGGATAGTAGCAAATTTCCCTCAAGTGGATGACCTAAGGTTTATCAATCCGTGGGAGGCGTAGGATGAAGATGGTCTCCCTCAAACAACCCTGCAACCAAATAACAAAGAGTCTCTTGTGTCCCCAACACACCCAATACAATGGTAAATTGTATACGTGCACTAGTTCGGCAAAGAGATGGTGATACAAGTGCAATATGGATAGTAGATAAAGGTATTTGTAATCTGAAATTATAAAAACAGCAAGGTAACTAATGATAAAAGTGAGCGTAAACGGTATTGCAATGGTAGGAAACAAGGCCTAAGGTTCATACTTTCACTAGTGCAAGTTCTCTCAACAATAATAACATAATTGGATCACATAACTATCCCTTAACATGAAACAAAGAGTCACTCCAAAGCCACTAATAGCGGAGAACAAACGAAGAGATTATGGTAGGGTACGAAACCACCTCAAAGTTATCCTTTTTGATCTATCTATTCAAGAGTCCGTAGTAAAATAACATGAAGCTATTCTTTCCATTCAATCTATCATAGAGTTCATACTAGAATAACACCTTAAGCCACAAATCAACCAAAACCCTAATGTCACCTACATACTCCATTGTCACCTCAAGTATCCGTGGGCATTATTATACGATATGCATCACACAATCTCAGATTCATCTATTCAACCAACACAAAGTACTTCAAAGAGCGCCCCAAAGTTTCTACCAGAGAGTCAAGACAAAAACGTGTGCCAACCCCTATGCATAGGTTCATGGGCGGAACCCGCAAGTTGATCACCAAAACATACATCAAGTAGATCACGTGAATATCCCATTGTCACCACAAATAAGCACGGCAAGACATACATCAAGTGTTCTCAAATCCTTAAAGACTCAATCCGATAAGATAACTTCAAAGGGAAAACTCAATCCATTACAAGAGAGTAGAAGTGGAGAAACATCATAAGATCCAACTATAATAGCAAAGCTCGCGATACATCAAGATCGTGCCAAATCAAGAACACGAGAGAGAGAGAGAGAGAGAGAGATCAAACACATAGCTACTAGTACATACCATCAGCCCCGAGGGTGAACTACTCCCTCCTCGTCATGGATAGCACCGGGATGATGAAGATGGCCACCGGTGATGGGTTCCCCCTCCGGCAGGGTGCCGGAATGGGCTCCCGAGAGGTTTTTGGTGGCTACAAAGGCTTGCGGCAGCGGAACTCCCGATCTATGGTTGTCTTCGAAGGTTTTAGGGTATATGAACTTATATAGGTGAAAGAAGTTGGTCAGGGGATGCTCGAGGGGCCCACGAGACAGGGGGCGCACCTAGTAGGGGGGCCCACCCTCGTGGCCACCTTGAAGATTCCTTGACTTCAAATCCAAGTCTCCTGGATCACATCCGTTCCAAAAATAACGCTTCCGAAGGTTTCATTCCGTTTGGACTCCGTTTGATATTCCTTTTCTTCAAAACACTGAAATAGGCAAGAAAACAACAATATGGGTGGGCCTCCGGTTAATATGTTAGTCCCAAAAATAATATAAAAGTGTATAATAAAGCCCATAAACATCCAAAACAGATAATATAATAGCATGAATGCTTCATAAATTATAGATACGTTGGAGACGTATCAGCATCCCCAAGCTTAATTCCTGCCCGTCCTCGAGTAGGTAAATGATAAAAGAAAGAATTTATGAAGTGTGAATGCTAGCAGGTGCATAAGTTTGATCAATGATAATTTCAATCACCTTTTCTAGCATGTTTATATGTCATAACAGTAGTTCATCTCATAAAACTTCTCACGATAAAGTAACAAGCTATTCACATGTTAAAGCATAGACCATAAACTTTCTTGAAAACTAACAAACTTCATTCTCAGTCATCAAACAATTACAATTCATCTTATTTTCAGGAAGGGTCTATGTCAGAGCTTTGATTTAGTAAACTCCACATACTCAACTATCATATAGTCTTCTACAATTGCTAACACTCACACAATACTTATGGTTATGGAGTTTTAGTCGGACACTGAGAAAGATAGGGGCTTATAATTTCGCCTCCCAACGAATTCACCTTTGGGTGATGTCAACAATAATAGTTCATGCTAACTTACATCCAATTGGATATATATATATATCAGGATCTTTCCAACACGAGGTGCTTGCCGAATGATAAAATGAAAAAGGGAAAGGTGAAGATCACCTTGACTCTTGCATAAAGTAAAAGACATGAAGTAAAAGATAGGCCCTTCGCAGAGGGAAGCAGAGGTTGTCATGCACTTTTATGGTTGGATGCACAAAATCTTAATGCAAAAGAACGTCAATTTATATTGCCACTTGTATATGGTCCTTTATTATGCAGTCCGTCGCTTTTATTGCTTCCATAACAAGATCGTATAAAGCTTATTTTCTTCACACTAATATATCATACATATTTAGAAAGCAATTTTTATTGCATGCACCGATGACAACTTACTTGAAGGATCTTACTCAATCCATAGGTAGGTATGGTGGACTCTCATGGCAAACCTAGTTTAAGGGATATTTGGAAGCACAAGTAGTATCTCTACTTGGTGCAAGGAATTTTGGCTAGCATGAGGGGGAAAGGCAAGCTCAACATGTTTGAATGATCCATGACAATATACTTTAACTGAGATGTGAGAAAACATAACCCATTACGTTGTCTTCCTTGTCCAACATCAACTCTTTAGCATGTCATACTTAATGAGTGCTCACAATTATAAAAGATTTCCAAGATAGTATATTTATATGTGAAATCTCTCTTCCTTCAATATTCTTTCATGAATTGTTCAAATGACCAATACAATGCTTGCTAACCTTCAATAAATTTACAACCTCTAATTCTTAGATGTGAAGTTATTACTCCCATGGGATAAGCAAATGAGAGAGATATAATTTCAGATTTATGACATTCAACTCGTTCAACCATTTACTCATAGGATATAAGTGAAGCACATGAGTAAATGACAAACTACTCCAACAAGATATAGGTGAAGATCAATGAGTAGTTAAATAATTATGCAACTATGTGAAGACTCTCTCATTTAAGAATTTCAGATCTTGGTATCTTATTCAAACAGCAAGCAAAGCAAAATAAAATGACATTGCAAGGATAGCACAACTCATGTGAAGAAGCAAAAACTTAGGCTCAACCGATACTAACCGATAATTGTTTGAAGAAGAAAGGTGGGATGCCTACTGGGGCATCCCCAAGCTTGGATGCTTGAGACTTCTTGAAATATTATCTTGGGGTGCCTTGGGCATCCCCAAGCTTGAGCTTTTGTATCTCCTTAATTCCTTTTATATCTCGGTTTCCTAAATCTCGAAAGCTTCATCCACACCAAACTCAACAACAACTCATGAGATAAGTTAGTATAAACCAATGCAAAGCCTTATCATTCTCTACTGTAGCAAATCATTAAAATTATTATTCAACATTGCATACTAAATGTATCTGCATATTTAATACTCCTATCATCAAATAGAATCATTAAACAAGCAAACATATGCAAACAATGCAAACATAACAGCAATCTGCCAAAACAGTATAGTTTGTAAAGAATGCAAGATTCATCATACTTCCCTAACTCCAAAAATTATGAGAAAAATATTAAGCTGTATAAGATTTATCAGAGCTCAATATGCAAAAAGTTTAAACCTTATATCCTTCTCTGACTTTTCTAGGGAATTTTTGCAACAGCGGTAAACTTTCTGTTTTGAAACAGCAACATGTATACTTGCAAAACAAGCAAGGTAAAGGCTATCCTTGACATTTTTATTGAAACTATAAATGCGAAATATTATTCTAAATAACAGAAAAAAATACTAACAAAAGAAAATGACACTCCAAGTAAAACACATATCATGTGGTGAATAAAAATATAGCTCCAAGTAAAGTTACCGATGAACGAAGACGAAAGAGGGGATGCCTTCCGGGGCATCCCCAAGCTTAGGCTCTTGGTTGTCCTTGAGTATTACATTGGGGTGCCTTGGGCATCCCCAAGCTTAGGCTCTTTCCACTCCTTATTCCATAGTCCATCGAATCTTTACCCAAAACTTGAAAACTTCAACCACACAAAACTTAACAGAAAACTCGTAAGCTCCGTTAGTAAAAGAAAACAAACCACCACTTTAAGGTATTGTAATGAACTCATTATAAATTCATATTGGTGTTAAACCTACTGTATTCTAACTTCTCTATGGTTCATACCCTCCGATACTACTCATAGATTCATCAAAATAAGCAAACAACACATAGAAAACAGAATCTGTCAAAAACAGAACAGTCTGTAGTAATCTGTATCAAACGTATACTTATGGAACTCAAAAAATTCTGAAATAAATTGGTGGGCCTGAGGAATTTGTATATTAATCATATGAAAAAATAATCAACCTAAAATCACTCTCCAGTAAAAAATGGCAGCACATCTCGTGAGCGCTAAAGTTTCTGTTTTTTACAGCAAGATCATAAAGACTTCACCCAAGTCTTCCCAAAGGTTCTACTTGGCACAAACACTAATTAAAACATAAAACCACATCTAACCAGAGGCTAGATGAATTATTTATTACTAAACAGGAACAAAAATAAGTTGGGTTGCGTCCCAACAAGCGCTAACGTTTAACGCCCCTAGCTAGGCATGATGATTTCAAGGATGCTCTCATAAAAGATAAGAATTGAAACATAAAGAGAGCATCATGAAGAATATGACTAGCATATTTAAGTCTAACACACTTCCTATGCATAGGTATTTTGTGAGCAAACAACTTATGGGAACAATAATCAACTAGCATAGGAAGGCAAAACAAGCATAGCTTCAAGATTTTCAACACACACAGAGGAAACTTGATATTATTGCAATTCCTACAAGCATATGTTCCTCCCTCATAATAGTTTTCAATAGCATAATGAATGAATTCAACAATATAACCAGCACCTAAAGCATTCTTTTCATGATCTACTTGCATAGAAATTTTATTACTCTCCACATAAGCAAATTTATTCTTATCAATAGTAGTGGGAGCAATCTCAACAAAATAACTAGCATGTGAAGCATAATCCAATTGAAAACTAAAATCATGATGACAAGTTTCATGGTTATCATTATTCTTAATAGCATATAAGTCATCACAATAATCATCATAGATAGCAACTTTGTTCATAATCAATTGGAACCTCTTCTGAAATAGTGGATTCATCACTAAATAAAGTCACAACCTCTCCAAGTACACTTTCATCAATATAATTAGCATAAATAGGAGGCATGATTTCATCATAATAAATATTCTCATCAAAACTTGGGGGAGAAAAAATATCATCTTCATAAAACATAGCTTCCCCAAGCTTGTGGCTTTGCATATCATTAGCATCATGGATATTCAAGGAATTCATACTAACAACATTGCAATCATGCTCATCATTCAAATATTTTATGCCAAACATTTTATAGATTTCTTCTTCTAGCACTTGAGCACAATTTTCCGTACCATCATTTTCACGAAAGACATTAAAAAGATGAAGAGTATGAGACAAACTCAATTCCATTTTTTGTAGTTTTCTTTTATAAACTAAAGTAGTGATAAAACAAGAAACAAAAAGATTCGATTGCAAAACCTAATGATATACCTTAAAGCACTCACCTCCCCGGCAACAGCGCCAGAAAAGAGCTTGATGTCTACTACACAACCTTCTTCTTGCAGACGTTGTTGGTCCTCCAAGTGCAGAGGTTTGTAGGACAGTAGCAAATTTCCCTCAAGTGGATGACCTAAGGTTTATCAATCCGTGGGAGGCGTAGGATGAAGATGGTCTCTCTCAAACAACCCTGCAACCAAATAACAAAGAGTCTCTTGTGTCCCCAACACACCCAATACAATGGTAAATTGTATACGTGCACTAGTTCGGCGAAGAGATGGTGATACAAGTGCAATATGGATAGTAGATAAAGGTATTTGTAATCTGAAATTATAAAAACAGCAAGGTAACTAATGATAAAAGTGAGCGTAAATGGTATTGCAATGGTAGGAAACAAGGCCTAAGGTTCATACTTTCACTAGTGCAAGTTCTCTCAACAATAATAACATAATTGGATCACATAACTATCCCTCAACATGCAACAAAGAGTCACTCCAAAGCCACTAATAGCGGAGAACAAACGAAGAGATTATGGTAGGGTACGAAACCACATCAAAGTTATCCTTTTTGATCTATCTATTCAAGAGCCCGTAGTAAAATAACATGAAGCTATTCTTTCCGTTCAATCTATCATAGAGTTCATACTATAATAACACCTTAAGACACAAATCAACCAAAACCCTAATGTCACCTAGATACTCCATTGTCACCTCAAGTATCCGTGGGCATGATTATATGATATGCATCACACAATCTCAGATTCATCTATTCAACCAACACAAAGTACTTCAAAGAGTGCCCCAAAGTTTCTACCAGAGAGTCAAGACAAAAACATGTGCCAACCCTTATGCATAGGTTCATGGGCGGAACCCGCAAGTTGATCACCAAAACATACATCAAGTAGATCACGTGAATATCCCATTGTCACCACAGATAAGCACGGCAAGACATACATCAAATGTTCTCAAATCCTTAAAGACTCAATCCGATAAGATAACTTCAAAGGGAAAACTCAATCCGTTACAAGAGAGTAGAGGGGGAAAACATCATAAGGTCCAACTATAATAGCAAATCTCGTGATACATCAAGATCGTGCCAAATCAAGAACACGAGAGAGAGAGAGAGATCAAACACATAGCTACTGGTACATACCCTCAGCCCCGAGGGTGAACTACTCCCTCCTTGTCATGGATAGCACCGCGATGATGAAGATGGCCACCGGTTATGGGTTCCCCCTCCGGCAGGGTGCCGGAACGGGCTCCCAAGAGGTTTTTTGTGGCTACATAGGCTTGCGGCGGTGGAACTCCAGATCTATGGTTGTCTTCGAAGGTTTTAGGGTATATGGACTTATATAGGTGAAAGAAGTCGGTCAGGGGATGCTTGAGGGGCCCATGAGACAAGGGGGCACGCCCAGTAGGGGGGCGCCCCCACCCTCGTGGCCACCTTGAAGCTTCCTTGACTTCAACTCCAAGTCTCCTGGATCACATCCGTTCCAAAAATAACGCTTCCGAAGGTTTCATTTCGTTTGGACTCCGTTTGATATTCCTTTTCTTCGAAACACTGAAATAGGCAAGAAAACAACAATATGGGCTGGGCCTCTGGTTAATAGGTTAGTCCCAAAAATAATATGAAAGTGTTTAATAAAGCCCATAATCATCCAAAACAGATAATATAATAGCATAAATGCTTCATAAATTATAGATACGTTGGAGACATATCAGCGAGGACGCCTAGGGTTGATCTCTGGTTGGCTCAAGGCCGACGCGTCTGTTCCCGCGGCCCGAGACTCTGCGGAGGAGGCCTAGAAGGCGCTTGGGGTGGCCGCCATGACGCACAACCTGGTGCGGAAGGAGGCCACAGAAACTGAGAATCGGTGTCGTGTGGCGGAGGCTAATCTGAAGACTCTCCAGGACCAGCAGGCCAGTCAGCTCCAGGAGCGTGAGGAGAAGCTAAAGGCCCAGGAAGCCGCCATCGCCAGCCGGGATGCCGAGGTGAAGAAGACGGCCTTAGAGCAGGCTGGAGAGCGCGACCGCCTGACGAAGCTGAAGGAGGAGGCAGAGGCCGCCCAAGCGGCCCTGATCGAGGCCAAGAAGGTGGCCACCATGGAGCGCGACACCCTCTCCTCTCTTGAGGCACGCTTCCACAAGGCCCAGAAGGCGCTCTTCGGGGATGATCCCTCGGGAAAGGTGGTGGTGACGACCTCGAGGGAGAGCCCTGCTGCTCTGCTTCCTGAAATCGTGGTGGTGCTCAAAGATGCTGTCGACGGGTTTACATCCTTGGTGGAGAATGAGGCGCGTTCACTTTCTTCCTCATCTCTCATGTGCGTCTTCAGCCATCTTTATCTCCAGGATGCCAGCTTCAACCTCTCCTCCTTCCTCACTCCGGTGTATGCCGACTCCCGGGATGCTACTGCTGCCGCTGTGAAGAGCTCCATGGATGCCATGCTGAGCAAGTACCTAGTCGTTGGTCCTACAACTGATGCAGGTGGGACGGGCGACGCGCCCGGTGATGAGGCGGCTCTGCTGACGGGCAGCGGTGACGCCCAAGTCTCAGGAGGTGGCCTGGAGATTCTGCTTTTGCTTGTTTATCCTGCACCATGCGACATGCCTCGGGGAGGCATTTAAAACTATTTGCTTAGAACAATATGTCTTGTAATAACTAGATTATGCTCCTTTAGCTTTTTCGTTTTCTTTGTTGTTCTGCGTCGGCAGAACCCGGCCCCGCGCGTACCTCAGTCATCGTTGGGTCGTCTGGATCACCAGGACGAGCCCAAGAGGTGAGGGGCTACGGGACCAGTTAGGCTCATGATTCAAAATGCTCAGGAGTCCTCCTTGACGTGCAAACATCTTAGGAAAAGATGCAGGGGCAAGCCTTGGTGTTCTACGTCGGCAGGGCCCGGCCCCGCGTACCTCAGCCGTCGTTGGCTCATCCGAATCACCAGGACGAGCCCAAGAGGTGAGGGGCTATGGGACCAGTTAGGCTCCTGAGACACGATGCTCAGGAGTCCCCCTTGACGTACGAACGGCTTGAAAGAGAAGGGTGACAACCAGATCTTGGCGTTCTGCATCGGCAGGGCCCGGCCCCGCGCATACCTCCGCCGTTGTTGGGTCGTCCGGATCACTAGGACGAGCCCAAGAGGTGAGGGGCTACGTGACCAGTTAGGCTCCTGAGTCACGATGCTCAGGAGTCCCCCTTGACGTACGAACAAACCATCCTACCTTTCCCTCGCCAAGCTCTCGCTTGGGAGGGGTGCGCGAAGAAAAGGCACGTGAGGCCTGGCGAAGTGGGGTACGCTAGGCATGACCTGAGCATAGCCCCCGTGCCCAGTCCCCTCGCGCTACCTTCCCGAGGAAGAGCAGCGCGGTGAGGCTAGTCACTGAGCCAGGAGGCTCCTTGATGTTAATGCGGCCGTGAGGCCACCCCCAGTTGTTTATCACCAGCGCGGAGCATAGTGCTTCCGCTCTTGCACGGGCATAGCCACTCCTCGGTAGTGTCGATGGCCAGCGCGGAGCATGGTGCTTCCACTGGTGCGTGGGAGGGGGCTCCCTCCGAGGAGAGCCCCCGGAGCGTGTACAACCCCGCCCTGGCACGTGGCTTGCATGGCAGGGCTGGAGGAGGTGTATATGGGCACCTGTGAGACAGCGTGGGACTCACGAGGCCCTACCTCAAGGCGGGTTGCGCCTGGTCTTGATTAGGGATGCTTGGATTGGTCCTGCAAGATGGTTAGGCAACCTGCACCGAATGAGTTTCCTGAGGTTATTGCATGAGAAGGCCAGACACCAACGACCCCAAGTGGTGACGTGAACGGGACTGGCCCGCCAGACAGAGCTCAGTCGCTAGATTTATCGACGCTGCAAGGACAGACCCGAGCACAGACGCCGTGCCCAGTCTTCTCATGCAAAGATCCTGAAGAAAAACAACCGGCGCGCGGTTCCCGTGGCTAGGGGGGCACCAGGTCACGCGCCCTCACTCATCCACTCACGATTAGCTCATGCGAGAACAAGGCACCAAGAGCCACGGGAGGTGACGTACACGGGGTTGGCCCGTGAGCCAGAGCTCAGCTACTTGGGTTTAGCGACACTGCAGGGACAGACCCGAGCACAGACGACGTGTCAGTCCTTAATCATGAGGCGGTCGTGGGAGGGCTTGCGAGGGCGCGAGACGTTCTTAGCGACAAAGCGCCGGTCAGGCAGTCAATAGTTCAAAAGTAGTCTGCAAAGGATTGTAACTTGCTCTGATAAAATGCAAAAGGGGATACATGCCGTAGGGACGGACCCACACGGCCCGGGGATAGTGCAGCCCGAGGGGCGCCCCCAAACTGAATGAACTAGAGAGATGTCACCTAGTACCGTTGCTGAAGAGTTGTTGAAGTAGCCAAAAAATGCACGCTGCTCAAGCCGTCCCTCATGAGCCGCTCCGGTGCCGAGCCTAGAGAGGCTCGGAGGGACCGGAAGGCTCCTAAGAGTGCTCCTCCATCTCCGCCAGGAGCGCCTGGTGCCTGGCTTCGCAGGCCGCCTGGGTGTCCCTCACGCAACGCTGGAACGCCTCAGCTGTGCTCGCCAGGCCAAAAGGCATGCAGACGTAGTTGTGAGGCGGACCCTCGCATCGGCCGACACGGGACAACCACATGAGCTGCCGAGACGCGGCCATGTTGAGCCTAGAGATGTCGATGCAGATGCAGAACTCCTTACCCTCGCTAGGGCAGTGAGCTCCGCCTCGCGTCAGGCGATGATCGCCTTGTAGAACCCTTCCTTCCTGAATCTCCTTGATTGCCTTGTTGATGAACTCCTGGACGCTTGGTGCCTCACGCCTGCTGCCTTCTCCTTGGAAGCGTGCTCTGAAGAGTGCCTCCACATGGTGCCCAAGCGCCAATCTCGCGACATTGGCTAGATCTGAGGCCCTCCAAAGGAGAGCCCCCGAGTCCAGCCTGAGAGGGGCACCGGGCACGCCTTCCTATGCGATGGGAGAAGGCGCCGCGTCCGGAGACGCGAGACTCGGCACTGCGTCCTCGGGTGATGCTTCCTCATGAGACCCCTGGCTCAGCTGTAGCTTCTTCGTCTTGGGGGCGACCTTAGGAGGGAAGGCACCATCTTCGTCTTCTGCGTTTTCAACTGCTGTAGCCTGGAAAGCGCGCTTGAGGGAGCACACCGCATCCTTCTCCTAACATGCGACCATGATGATGCCGCCGCTTGCTGGCATCCTGAGGATGTTGTAGCCGTGGTGCATGGCCGCCATGAACCTGGCCAGTGCTGGGTACCCTAGGATGGGATTGTAGGGAAGACGAATGTGGGCGACGTCGAAATTGATGAGCTCGGTGCGGTAGTTGTTACACTCGCTGAAAGTGACAGGGATGCGAACTTGCCCGATAGGGTGTGTTGATCCATCGGTTACTCCTAAGAATGGCTTGGTGGGGTGCAGCTGGTAGTATGGCACCTGGAGTCTGTCGAACGTCTGAACGAAGAGAACATTGAGCCCTGCTCCGCCATCAATGAGGGTCTTGGTGACAGTCACATTGCTGATGACGGGGGAGCAGAGCATGGGGAGCGCGCCAGTGGTGGCCGTGCACTTGAGCCGGTCTGAGGAGTCGAAGGTGATGGCGCGCTTGGACCACTTGAGAGGGTGAGTCGCTTCAAGCTTGGGGAGCGCTACATTCACCTCACGCGCAAACTGCTTGAAGACACGATGGGAAGCCGGGGCCTGCGACCCGCCCAAGATGCAGGCAATGGCCTGAGGCTCCTGAAGCCCCCAACCCCCTCGTCCTGGTGGTGATCTTCGTTCCTTCTTGGTGGTGGAGGCAGAGGAGGCAAAGCTGTGTTGCCCTGAGGCGGTCCTCACGAGGCTGCTCCCTCCAGTTGCCCTCGCGAGGCTGGTCCTGCCAGCGGCCCTCACGAGGCTGGTCGCGCCACTCCTGACGGCGGTCGCGTCCATTCCAGCGACCTCCGCCTCGGCCACCTCCGTGACCGTAGCCCCGATCATTGTGCTCGGGGCGACCAAGGCGCCCATCACGGAGAGCCCTGAGCTCCTGGCAGTCACTGGTGTTGTGGCCGTAGACGTTGTGGAAGGCGCAGAACGGCCGCTTGCCCTTGGACGACTCGGGGTGGTCGCAGTCGCGCTTGGTCTCTGGCTCTGCCGCAAGTACGGCTGGCCCCTTGCGCTTCGTGTCCTTGGCCTTGGTCTTCTTGTCTTCTGGATCAGCATTAGGGAGCTTGAGGAGAGAGAGGTGGCCCTCCTCAGCCCTTGCACACTTGTTCGCCATGTTGAACATCTCTAGAGCGGTGCAAAGGTCCTCGTGGATGGCTAGCTCCTCCTTCATCTTGACATCACGGACGCCATCAGTGAATGCAGAGATGATGGCCTCATCAGACACCTTAGGGATCTTGAGGCGGATGTTGTTGAAGCATTAGATATACTTATGCAGGGTCTCTCCAGGTTGCTGCTTGATGCGGCGTAGGTTGGCAGCGGCAGGCGGACGGTCGCTGGTACCCTGGAAGTTGGCGATGAAGCGGCTGCGCATCTCCTCCCAGGAAGAAACCGACCCCTCGGTCAGGTTCAGGAGCCAAGAACACGTGCCATCCTTGAGGGCCATCGGGAACCAGTTTGCCATGATCTTCTCATCGCCGTTGGCCGCCTCGATGCTCAGCTCGTAGAGCTGTAGGAACTCGGCGGGGTCTACAGTGCCGTCGTAGCGTGGAGGCAGGTCAGGCTTGAACTTGCTCGGCCAGACGACATTGCGGAGCTCTGCAGTGAACGCACGGCATCCCGCCGTGGCCACCGGAGGTCGTCGAGGGGGTGGAACGTAGTCTTGGTGTGCGTGCGCCGCCACCTCCTGCGGCGGCTCGCGAGCCTGGTGTTGGGGCGCTGGAAGCACGCACTCTTCTCCTTGGGGATGTTGCGCCACCTCGCAGCTCACATCATCTCAAGCCGGCGCCGGGCGCTGCAGGTCACGTCGCAGAGCCATACGCCTTGGCTCGACGATGGCGCCTCGGGCCAGGGGTGGAGGAGGAGCCCCTGCGCGACGTCGCCTGCTGCAGGTGGTTGCTAAGGTAGCGAGCGAGTCGGCCCGTCGGAGCCCCCGTGCGCGATGCTGATGAGCTCGGCGATACACTCGAGACACTCCTCGTAGAGATCACCCACTGGATGGTAGCGAAGAAGCTCCTGCACCGTGAGCAGAGCGGCCTGCGCATCCACCTGGCTGCGGCGCACGTGGGATGACAAAGTTGCTGGAGTCATGACAGAGTGGCGGTGCGACCGTCACGGCGCATCGAAGGGTGCAACGATGAAGCTTGCTGCTCGTGGCCAGTAGGGCCCGTGGCGGCGTTGGCCATCGGAGAAGGAGCGCGGCGGGCGCAGCCGTCACCCGCCGGAGCCATCTGAGCGACGCGGGCGGCGACTGCCGCCCGACGCTCGGCGCGAGCCCTGCGCGCATCAGCCATGGAGGTGTCGGAGCATTGACGAATCAAACGACGGAAGAGGGGATCCGATGCACCCCTACCTGGCGCGCCAAATGTCGGATTTCGGGATCCGGCAACCATTGAGAGGTTCGATCTCTGGGGTGCGTGCGGAGATCTCAACCTGTCCAGCCTGCCTACTCGCGATCCTCCCTAGCCTAGCGTGTCAAGCTCACAGAGACACAAAGACACAGAGATTTATACTGGTTCGGGCCACCGTTGTGGTGTAATACCCTAATCCAGTGTGGTATGGTGGATTGCCTCGAGGGGCTATGGATGAACTAGTACAAAGGATGAACAAGCCTTAGGAGGTGAGGTGTTCTTGAGCTGGTGTGGTTCTCAGGTCAGAATGGATCTCTCTCTCCCTACTATGGTGGTGGCTAAGTCCTATATATAGTGGCCTTGGTCCTCTTCCCAAATATGAGCGGGAAGGGATTCCACAATGGTAGGATTTGAAAGGGGACAAGTAGTATAGTCTATCCTGACAAAAGTAGTCTTCGCCTGCAAAAAGCCTCTGGTCATGACGCTGCGATGGGCCCGATGATGACCTATGTCCTGCTGCCCTGGCGGTCTTGGTCTTGTTGCACCAGAATGGAAACCTTTGGCTGATTCCTTGGGACTCCGTGCATGTGGCTTGCCTCCCTTGCACCAAAGAGGAAACATGCGCTCTGCACCCGCCTGGCGCCCGCCTGGCCTTGGTCGTCATGGCTCACGTCAGCTGAGCCTCATGAGGTAGCTGAATAGAACTCTCCGCCCCTCAAGGGCCCTCCTGAGGAGGCCAACTCCTTCGGGGGTCTTGGCATCGTCTCCCTCGCAAGGCTTGGCCCCTCGCGAGGGTATTCACTACAAAAAAAATACACTTCCGTGATGATACGTGTTTGTCACAGTAGGTCACATTTTTGTCATGCATGTACATCCATGACGATTTTATGACAGAATCAAGATGGTCATACCTGTGCTGTCGTAGAAGTGTTCCATGACATTACCAAAATTATCATCACGGAAGTGTCCACTTCCATGACGATAAATCGCACATCACAAAAGTGCTTTCGTCAAGGGTGACCGACACGTGGCATCCACCGTAACGGAACGCCGTTAAGCTAGTGTCCGGTTTTGGATCCGATAACCCGTTAACAGCCCCGACCAATGGGGATTTTCCACGTGTAAAATCATCATTGGCTGGAGGAAACACATGTCGGCTCATCGTTGGGACAGATGTCATCCACTCATTGGATAGAAGGCGCCTATGATACGTCGACATGTGGCACGGCCCAACAGAGGCCCATTCGTGTGAAAAGGCCGGCCCATTTGCGGGCCGGCCAACTAAAAGCCTATTAACGGCCTGTTCGCATATAGCCCATTTACAGCCCTCTAACCCAGGGCCCGAAACGACCTATCCGAATTAGGCCCAATAGCATCATATGGGTCATCAAATATGATTCCAGCCCGTTTTAACTTTCGGCCCATGTATGGCCCATGACGTCTTTCGGCCCATATGAGTCCCTTTGTAACTCTTGGCCCATTACCGGCCCGTGGTGAAACTGGCCCGTAATAAACAGTGTATCACTTTATACCCATTAACGGCCCATTATTCCATTGGGCCGTTTCTAGCCCATGTTATCTTTCGGCCTTCTCAGGGCCCATTTATTCTTGGGCTCATTTCCAGCATTCGGTTACTTACGGCCCGTTACTGTCATTTTCTGCTTGTGGGCCAAATTCAGCCCGTTGTTACAGTCGGCCCGTTTGTGGCCCGTTAATATGTTGGGCCGTTTTTATAGCGTCATCAAATACAGCCTATTAACGACGGCCCATTATGGTCAGCCCATGAACGGATGATTCCAGCTCTAGCCCGTTTATGGCCATAATGCGGTCTGTTATTGGCCCATGTTTGGGCAATCGATCCTACGACCCATATAAGGCCCATTGATGATACGACCCGTAGAAGGCCTATTATTTCTACGGCCCGTAGAAGGCCCATTGTTTCTACGGACCGTAGAAGGGCCATTGTTTCTACGGTCGGTAAGAGGCCTAGTGTCACTACAGTAAATATGTAGCCCATGGTTATTGTGGCCTAGTTTTAAAAAATAGGTCATTGCGGCCACTAGCAAACCGCGGAAAAAGAACTGCACTAACTACAAGCAAACAAATAAACAAGACAACAAGGAAATAAAATAAGCAAGCAACTAACGCTAGGCTATCACGGCTATTACACATATTACATCCACTGGGCATCAAAGTTCGCCACCAGTGCAAATATAGGGAACAAAGTAGCATATCATATACATTGGTTGTCAAAGTTGGCGACCAACGCAAATAAACGCCACAGCAAAACAAATCCAGAACTGAAACCACTTCAGAAGATCTCAAGAAACAATATCCTGGGTACCCATAATGCTGGCAAGATGCTTAGCAAGCTTATTAACTTTCACTTGTTTGGCGCTTAAATCCTCCAGCGCTTGCTGTTGCACCAGGAAGTATGCATTGGAATTCTGTAGGGACTTCCTTAGTCCCTCAGCTTCCTGTCGCAGCCATTTGATCGATGTCTTTCAACTTGAAGTTGAGACTCAAGAAGACGAACTGATTCAGGCAGCGAGTTCGAAGAGCTTGTGCCAGCACTAGTGGCCAGTAACTCAAACACTACATCAAGACAGGACTTTTGGGTTCTCTCACTGTCGTCAAGATAGTTTTATCAGCTTTCTTGGAGACCAACATGGATGTCTCACTATCTTGAACCTTATCTGCATTACTTCCTTTACCATTGCATAATGCGGTACTGTTCTCCAATATTTTGTCTGCATTCTAAAAGAGAAACAAGTAGACACATCACAGGTTTACCATGTTGTATATGAAACTCATTTTGGTAAATGAGTTCAGTAGTAAAGTGGATAGGATAACAACATGAAAAAAGCATATATCTATGTACCATGGTCACTTTATGGTCTATATCATTCTAGTTTTTGTTGCCAAATCAAGATAGAGACACAGTTCAAATAATATTTGTTCAAGACAAAGAAGAATAGACAGAATATAAGTGTGGGAAACTATAGAGCAAAAACAACACTTGTAGTGTGCATGACATGAGAACATAACTGTTTATTCAATTGAAATTGAAATCAACATAGAGCAGGTTACAACGGCAAACCAGTTAAAGAAACAGGTTTAAAACATACCTGTTGCTCCATTGGAGTTTCAATTCCATCCTTCAAATTTGAAAATAGTTGGTATGAGTAAATACAGTAATGTAAGAGCAAAGGAGTATGAACCATAGCTACAGAACCTGACCTAAGAACAAATCTTCTTCTCCTTTAAGTGTTGAGTTGGGATTTGGAGTGGTGGTCGTCGTGCTTTGGGCACTGCAGTTACCTTACTAACTGCTTGTGTTTGGGTGCTCTGTGGTGGAGACGGTGATGTGTCAACTGGAACTGGGTTACTATCTGTCAGGGTTGGGGTTAGAAGGGGTGTAGCTGGTTCTCTGTCCAACTGGGTAGGGGTATAATCTGCGAGAGTCTGGGTTATGTGTGGTGGATCTGGTCCTTGGGCAAGTACAACCGTGGTTCTATCTGCATCAACTGGTAGCACTATCTTTTCTGAAGACCGTGTTGTTACTCCCTTAGATACTGCCATCACCCTCTCCAATTCAAATGGCTGATAAACAAGAAAAGTAATTGAAAGTATAGACATTGTATGATAGACAGGTGCAATGGATAGTGGGGAATAAAAGAGGGCATGAAATATTTCACATTTATGTTGTCTAACCAAATAGGATAACATGACAAAATTTCACATATATGATGGCTAACTAAACAGGATAGCATGACACAATTTCACATTATGATGGCTAACTAAAAAAGATGGAAAGACATAGTTCAAAATATGATGACAATGTAAACAGGATGACATGATATAACTATATAATGTGTTTATTAAATAGGTTGGCATGCCATAATTGAGATACATTCACGGATAGAATGCCATAATTCAAAATATGATGACTGTAAACACTAAACAGGATGAGATGATATAACTATATGATGTCTTTATTAAATGGGTTGCCATGCCGTAATTCAGATAGATGATGTGTATGTACTATGTAAACATGATGGCATGATATAATTCAAATATATGATTTATATAGTAAGCAAGTAAGCAGATGGCGATCCATATATGATGTAAAAACTAAGCAATGCAAGACAACATGCATGACATGGGTAATATAACCCTGCCAAGTTTGAGAATAGACCTCAGGGGGGAAATAGGACAGGTCATCAGTCTCTGAATCCTCCTCTGAGGAGCTCTCTGTAACCAACAAGATGTCTACTTCAGCAGGTAGCATTGTCTGCTCTGAATACCTTGTTTTCACTCCAGATACTTCCATCACCACTTCAAATGGCTGATGCACAGGAAGAGTAGTTGAATATACAAACGTTGTCGACAAATGGAACACGTAATACAAAAAAATGATAGCATGATATAATTCACATACATGATGATTGGCTAAACAGCATGGCATTGCATAATTCACATATATAATGCCTTTGCAACAAGATAGCATTGCATAATTCACATATATAATGTCTTGCAACAACATGGCAATGCATAATTCACATATATGGTAATTAGACACTGAACAGGTGGCATTCACACAAAGCATGTCTAAACTAATCAAATGACATAGCAATGCGAGACACCATACGCACGATATGAGCAACATAACCCTGCCAAGTTAGAGCATACACCTCGGGGGGGGTAGGACTTGTCATATGTCTCTGAATCCTCCTCTGAGGAGCTACCCGTAACTAGCGAGATATGCGCTTCGTCTAATAGCATAGTCTGCTCTAAAGACCTTGTTTTCACTCCAGAATTTGCCATCACCGTGTCAAATGGCTGATGCACATGAAGAGCAGTTGAATGTACTAACATTGTTAACAAATGTAATATGTAACGGAAAAAAAGGATGGCCTGATATAATTTACATATAAGATGACTGGCTAAGCAGGATGGCATTGCAAAATTCACATATATGGTGCCTGGCTAAACAAGATGGCGTTGCATAATTCACATAAATGATGAATAAACTAAACAGATGGCATTCGCACAAAGGATGTCTAAACTAAGCAGATGACATATTTGATGTATAAAGTAAGGAATGCAAGGCACCATATGCATGATATAACCAACATCAGCATGCCAAGTTAGAGCAAAGACCTCAGGGGGTAAATAGGAGTTTTCTTCTCCTTCTGAATCCCCCTCAGAACAGATATCTTCCTATCAATTACAATCCGAAATGCGTGGAGGGGGGGCTGCCATTGCGCCTACCATGGAGCGACGTCTGCATGAAATTTTATTGCCATGCAAGGCTCGTCTCTTTTGCTCTACATGTTTAGTTCCTTTGTTTACAATAACTGTCGTGCATAGGAATAAAACATAGTGATATTATGTAAGGAGTGCATGCAGAAATCCAGAGTGATGGTAGCAACCTGTGGATAGACCCAAAACCAATAATAGCAGGCAGATAATGGCTTCAGTTAAAAAATACAGATAATGGCTTCTTTACTGTTTGTTTCCCACCCAACATGAAACTCATAGTAGACACCGGAGATTAACCAGATAGTAGATAGATACTATTGATTGTGGCCCCGATATGTACCCCACAACCATTTAAAAACTCAAGTTTGACCATTAGTTTGGAGCTGACTCAGAGTCTAATCGGTGAACAGGACGATAAACTAGCATGTAATATTAAGCGATGCATAAGGTAAGCAGACATGAAAGAGTGCGACCTCTCTTGCGGACCGTGTAGTCCTCGAGGTCATCTGCTCGGTTGATGATCGTAATGCAGTTTTCATGGCTGCCGGCGGCGGGGAAGAAGATCTGAGGCGGCGAAAGACAGTCTGGAGGCCGGATCCCTGCTGTGCTGGACCCTTCTGTCGTTGGAGCAGCTGAGCTGGGGTGGACGACGGTGCAGCAGGAGCGGGACAAACCACACAAGGTTTTCTTTGACAACTATCTATAAGAGAAGTAATTCTGTAAGGGCTTGTTTGAATTGGAGGATTCCAACAATGCAGGGATAGGAAATAGACAGGAATAGGATAGGAATGCACGTGCAAAATAGAGAATTTAAAAACACAGGATTTCTGCCAATCTGGGTGTTTGATTCACAACAATTGGAAGATCACAGGATACAAAGAAGCATGGTGAGATTAAGTCAAACCACAAGAAAATGTACGGTTATAATGCTATTATGCTACTATCCCTTAGTCTTGTGCTTCATGAATAGGAATTTGAAAAGGAGGACAAGTGAAAATTAAAATTCCTACGTTTTTTCTTTCAAGGAGACACTAAAGGAACAAATCCTACAATTTTCCTTTGCTCCATTCCTTTGAACCAAATTCATGAATAGTAGTACCATAGGAAACTTTCGAATTCCTATATTTTTCATTCACTTTTCCTTTCAAGAACTGGCGATTCTAGTAGGCAGGCTTGAGCAAGGAAAAGCCTACACTAAAAAAATGTTTTTGTGCTACTTCTATTACTTTGGACCCAGGCCACTGCCCTACTAGCTCAACTCCCAGGGCCATCGAAAATGCACAACTCAAACGTGCAGAGATAAATAATGATGGCTTTCAAGAGAGTCCATCATGGATAGCTAAGTTGCCTGGTACCTCACTGCTTGTCATATAGTAGGATAAAATAATCGTATTTCCCGTTACTACGTGTGCTCAGTGGACAATATATATAACATGTAGAGTAAAAAAGAGATGCAACAAGTATACAACCTCTTTGGTGAAGCCATGTCGATCTCAGCGTGATTGGGTTGGCCGGTGAGGATGCTCCGGTTGACTTGGCTGTCGGAGGAGGGAAAGAAGATCTTAGACGTCTGGAGATGGAGCCCGAGGTACTGCTCCGCTGTGATGGAGGGTTTCGTCATTGGAGCAGCTCTGATGAATTGTACGACGCCGAGGCTGAAGCAGGACAAGAAAGACAATGTTAACGTGAGTGGAATTCTAATAGCATCTCCAATACAGGACGTAAAATACATAACCACAAAGTGCTAGATGTAAAATACATCAGCCGCTCATCTCTGAACTTCACTGTTGAAACTGAATTTAACTGTCGAAACTGAATTTTGCTGTAGAAACTGAATTTTACTGTCGAAACTAAACGCAATAGCAAGGTGAGGCTACACGTCAGTTGACTGAATTTTTCATGTCTGGTCAGTCGATTTTGCAGCCGTTGGATACAAAATCAAAGGCCTGCAGTTCATCTTCAACCTCCACCCCCCTGAGCCGCCAGCCACCACCGGCCAAACAGCAGCCCCCCGTCGCCCGCGGCCGGCGGTGCATCGCCCCGCCCGCCCCGAAAACACTCCCTACCGCCGGTCCGCTGCTGCCCTGGCCATCCCTATA